>NC_047581.1:16800086-17125086 GCF_011004845.1 Esox lucius
CATGGGTATGGAGGAATAGAAACTCATCAAGTGCACCTTTGTACACGTTTGTGGTATAATTATTTGTTTAAAATTTTACTGTATGCATACATGAAATAATTATAAACCCTGTCTGCCTGCTTGTTACATCAGGTTCACCACCCCAAACCCATACATTGGTTGCACCTGTTCTCTCTGGATCACCCACACTCGTTTTGTGGTTTATCGCCCTCACGTTTGATCACTGTTCCTATTGACGTTCCTCCTTTCCAAGTGTATCTTGTCGGTCTTTGTTTTGGCGCAAGCCTTGAGTCACGGGTGTTCCGTTTGGTCAAGTTGTTTAGTTTTAGTTATGTCATGTTTAAGTTTCGTTATTAAATGTCCTCCGTTTTCCCTGCGCCTGTGTCCTGCACCGTCCTTCAATCTGATCATTTTTAGCGGTATTAATTAAGTTATTATTTAATATGAGCAAAGAAGATTTATCTAATTGTTTTAATCGGTAAAACAATTAGGTTTGGGGTCACTTAGGAATGTCCTTGTTTTCGAAAGAAAAGCAATTTTTTTTTGTCCATTACCATGTACAATTTGTCGGAAATACTTAGACATTGAAAATGTAAATGACTATTTTAGCTGGATTTTTTTTATGGAATATCTACATAGAGCATCAGTAATTGTGGGTTCGATTGAACAGGGAATTTACCTATCAAATTCGTCTATTCTTGTTCTGAGAAATTAAGGCTATTCCATGTGAGAAATTACCAAGAAACTGAATATCTCGCAGAACGTTGTGTACTACTCCCTTCACAGAACAGCACAAACTATCTCTATGTGCAAAACTGTATAAATATCATGACCACTTTTGGCATTCAAACTGCACTAAGCCATCAAAGTTCATGTTTATAAAAGGATGTTTTTTCTGCCTAATGTAGTAGCACACAATTGGTGGTGATTTGAAAATGTAATAATACCTGTGAATTTAAATGACCAATGCACACTTTATACCACTAAATGTTAAATTAATGGACTCCTAAAGCAGTATGAGAATAAACTGCAATGCATTCTTCACCCAATACAGACGTATCTGACGTTACAGGAGTTGGCTTTGCATGCAAAGGTTGTGTTCACTGTTCTGAAATATGATTTTTATCATCGTTGTGGGGATTTCAAAGCTCAGGTAGATGGAAATATAGTTGCGATCAATATATGTGTTTGTTCGCTAAAGCATTCCTGTTTGGAGATAACATTAATGAATTAACTCAAAACAACATGAGATGTTCTATTTTATATGAATTATCAGGAAAAAAATGTTAAAGCATTAAAGTCAGGGAAAAAAAATTCCATCTACATTGTTACCAGAAGATTAGTCCGCGATAATGTGATCATTCAATAATGTGCACATGCATGACTCTCAGAATGTTTGATGTATTTCAATGGCTGTTATCCTGACCAATGATATGGGCGGAGTAAAATGCCAGCAACAATTGCAAATACACGATGCCCCTTGATTTTTTGCATATAGTCACTCTATTCACTCTCCTGAACATTTTCTGCAATACATTTTTACAATATACTCTAAGCAAAGCGGTAAAATAGATACATTTAATGATTAATATCGCGTTTTACTGCGGACGTTTATTTTGAAGGCAAAATCCGGAAACCGGAAGTCATATTGTTGCTACGGAATCTCTAATATTGCCAGCATGACGCTGCTGAGAAGTTCAACTATCCCGTGAACCGGAAATAATAGTTTTGCGTTTTTCTAAACCTTTCTAAAAACTGTAATGAGATTACCGTAATGCAGATACCATTAGCGATTCGGCAGCAACAATAACACTTCTCGTATTCATTTTCATATTCATCTTCAAAATAAAAGTGTGTGTGTATGAAATAAATCATTTCAGCTTTGCATTTTACATATTGTGAAAATATATGTTAAAAGGAATAGATACATATGGAAAAATATGAATTAAAGAGAATTACAACTCAAATATTACATTATATAAGATTAAGAGGTGAAGCAAAATGAGAAATTTAGTTAAAGCTTAAGTAAATTAATATAGAGAACACATCTAATATATACTTTTAAAATAAATAATTTGTTTCCTGTTATCATTCTTGTTCATTTGTTTGTGCTTTGGACAGGGACTGTGTCACATCCAACAACTCTATATTCTCCACCATTTCCTTAGCCCAAATAATAAACTGTAATAAATAAGCCTTACAGCACCAACATTATTCTAGCCGCCACAGTAAAGGTATTGTAGGAAATATTATGTTGAATATGGAGAATCTATGGTGTCGTATCATGGGTCATAGCATAATTGGGAGTATTCTTTGTCTATTACTCCACTCATTACTTTGACCACAACGGAATGCACTGTAAATGGAAAACATATTGCCTCCTAGCCCCCCCAAAAAACGATTCTAGGTGGTGCAGTACATGAAGTGTCTAATAACCAAATAAAATCAGTTTTGGAGGGGAACTGTGTGTGGCGCACCAGCAACACTTTCAATATTTTGTCAGACACCATATTTTGTCTCTGTAAACTCTACTATTTCCTACAATAAATTATCTGTGTTTAGTAGTTTTTGCTGCACGAGGCAATATAGTGTATTTTCCATATACAGTGATATACATTGGCAGCATGTATTTGACCTCGGAGTATGTTTTAAAATCCACATTTTATGAAAACGCCACTTAAATATGAAAAAATATGTATCATCGTTAAAGTGTAGAGACCATTTCCCCTCGATAAATCTAAAATAAATAGTTTCATGCTACTTTTCTAACGTTACATCGGAGATGTCTATTTTGAAATATAAAAAATGTCCGTGACCCGGAAGTGCTATTTGTAACGTTGCTCACAAACGCAGGAGAAACGAGCGTGTTTGCCGGAGGGAACGTAGGGTCAACGCTTTCCCTTAAGTATATAATGTATTGCTACGTGTAGCTTTATATATAGGTATATAGGTATATAGGTCTACATCATTGTGTTTATCCAGGCACCCCAACGTTGGGAAGCTAGCTACTTTACGAACTTATTAACTTTAACGTTAGCTGCTAGCTACCCATCGTTATTCCAGCAGTGGCGGTGGTCTTTTTAGCTAGCTAGCTGGTTAACTATCTGGCAGTGTTGAACTACTAAAGTGTGGGCACTTTGATTTTACCATGGCGGATGTTACTGCACGTAGCTTGCAGTATGAGTACAAAGCGGTGAGTATTACATTCAACTTGAAATATTTGTGCTAGTGCTAATTTATTTTTATTTATCCGGGTACGTACTTATAGCTAGCTTGTTAGCTTATGTATCTTGCAACGGATATGCTAACGCGATGGACCGAACCTAGTAGTATGTAACTACCGAATCGAAAGAGGTAACTGGTTATAACTCGATGTTAATGCTTTATAGTAGCGATATCGCTGAGTATTAACTCCACTCGGATTCTTTCAGGAGGTTGAACAAGTTCCTACATTAATTATCTATTTTTGCAATCAAGCCATTATTACCCAAAGAGTAGCCCGCATTTTTTGGTAAACAAACAAATGTTTTCTATGGGAACTGCATTCGGCACAATATCGGATATTGGTGTCCAGGAGTGTGAGATTTGGGAAAAGATAGGGTAAATGTTCGTTTTACGTATCTGATATTGTCGTTCGTTATCCGCATATAATAACAAATGTATAGCAAAATTATGTTTCTGTAGGTATTAAAAAATACAGATTAATCTGGGATTGCACAAAAAATATTCCCTGACTGCAAAGACAGAATATTTAGAGTTGGATTCTAATTCGGTCACTATATATTTTTTTAACAGTCACTGAGGTTATAATCGGGTGTCAGTCCAGAATGGACATAGACAATAGAATAGTTGCATTGCACATTTCCTGGGCAACCACTTCTGCGTTCTCGATTTAAGTTTTTGGCCATTTTAGGATGAAAATGAGCTATTCACCTATGGCATTGAGTTAACTTTTTAGCTAGTTAGCCTAATTTATAACCTGCATAATAACTTGGTAACCTTTGAACTTTGTCTATTGTCCAATACCAGAATTCCAACTTGGTCTTGCAAGCAGACCGTTCACTCATTGACCGCACACGGCGTGATGAGCCCACAGGGGAAGTGCTGTCCCTGGTGGGAAAGCTGGAGGGAACCAAGATGGGTGACAAATCCCAAAGAACCAAACCATCAATGCTGGAGGAGAGACGGGCAAAGTATAATACAAGTGCCTCTTAATGTTTATTTCCTGCTGCTTGTTTGAATCACTTCTTGACTGACTAACTCATGTTTTACTCTTCCCTTCCACCTTTGTGTTTTAAACTTTTTTAGGAGGAGGAAGAGAGATGAGGACAGGCATGACATGAACAAGATGAAGGGCTTCACCCTCTTGTCAGAGGGCATTGATGAGATGGTGGGAATCGTGTACAAGCCTAAAACTAAGGAGACCAGGGAAACGTATGAAGTCCTCCTCAGCTTCATCCAGGCTGCCCTTGGAGATCAGGTTAGAGAAACTACCTTGAAAACACTTATAACATTCTCTACGGTTATTTTGTTGAAAAGAGTGAAGAACAATATGCAGAGGTTGTCCAATGCAAACTCAACAGTGGAAAGTCCTTTGAGGCCAAAAAATGTGAATTAGTCTTGAAGTCCTGACTCTGTATTAGGGGTACACAAAAAATAAAAAACACAGAAAATATGTTAAGAAAAAGTGCATATTTTCATCAGAACCATGGTGCCTGTTGTCTTACCATACAGAATTGTTATTTATGCCAAATGCCTAAAAAACTACCTTTATAGGAACATCTTCTAATCAGCCCAGTCATTATTTAAAAGCAAGAGAGCGGGAGCATTACTACATGATTTGCTCTCTACAGAAAGCTTAATGTAGGCCGCTTGCATTGTCAGTTCCCTTGAGAAAATTTAATGAAATGTTGTTTTAACAGAAAACTGATCAAAGACATTTGTTTAAAAGGGAAATGGTTTGTCACATCCCTAGAATTAAGTGTGTTATTGAAATTAGCAACTGCTTGGTGTTAATATTCCTGTGCTTGGTTTCTGCAGCCAAGAGATATTCTGTGTGGTGCTGCTGACGAGGTGCTTGCTGTACTGAAGAATGACAAGATGAGGGACAAGGAGAGACGGCGTGAAGTAGAGCAGTTACTGGGGCCTGCAGATGACACACGTTACCATGTGCTGGTCAACCTGGGCAAGAAGATCAGTGACTATGGGGGTGACAAAGAGCTTCAGAACATGGGTAAGCAAACGGAACGAAGGAATGTTCACGGGATGTTTACTCAACTGTAGCATGTATTTATTTCATGCTCCTATAATGCACTAACATGAAAACATTTGACACACAGATGATAACATTGATGAAACATATGGAGTGAACGTCCAGTTTGAATCTGATGAGGAGGAGGGTGATGAGGACCAGTTCGGAGAGGTTCGAGATAATGGATCAGACGAAGAGAGTGAAGGAGACGAAGCTGACTTGGGATGCACTCTGACAGCAAATGTATGACACCTCTTTCACTAGACACATTTATATTAATCATATCCAATACTGAACAAAAATATAAACGCAACTTGTCGCAGGGTTCCACCTTTTCTAGCATGTAACTACTTATATATATTGTTTTCATTCTTATTTTTTACATTTGTACTAATTAAACTTGTATTTCTGTCTTCACGTGTAGCTTGGTGCAACTGGTGATGTGATGACCGCCAAGAAGAAGGAGCTGCACCCGCGTGATATCGATGCCTTCTGGCTCCAGCGTCAGCTCAGCCGTTTCTATGATGATGCCATTATCTCTCAGAAGAAAGCAGATGAGGTTCTGGAGATCCTCAAGGTGTGTTTTTCTTTGTGTCCCTTTGTTTTAGCATGTCTGCCTATTTCTGTCTCTGACTGTCTCTTTTCTCCTTTTTACAGACAGCTAGTGATGACAGAGAATGTGAGAACCAGTTAGTCTTATTGTTAGGCTTCAACACCTTTGACTTCATAAAAATCCTCCGCCAGCATCGGCGCATGAGTAAGTACCTGTTACCTTTGCTAATAATATACATTCATTAACATTTGGAGGGAGAAAGTCATTGCAATCTGTTTATCTGCTCTTTCAAAGTCCAGTACTGTACCATGTTGGCCAGTGCTCAGAGTGAAGCAGAGAAGGAGAAGATCATAGGAAAGATGGAGGCAGATCCAGACTTGTCAAAGGTTCTTTACCAGCTGCAGGAGACTGAGAAGGAGGATATTATTAGGGTAAGACACTTGTGCAATTTATTACAGGATAAAACATTGTATGCTTTGTAACATGACCATAAAGGCCTCAAACACTTAGATATTCTTCATAAAGATGCATTTACACATCTTTATAAAGAACTAAAGCACTAAAAGCAGAAATATTGTACGTGCATGCAAAAAATATTTGGCCTTTCACTTTCTAAACTATTATCTGTTTGTTGGAACTGACTAAAATGTTATCACCAAATGTGTAATTTTGGTCCTGTCCAACTCATACAATGGCTTGTGTTCATGTCCTTAGGAGGAGCGATCTCGCAGGGAGAGAGTGAGGAAGTCTCGTGTTGACAATGACTTGGAATCTATGGATGTCGACCATGGGGAGGTAAAGAGGACCCTCATAAATAATACACAGGGTCTTGCTAATGTATTTAGACCCCTTACCAATTCTCTCATCAATGAATTATAAATGGTTTGGTGTTTGTGTTTTTAATACTGAAACTAAATACGTTTATGTCTCTTTTGGGTGGGTATGTACCAGCTTTCCACCCTGTTATTGGCAGATTTATTTGTAATTTTTATGTTAACTGGACTGCAAATTTCAAATGATGTTTTGCAGTATCTGAATGTGGTTGAAATCAAGACCCCCCTGCAGGCCAATGTAATGCTGAGCTCTTGATCGGTTTGACTGTTGAGCACGCTATTTTTCCACTCCCAGCCACTGAGCTCTCTAGCTCCCCCAAAGTATTTGTTCGCCTCTGTGGCTTTTACTGACTAGTTGTCTTCAACTTGGCATATCCAAACATTTATTTTTGCCTTTCCTTTATTTTCTCTGAGATTCTCAGTCTGCCCAATTAACCTATAAAAGTGATTGTTTTCATGTATGTGACTAACTGTAATGGTTAGTCACAATGGTGACTAGGCCAATGGTAAGATTTTTCCTCTTTAGGGTACAATCTTGTTCAAATAAAAAAAATTGCAGCACAGTGATTGAATACTAACCCAAGCAACATTTACATTTTTTCTTCTTACAACGATTTCCTGATGTTAAACTGTCACCATACCCTAAAACTGAGCATAAATTATTTTATCAAACTGAATGAAATTTCAGTGTACCATTTGTAATTCAGTAATACGAGGTAATTGGCCTGGGCTGAATATTGAAGCATGTCTACTGTTGTCACTGGATTTAAATTGACCTAAATTATAAAAAACTGACATACTGCTCTGCCTCAGCATAAATACATTGATTTTAAATAATATTAACCCTTCACGGTCGTGTCTTTCAAGTCCATGACCCCGAAACAGCTGCTGGATCTCGAGGACCTGGCCTTCACCCAGGGAAGTCACTTCATGGCCAACAAGAGATGTCAGCTACCAGACGGCTCTTTTCGCAAGCAGCGTAAAGGCTATGAGGAGGTGCACGTTCCTGCCCTCAAGCCCAAGCCCTTCTCTGACGATGAGGTATGTTTTTGTATACCAGTAAGGATTTCCATTAGAAAATGTGTTCTTGGACAAGGTGATTTGGAAGATTTTAATTCATTGGACATTTGAGAAATGTACTGGACTTCAGAATGCAAGGAGTAATCCATTACTGGACAGTCCACCATTGGTGGTCAAAATAACAGAAATTGAGATTGTATAACCATGCGCTAAGTTAGAGCATGGCAATATGAATCAAAATATATATTTTATGTTGGCGTATGACTGATGTTTATTTGTGCCATTGGCAGTGAAGAATTCTACTTCAGGCTAGTTATTGTGCTTCTAAATGCAATTTACCAAATTAATATGCACATTTCTTTTTACTGCTTTTTAGAATAAAACATTTACTGCTGTGTTTATGCTAATTCCCATCACTAATAACTCTTCCTTTTTATTGCTTATCTGTGTATTAGGTGCTGGTGCCCATTGAGAAGCTGCCCAAGTATGCCCAAGCAGGTTTTGAAGGGTTCAAAACCTTAAACCGCATTCAGAGCAAACTGTTCAAGACTGCAATGGAGACTGATGAGAACCTTCTTGTCTGTGCTCCGACAGTAAGTAAACATAAACCCTGATAAAAGAAACCGCAAGAGTGGTTTTTATTCAGACTCTCTCACTTCCTCCACAATTATTCAGACCCTTTCACTTGCTCCATAATTTGGAGTATTATAGATTACTTTTTTAAATCCGTAATAAATACAATCCTGTCATCAAAATCCACATACATCCATAAGGACAAAGTGAAAACACGTTTTTAGGGGTGTGCCAATTACTTAAAAAATTAAAGGCCTCCCTTAACATTTTTCATTTATTTGCTTTTTGCCTACCCGACTACTTCTTCCACCTAAAGATGTCAACAAGTAAATATCTGAGAGTGGCTCTCAAAAGTATTCATCACCTTGGACTTCTCCACATTTTGTGTTACAACATGAAATCAGAATAGAGCTAAAGCTGTAGTGGCTAGCTAATAGCTATAATGTTGCATATTAGTATTGCCATTTGTACTGCATTTGCCTTCATTGCACATCTGTACATTCCACTTGTAAAATGCATATACTTAGTACTTGGAAATACACTTCTGGTTCGATGCTAACTGCGTTTCATTGTACTGTACTTGTACTTGTTCAATGACAAAGTTGAATCTAATCTAATACTGTACCTATAATGAAAACAATGACACCAATCACTCAACAAAATGTAAGTGTCAGGTAATACAATTCTTTTAAATATGATATTTATATGATATTCATGGTATGACAGAGTGAATATAATATGGCTGTGTGACGGCTGAAAAGATTACTGTAGATGGTCATCCAACAGTTGAAAGCTACCCACTACACTGTGAACTACAAAGAAATCAAAAGCATTGGAAGAATCTCAAATCGCATACTACGTTCTTATTACTTGGAATAGTTATAAGAATTGAGCAATTGCTAGCAAAACTGAAGATGAACTTTACATGGCCAAAGTTATTTAATTTCATGGCACAACAACCTTAGTTTTTCTTTCATTAGTGGTTGACATTGATACAAAAACAATCAATATAGGTGACGTAACTGACTTTTTCAGTCAGTCACTAAGAGACATTGGCTCTTCTTGGCCAGCTCTGCTTATACGGTCTGGCAAAAAAATATTATGACAGACTGACATGTCATGTTAGCTCCTCAGATATCTGTAGTCTAGCTAACTAGATAGCTCTAGCATCATAGCACAAGAAGCAAATCAGTTCAGCTAGTTACACGGGCCATGTCATTATATGCATTATGACGCTGGTTAGTAGATGCAGAGCAAATGGAGTGGCCATTGGGATAGCCTTACCAGTGGATATTATGGGATTCTTTTTTTTAACCTGTTTTCTCCCTCTGTTTCTTCTGTGTTCTTTCAGGGAGCAGGTAAGACTAATGTGGCCCTAATGGCTATGCTAAGGGAGATTGGCAAGCACATCAACCTGGATGGAACTATCAACTTGGATGACTTCAAGATCATCTATGTGGCTCCAATGCGCTCCCTGGTACAGGAGATGGTGGGGAGCTTTAGTAAGGTGAGATTTGTACTTACTATGGCGTCAGAACTTTAAATAGTGTTCCTTAAGTATTCGTCCTACATTTTGTTGCATTACAATGTGTGATTACAATTGCAGACACGCCGTCCCAATTAAATTAATCTGCACAAAATGTTTTGTCCAAGTGGTCAATGCATTCTATCTATTGGTGTGAAATACATTTTGATGAGTCTCAAAACATTTTCTTTAATAGTAAGTATACCTGTATTGTCAAATGTTTTTTTCCTCCTTAATGCTATCAAGGTGTTGCATCATAGCTGGACATCAATATTCTAGTTTGCCCTAGATATGATTTAGGTTTGTCAACACTAACTTGGCCCATTGGAATAAAAATAAATAAATGAATATTTAAATTAACATCTGAAGGCTTTCCTTATTTTTCCCTTAAAGATGCATTCTGGGAACTGAAAATCATGCAGAATGCCTATTCGGATATGGCACGTATCAATATCAGTTTAAATTATTTGTGCATCCCTAATATTCACACCTGCCAAACGTTCATTTACTCATGTAATATTGTCTAGATCACTTGCAAAAAACTATTACATATCGGAAGTATGTAAGCTTTCAATTACTTAAATTACTAAGGAAGCATTTGTATGATAAGGAATACTGTCCTGTTTGCTCAGTTTTGCATTTCTCCTTCCCTCAGCGTCTGGCTAGTTACGGAATCACAGTGTCTGAGTTGACAGGAGACCACCAGCTGTGTAAAGAGGAGATAAATGCCACTCAGATCATCGTCTGTACCCCTGAGAAGTGGGACATCATCACACGCAAAGGAGGCGAGCGCACCTATACCCAGCTAGTGCGCCTCATCATTATTGTAAGAACAGATCCCAGATTTGTATAGATAATTCCTGTATTGACCCTATTATGGTTTTAAGTGCATGGAAGGCGCCATTGTGTCTATCTTTTTTAAAGTAATTATTTTTCTTCACATACTGATAGCTGAGTTGTAGTCATGCTATCCTTCCTTAAAGATGCATTCCAGGACTTTTGCTAAGAAATCTTTTTTTGGGCACATTTCAGCATGCGTTATATTTTGTTCATATGTTCATAATTTCATAGTCATACCTCTGTCAGCTGTGAAGTTCCATTATCACTTTTGTGTCAGTGTTCCCTTACCCAGACACACTTGCTTTGGCTGGAGGTGGTTATGTCAGCAAAGGAGTCATTGTCTCACTGTGCTCAGCTGACACCTTGCTTGCCTGCAAGCCGACTGGTCTATGTGTTCTCAGATTAGGGCGGCAGCCAATAACTTATTATTTATTGGTCTGTTGATTATTGCTATTTTTAAGTGTTTTTACCTCATTACTCCATTACAACAAGCTATTGCAGGATGCACTTACTACTGTAACTCGCTGGGGATTAAGAAGTTCTGCTAAATGACTTAAATGTACAATAAATTGGGAGAAAAAGAAATGAATAAACTGAGGGCATGTATCGGTGTCTGATTTTCAGGATGAGATCCATTTGCTCCATGATGACCGTGGGCCAGTCCTAGAGTCTCTGGTGGCCAGGACCATCCGCAACGTGGAGCTGACCCAGGAGGATGTGCGTCTTCTGGGTCTTAGTGCCACCTTGCCCAACTATGAGGATGTAGCCACCTGCCTTCGCGTGGACCCTGCCAAGGGACTCTTCTACTTTGATAACAGGTCAGCTATGGAATTCTGTTTCTTCATTGGATCCTGTTGCTGGTTGATAGGTTTCGTCTAATGTGGTTGGATTCTAAGCTTGGGTGATCCTCGTGAGTTTTAGACTGCTTGTTTTATTGGTGAGTTGAAAAACAGAAATTAAATATTTTATTGTGGTTTACATAACCACCAAAAAGCAATTTTATCATCTCCAAATATAAAAGTGAAATCAAAATGCATATTTCATACCTTTTTAGGTATAACTTATAGATTTACCTTACTATGGCTGTTAATAAGTAATTAGTATTTATGTTTAAGCCTCTCCTCCAGTACTCTCCTCCAGTACTCTCCTCCAGTACTCTCCTCCAGTACTCTCCTCCAGTAATGTCTGAATCTCAAATGAATTATGCATAGGAGACGTAGTAGGGACACATTCAAACAGAAAATCACATTTTGTTCAAACCCATTATATAACTCCCTAGGTCTGTTGACTGCAGTGTTGGGGACAATGGAAAAGAGATTGTGTTTTCAGAGGGGCCATTTTTATAATTTTTACTGTCCAACTAGCATGAATGAACAGAAGACATCTGGCAGGGACTGTTTTAGGTTAATGTTTTGAATATCTTTTGCCTGTGAGATTCACCATTGAATCTTTCTCCGGTACATCAGAATACGAATACTGGTATATCAGTTTGCATTGACTTGTAGTCTCCTCATACTTGCTTTACACTCTTACAGTAACGTCCCCCCACCCTGAGCCCACTCATTTTCAATGTAGACAAGCTAATACCATTCCTGTGTCATTTGGGAAAGGTTGGTGGGGATGTTTCATTGTTTAAAATTCAGGCTTGTAAACCTTAGAGGCTGATTTCTACACAGGGTCCCTTCCAATTATGACACAAGTTTGATAATCTTTTCTATTTCCTAGTTTCCGCCCAGTGCCCCTGGAGCAGACATATGTGGGAATCACTGAGAAGAAGGCCATTAAGCGCTTCCAGATCATGAATGAGATTGTCTATGAGAAGATTATGGAGCATGCTGGGAAGAACCAGGTGAGACCAGTTTCCAGTTCCATGTAAAATATCACAATTTAAACACCATTTAAGTGTCCCTTTGCTGACTTGTGTCTATTTTGTCAGGTGTTGGTGTTTGTCCACTCCAGGAAGGAGACAGGGAAGACAGCCCGTGCCATCAGGGACATGTGTCTAGAAAAAGACACTCTGGGGCTGTTCCTGAGGGAGGGATCGGCCTCAACCGAGGTTCTCAGGACTGAGGCAGAGCAGTGCAAGGTCAGCTCATCTGGCCTATGGGCTCATTTTAGTTATCCAAGCTTGCTGAAGCTCTCCATCTTAAGGATGAAATACGCGTCTGTCCGAATTTGTAACTTGGCAGTCAAATGTGATTTAAAATAACGTTATTTCACCCCACCTACCCCTAGAACCTTGAGCTGAAAGACTTGCTGCCTTACGGTTTCGCCATCCATCATGCTGGTATGACTAGAGTAGACCGTACCTTGGTGGAAGATCTTTTTGCTGATCGCCACATCCAGGTTTGTTCCTTCTAAATCTCTGCTAGCTTTGTTTGTTTTAATACATTTGGTGCAGTATTATCACAATATCTCTGGACTGTCGTGCTGAAAGGACTGTGTCTGTTTCAGGTGCTGGTGTCCACAGCCACATTGGCCTGGGGTGTGAATCTGCCTGCACACACTGTCATAATCAAAGGTACCCAAGTATACAGCCCAGAGAAAGGTCGATGGACTGAGCTGGGAGCCCTGGACATTCTTCAGGTTAGTCTGTAATGTCGATGACATTGCATGAATACTCCTCAAACTCTGTTAACTGTTTTTGAGTTTAAATGATAATATTCTGTGTTCTATTCAGATGCTTGGTCGAGCTGGGCGTCCTCAGTACGACACCAAGGGTGAGGGCATCCTGATTACATCCCATGGAGAGCTCCAGTACTACCTGTCCTTGCTCAATCAACAGCTGCCCATTGAGAGCCAGATGGTTTCTAAACTGCCAGACATGCTCAATGCGGAGATTGTACTGGGCAATGTGCAGAATACTAAGGTGCGCATATTACTTGAGTTATACACCACTTATAACCAAAGCCATGTAGCCAGTGTTTGGCCAGGAATTAGAACGGGCATATTGTTAGAGCTAGGGCTTCAACTAAAAAACATTTTCATAATTGTTTAATCGGTCTGTTATTATTGCGATTATTCAGGGAAATGTTTTCTTTATTATATATTAAATTTGCATCGTTTTGCAGCTGTTTCAATTCCCGGTTATATGTGTAATTATTTACTCAGCAGGTTAGCCCCTAGCATCTTCTGAAAATTAGCCAGGTTAGCCTATGAGAGAAGCTAACAGCCAGGCATTTAAATGAAAAAAATTCAACAAATGGTTTTAGCAACTGTTCATAGGTATAACCCTGCTGGGTAGATGTGACTGTACCTGTGTAGAGACTAATGAATCTTTTAAATTGTTGTTGCAGTACTGGTCTAACTTCTCATTTTGTATCAGGATGCAGTGAACTGGCTGGGCTACACCTACCTGTATGTGCGTATGCTCCGTAACCCTACCCTGTATGGCGTCTCCCATGACGACCGCAGCTCGGACCCCTTGCTGGAGCGCCGTAGGATGGATCTGATCCACACTGCAGCCAACGTGCTGGACAAGAACAGTCTGGTCAAGTATGACAAGCGGACCGGCGCCTTCCAGGTACATACAACTCTACACGTGCTGTTTGATTGTCATTGTGATGACACTAGGGTTGGGCGATATGTGGTTTGAAATGTTGTCCCACTAACCTGTATTACTTATTATGTATCTGTGTAATGGGTGTGTGAGCTGCTGGTACAGAGTGGTGCATTGGTGGAAATAACACAATTTACAGGAATGAAATTGGTTAAAACCTTCCAATATATAATTTATTTAGAATGATTCAGTAGACTACACTAATTATAAAACACATTTGAAATGAAAAATATCTCTTAATTTTGTCTGTTGGTTTTGGTAGCTGACATAAATGAATGTATTTAATTGATTTAGCTTACCTTTTAAAGACAGGAGGGTGTTATATAGTGGTCTTCTCAAGCATTTTAACTGTAATAGTTTGCATCTTTATGATCAGGGTAAACCATCTGCAACATTTGGAAAATGTGCTGGGTAATACTGCATAACATTCGATTCATCTGACTGCATATTCAGTACAGTTGTTAAAATTGTCACTGCATTCTGCAGTCTTATTTAACCAGAAAAATATAACGTTAGTTTAGTGTATTCATTTGACTGATTTAGTATTTCGGTAGTCAGTGGTATTAATGTAGATTATGGCCAATACTTTTTGGGGGGAATCATGTTCTGTAGTATCACAATAGCACCATGAAACTGCAAGTCACATGCTTGACAGCAAGTCTTCAACCACCTGTTCAAACCAAATGTGCAGCAGCAACAAAAGGATTACAAGTTGTTATTGTTGAGAACGCTATTGAAGTTGCTACAGTACAGGTACACAGTGTTTTAGGATCACTTTTCAGTATGGTTTCAGAACAGCGCCAAAATATTATGCCAGCAATTACAGAAGATTTTTAGTTTTGTCCAATGCAACACTAAACCAGAAGTAATACGAGCTATATAAAACCTAATAAGAGAAATCAAAAGTACAGGCACTTTAGTTTCTTAAATAAAACCAATCATTACTCAACAAAAATTATAAAAATGCGTTCTGTCATGTCTGCAGAATCATTCCATATTTCACTGATGGAAGTTTTGAAATAACACTTTCTGTAGGTGACCATCTAAGTGGTTGTTTTTGGCCAATTATTAATTTCATCCCTGGACTTTTATAGACCCCACCTGCTTTCAGGTTATTAAGCTGGATATGTGCACTGCGCTCCTGCCTTTCTGCACCAATACTAATAAGAAATTGCATCTAAAGTTCCTTCAGTAAAATTATTTAAATTAGGCACTTGTTGATTTGCACTCTCAGTATTACTTGAAACTATCATTGATGGGCAGTCCCATTGCCCAACTTCTAAATGACGCTGATCTTGAATTGACAGCCATTTTTCATGTTGTAATATGGTGAAACAAAAAAAGTATGCAGTTGATATGATTGACAAATGGATGTATATGAGAATTTGAGTATCCTTTTCTATCACTCCCTGAAGGTTACTGATCTGGGTCGCATTGCCAGTCACTTCTACATCACGCATGACTCCATCCAGACCTACAACCAGCTGTTGAAGCCGACTCTCAGTGAGATTGAGCTTTTCCGTGTCTTCTCCCTGTCCTCTGAGTTTAGGAACATTACTGTCAGAGAGGTATGCAGCACACTGGAACACTACTCAATTCCAAAAGGCCACATTTTATGCTTAGCTTTATATGAAATATTGCTTGCTATTTCCTTTTTCCCTCCCTTCTAGCTCTACTCCACGAAGTAATGTACTTAGTATTACTGGATTGTGTGGTTGTCTCACTTAGATGTATTAAAGATGCATTCTGGGACTTGTGCGAATAATGAAACAATTTTGAAGACCCTGACAATTTTGGGGTGAATGTATATGTTGCGTGAATGTGCATAATCAATAAGTAGAATCACAATCATACCTCAGATACCCATCAAATTCCATGTTTGACAGTGAGTGGTTTTGTTGACATGAGGTAAATCGGGCACAGACATACGCAATGTTTGGAGACCCATTTTGGCTTTATATTGCCACTTAAAACTGTTGGCCGAAGATCTTGGAATGCATCTTTAAGTTGAATGCACCTACTCTAAGTTGCTCTGGATAAGAGTGTCTATTGAATTAATATTATATAATGTAATTTATAAAATGCTCTTGTGGGGACCTTTCAGGAAGAGAAACTAGAACTGCAGAAGCTACTGGAAAGAGTTCCCATTCCTGTGAAGGAAAGCATCGAGGAGCCCAGTGCTAAGGTATAATATATGGGACTGGTTTGACGCTATGAACTGATCTGTGGTATGGTACACTGCTGCAGTGTGTGTATTAGAGTATGTATAATAGTGTGAAATTGTGGGATGAGCCAGTTCTGATGTGTGTTCTTATTACAGATCAACGTACTTCTCCAGGCTTACATCTCTCAACTAAAACTGGAGGGTTTTGCTCTGATGGCTGACATGGTTTATGTGACACAGGTCAGTCTATGTCCGTCTGTTTGATTCATCTAAGAAATGTTGGGGAAGTGTTTTGATCCTCTAATTGTCTTCCCTCAGAGCGCTGGAAGACTGATGCGAGCAATCTTTGAGATTGTTCTAAGCAGGGGGTGGGCCCAGCTCACAGACAAGACCATAAACCTCTGCAAGATGATTGACAAGAGGATGTAAGTTAACCATTCCTGTTCATGCGTAGTTTTCACTGATAAACAGTAGGGCTAGTATTTACCAGCACTACAATTCACAATACTTAGGTGCAGATACAATAAAGTATTTCAGTATGTATTTTGTGATTTTCCTCGGGTCTTCTGTGTGTGAATGCGTTTTCCTCTGCTACACAGGTGGCAGTCCATGTCTCCTCTTCGTCAGTTCAGGAAGCTCCCAGAGGAAGTCATCAAGAAGATTGAAAAGAAAAACTTTCCATTCGAGCGTCTCTATGACCTCAACCACAATGAGATTGGTGAGAACCCTCTGTGAAGGGCCTTCTGCTTATCCCACCTCAGATCTGGGCCTGCTGACATCACATACATCACATTCTCTTTGGTTCATTAGAATTTATCGAGGTTATTAAAATAACTCTTGCATCTCAGGTGAATTGATCCGCATGCCCAAAATGGGGAAGACCATCCACAAGTATGTGCACCAGTTTCCCAAACTGGACCTGGCCGTCCACCTGCAGCCCATCACACGCTCTACACTGAAGGTGGAGCTCACCATCACTCCAGACTTCCAATGGGACGACAAAGTCAGTGTTCTCAGTGTTATTGGTTGTAATAGAACTCTGATGAAATGGTTTTCCTTTATGGAATGCACCCAATCACCTTTAACACACTGCTTTCTGTGGCCCTTACAGGTACATGGCTCGTCTGAGGCTTTCTGGATCCTGGTGGAGGACGTAGACAGTGAGGTCATCCTGCACCATGAGTACTTCTTGCTGAAGGCAAAGTACGCCCAGGACGAACACCTGGTCACCTTCTTCGTGCCCGTTTTCGAGCCCCTGCCCCCGCAGTACTTCATCCGTGTGGCCTCGGACCGCTGGCTCTGTGAGTGACATTTCTCTGGGTGGCTATTATTAGTAACTCATGGGGTTTTCAAACTTGGTTTGGATTGGTTTTATTTTTTAACTGTAGAGTGTTTTCCGGTTAGTTCAGTCTATTAGGCCTGATGTTAACACACAGCCTAGCTGAAAACAGTTGAAGATATGCTTTATGGTTCCCCCTGATTAGCACAATGATTGCTGTATTCTTGGTGGTTCCCTGTAGCGTACTGCTGGGTTTCAATTGCTGTGCTGATAATCTGAAAATAATACTCGTTTATGATTTTGTTTTAAATATCAAATACCACATTAATTTTAATCCTCTCCACCTACTGCAACAAAATCATGAACCTAAACATGAACTTTGCTGTTAATATAGATTCATTGGATGGGCACTTTGTGTCATTTGTCACAACAGTAATGTTATGCAGTGAGTGACAAGTTCCACATGGCACTGACACACAACTTACAGATCATGTTCTTTCAGATTTGCAGCACTTATAGGCAAAATGCGGTTTTAATTGTTATTTAATTTTGGGACTATATAAGAATTAAATTTTCATAGAATATTACTTTTTTTATATATTAAAGTTAAATAATAGAGCCCTAATCTGCTGTCTGAAAGTGTTTTAAAAACACAGAATTGTATTTGTTTTTGTCCCCAGGTCGCCCTGATTTTTGAGCTCTTTTAAAAGATTTTCTTCTCTATTCTTTTCCTATCTCTCTTAGCCTGTGAGACACAGCTCCCGGTGTCTTTCCGCCACTTGATCCTACCAGAGAAGTACCCCCCTCCCACTGAGCTTCTGGACCTGCAGCCCCTGCCTGTGACGGCCCTCCGTAATGCTGCCTTCGAGACCCTCTACCAGAACAAGTTTCCCTTCTTTAACCCCATTCAGACACAGGGTAATGCTCACTCTGAAAGTCTGGAGTGTCACCGTTAGGCTACGTTTATCACTGCAGCCATCCGACCACAACCACCAAACGGGCCCATTTATCTACTTTAAACAGGCCAGGGTTTCTACTGATAGTAACCTGGTGTTGTGTTCTTCCAGTGTTCAACGCTGTGTACAACAGCGACGACAACGTGTTTGTGGGAGCCCCTACCGGCAGTGGGAAGACCATCTGTGCTGAATTTGCCATCCTCAGGATGCTGTTGCATAACGCAGAGGGACGCTGTGTCTACATCACACCCATGGAAGCCCTGGCCGAACAGGTAACGGTTATTCTCAATATATAGTGCTTTCAACTTATCATTTTGCCTCTGAATGAACGCCAATATGTTACCCATTCCTTCCCACCCCTGTTTAAAATCATTCCTGTTTGTGGCCAGGTGTTTGTTGACTGGCACCAGAAGTTCCAGGATGCTCTGAATAAAAAGGTAGTGTTGCTGACAGGAGAAACTAGCACTGACCTGAAGCTGCTGGGGAAAGGTGACATCATTGTTAGCACCCCAGATAAGTGGGACATCCTGTCGCGTCGGTGGAAGCAGAGGAAGAACGTCCAGAACGTTAGCCTCTTCATTGTGGATGAGACTCACCTCATTGGAGGAGAGAACGGAGTAAGACCACTACCAGAAGTGGATGAGACATTTCCACCTTCCTCATAATATTAATAACAATGTTATTTCACATCCAACTCAATTCCATTTGAACATTTCTTTTGGTTGTAGCCTGTGTTGGAGGTGATCTGCTCCAGGATGAGATATATCTCATCACAGATTGAGCGTCCCATCCGCATCGTGGCCCTCAGCTCCTCCCTGTCCAATGCCAAAGACGTGGCCCACTGGCTAGGCTGCAGCACCACTGCAACCTTCAACTTTCACCCCAACGTCAGGCCTGTTCCTCTGGAGCTGCACATCCAGGTCTGAACAGTGTCTGTTAGGTCATAATCAACCTGCAGTTACCTCATTAGAACATCAGTCAAGGTTTGTTGACAGTATGCTTTGGCTGGATAATTGGCTGCTCAATTTAACGATTCTTTTTATTGCCTCCCTGACACCCTTTTGTAGGGCTTCAATGTGAGTCACACTCAAACGCGTCTGCTGTCCATGGCTAAGCCAGTGTACCATGCCATAATGAAGCACTCCCCCTCCAAACCGGCCGTGGTGTTCGTCCCGTCTCGCCGACAGACCCGCCTCACAGCCATCGACATCCTCACTTTCTGTGCTGCTGACGTGGTCCCTCAGAGGTCCGACACGACTTTTACACTTTTATTCTCTCCAGGCGATGCAAGAAGCAAACCAGTTAATCCATAGTGTCTATAGATGTTATAAGCTGATGTCCTTGTTGCCCTTCAGGTTCCTGCACTGCACTGAGAAGGACCTGGCTCCCTTCCTGGAGAAGGTGATGGATGGCACCCTGAAGGAGACACTGGCCAATGGGGTGGGCTACCTGCACGAGGGTCTGTCCACCACAGAGCGCAGGATTGTGGAGCAACTCTTCAACTCTGGTACAACTGGCCATTCCCTGTTGACTTCTGTGTGGAGGAGTTCCCGGCGGTGCTGGTTAAATGACATGCCCTGTCTGGTCTTTTTTGTGTGCAGGCGCTGTCCAGGTTGTGGTGGCTTCACGCTCCCTCTGCTGGGGCACCAACATCTCTGCTCACCTGGTGGTTGTCATGGACACCCAGTACTACAATGGCAAAATCCATGCGTAAGTGTCTAACACACTGAGGCACTGTTATAAAGATTGGAATGTAAATTGACTAGGCCTGGTTCTGTGCCTGCTCCATGCTGTGCATGTATTAGTGACTGTTTCCTCTCTGTCTTCAGATATGTGGACTATCCCATTTACGATGTTCTCCAGATGGTGGGCAAGGCCAACCGGCCCCTGCAGGATGACGAGGGACGCTGTGTCATCATGTGTCAGGGCTCCAAAAAGGTAGCGGATCCTTGGTGTTCTCTCGGTGAACATTTACACCATGGCTGTTTCCCTTTCATGCCATTATTTGGGTACTTTCAATATGTCCTCATTCTCCTCTGAAGGATTTCTTCAAGAAGTTCCTTTATGAGCCCCTGCCCGTGGAGTCTCACTTGGACCACTGCATGCACGACCACTTCAATGCCGAGATTGTCACCAAGACGGTGGAGAACAAACAGGACGCTGTGGACTACCTGACCTGGACCTTCCTGTACCGCCGCATGACCCAGAACCCCAACTACTACAACCTGCAGGGTGAGACCGCACTGTAGACACTAAAGCCATTTGTTTTTCTAAGTATGGCCCCCAAGAAAGAAACTGTCTGCCAGGGGTTTTAGGCCCTGACTCTGGGAATGCTAAGTTGGCTAAGTATGGCTGTGTTTTCTAGGACTGTCACTGACCTGTCTCTCCCCTGCAGGCATGTCTCATCGTCACCTGTCAGACCACCTGTCCGAGCTGGTGGAGAACACACTGCATGACCTGGAGCAGTCCAAGTGCATTAGCATAGAGGACGAGATGGACGTAGCTCCTCTTAACTTGGGCATGATCGCAGCGTACTACTACATCAACTACACCACCATTGGTCAGTACTAGCACAACCGACCACCCGCTGACAAAATGTCTCTAACAGTCATGTCACATGTACTGTGATGTGAACCCCTCCCATACACTCAAATATAGTACAGTACTTCATATAGTAGAAGTAGTTTTAACGTTTGTGAATTTACAGATTTATTTTGTGTTTTTTATGTCAGAGTTGTTCAGCATGTCCCTCAATGCCAAGACTAAGATCCGTGGATTGATTGAGATCATCTCCAATGCCGCTGAGTATAAGAACATCCCCATCAGACACCATGAGGACAACCTGCTGAGACAGGTACAAAAATGCATCAATAATCATATCATCTACTTAACAAGAGGTATAATCTACAAAATACCTATGTGCAAAGGAAAGAAATGGAAAGTGTGAATTCATTTCTCCCAAATGCTAGTTCAGAAACCCTCCTTAGTATTTTAATTGATCGAGTTGTTAATGTTGTTTCAGCTGGCCCAGAAGGTGCCCCACAAACTGAACAATCCCAAGTTCAACGACCCCCATGTGAAGACCAACCTGCTGCTACAGGCCCACCTGTCCAGAATGCAGCTGAGCGCTGAGCTACAGTCAGACACAGAGGAGATCCTCAGCAAGGTGAGGAGAACTGGCTGTTAGTTTGGTGAATGACATGCATGATTAGGTTGGATTCTTAGCTGGAGAAAATGGACACTGCAGAGCAGAACTGCTGTGAAAGCAGATTCCTGTGGATTACTGCTGTTGAACTGGTGAGATTAGTGGGTCAGATTGATGTGCTATGTTCAAACTTTGTATGGTTGTCTCCTGTCTAGGCCGTGCGTCTTATCCAGGCCTGTGTAGATGTGCTGTCTAGTAACGGCTGGCTGAGCCCTGCACTGGCTGCCATGGAGCTGGCGCAAATGGTCACACAGGCCATGTGGTCCAAGGATTCCTACCTCAAACAGCTTCCCTACTTCACCTCAGAGCACATCAAGCGCTGTACAGACAAGGTAAAACGTCCACCACTGCTATTTAACGCTTCCATTTACTGGACTAAAGATCTTGCTTGGGTGTCTTACCAGGTCTACCTTGTTTGGGAGTTTATTGTGAATCTGATCTTCTCAGGGTGTGGAGAGCATCTTTGACATCATGGAAATGGAGGATGAGGATCGCAGCGGGCTGCTGCAACTGTCAGACACCCAGATGGCAGATGTGGCACGCTTTTGTAACCGCTATCCCAACATTGAACTGTCCTACGAGGTGGCAGAGAAGGACAACATTAAGAGGTAATTTAAAGGGGAATCATTATGGCGGAAATGTATTGACTGAATACATTCACTACCACCAAAGAAGGTGTCTTTTCCTTAGGAGTATGTTGAGAATTTCCTCCTTTCTGTTTCTGCCGCGGGGCTCCTCAAGGTATCTAATCATATGTTTGCATTTACAGTGGAGGTCCAGTGCTGGTTCTCGTTCAGCTGGAGAGAGAAGAGGAGGTTACCGGTCCTGTTATTGCCCCACTGTTCCCCCAGGTATATATCACCACCAATCACATACTCCATAATGGTCATAACACACACCCTCTCTTCCCCTTTGTATAAAGGTGGCCATACCATAGATCATAGGAATTTATCTTGAGTTTCAGGCCCAACATTTATATTTTGACATTTTGCTGTTGGTCTTATCCAGAGCAATTTAAAATAGTCCATACATACATTTTAAAACTTGCCTCCAATTGGAAACAAACTCACAACCCTGCTGGGACGAAGGCTGTTCATATTATAAAACGCAAACCTTTCTGTAATTGTGGATGACAATGTGACATCACACACCATCTCGCATGCAAGACAGCTGAATTTAGACAGCCCTTTTGATTACTCTCTTCTTGTTCCAGAAACGTGAAGAAGGCTGGTGGGTGGTGATTGGGGACCCCAAATCCAACAGCTTGATATCCATTAAGAGGCTGACCCTGCAGCAGAAGGCCAAGGTCAGTTCATCACCCCAGCACGTCATTGATATAACATCTGAATCCACAAAAGTACTCTTACGTTAAGTTGCTTGTGCTCAAACTATGCTTTTCTCACATTGCAGGTGAAGCTGGACTTTGTTGCTCCAGTGCTGGGTGTTCATAACTACACACTGTACTTCATGAGTGACGCCTACATGGGCTGTGACCAGGAATATAAGTTCAGTGTGGACGTGAAGGAGGCAGACAGCGATGGAGACAGTGACTCCGACTAAGTGACTCAGCAGATGGTGTCCTTTCTCAGTAGCAGCTGGGATCAGTAGGGATAGTTTTTTATATTAGATGAGGCATTGAGGCCCATTTATTTTTTGTGAATCCTTCTTTGAATTGTTATATTTTCGTTATATGTGCTTGTGGTAACAGTCAACCCTTTACTGTATGCTTTTCAATTTAATTTGGTTTAGTGTACACAATGAGTATCATGTATATAGTACCTAATTGGAGAAGTAAAATAACAGGTTTGACATCTACTTGAAAAGTCAGCATTTTACGGAACCATCATTGACATTTTTCCAGGATGTTTCACCATGTCTACTCTAATTGCCAACCACTTTGCAATTAAATAATTATTGATTGGCCTGATTTTTGTTCTTGCAGAATGTCTGTGCAGAAATGTAATATTTGTTTTCCAATAAACATGACAAACATATCTGCTTTGAGAGTAAATCTACCACATGCCAGTTTGCGCCACCCTATACAAAACCTCCCCAGACATCACCCCCTAGGACCACAACCATTCTTGTCTCCAATTAAAAAATATATTTTAAATATAGCTTAAATCATATTGAGGTTAGAAGATATTTTAAACATTCTGTTTTCACTATTTGACCACAATTTCTCTCCATTTGGAACTATATTCTGTAGGTTCACCTTTTTGTAGTTCTCAATCCATTAGTACATGTAAATGAACTCCAGTCTTTCCTGAATAAATTCCTCCAACTTAGTCTACATTTTTATATGTATTTATTCTAAGAAATAGTAACACTATAGATTAGATATCTGATTTAGTTTCTTTGTGTAAATTCTATTGTTACAAATTAAATTTGAATCAATTTATTGTAATACACAAAGGCTCCTAAAAAACATTTGTTTTAAGTCAAAGATGGGAATTCTGATAGTATCACGTAATTAATTTCATTCACCTCCAGTTAATCACTAAGCTTGCTAACACAAGGTGCTGCAAGAGGTCATAATATAAACACAGTATGTTACAATATTTTTATTTCAGTGCCGGTTGCTTCTGCAAATAAATTCTGCCTGTCATACAGGATCTGAAAGTCCTAACTGGTCCATCATATGTTCTCAGACTGATAGTTCCAGAGTGCGATCTCCCCATTATCACTGCAGGAGACAAGGAGCCCTGCCTCCTTGGGGTGCCAGGCAATACAGTTGACATCCTGGGCATGGGCCTTGGGTACATGGGCAGACAGGAAGAAAATAGGCTGGTCTGGGTCAGCCGTCTCATCTTCCTTAAACACACGCACTCCGTCATCACCACATGCAGTCGCCAGGGCACCAGTCAGCGGACACCTGATAACAATGGATATGGATAGACTTCATTAATCCATGGCTGCATTCGATGAAATAAACAGTATCTCTTTTACTATAGACGATGATGCTCACCATGCTACATCATACACTGTCCGTCCGTGGAAACCTGAAAGGGTGCAAACACATTTCCAACCCGCATATGCGCCTTCTGGGGGGGAAAAAGATAAGAAAATATTTAAAGTCTGAGAGTTTACACTAAACCTTCCTTTTCCACACACCATCCATGTTTTTGCATCATGGACCACTGTGTATATTTTGCTCCCCCTGCCCACCTCCAGTATTACATTCTTTCCAGATCTTCACAGTACGATCGTCACTGCAGGAGGCCAGTCTCTGACCACTTGGGTCAAAGGACAAACCCCAGACAGTGGAGGTGTGTCCCTCCAGGGTTGCCCTGCACTCCCAGTCATCATCCTCTTCTTTATAGACACACACGTTGTTGTCATAGCTACATGAGGCCAAGAGCTGAATAAAGAACATCAGTCATTACAGTGGATGGTGAACTGCACTGGGGTGTCATGAAATTATAGGTTGCTTGGTGTAATGAATGTAAAAACATTACATAGGCAGTACCTCCTGTGTTGGATGCCAGACAACATGCTTGACATCCTGTGTATGGGCGTTCACCACACTCACACACTCATACTCATCCTCCTCATCCACTGAGAAAGACAAAAAGAGAAATAATGGTGATAGACTACTCCAAGACTACACAAAGCTCGGTTAAAAGCTCTCCATAATTAATCATTTTTCAGTAAGCTTTTGTAGAAACAGAAGTCACACACTCGGAATCAATGCGTGATTGCATCAACATGTGGCCTATACATAACGTCAGCATTATGATGCTTGTATGCTCAGATGAAGAGCGGTTGACCAAAAGCTCAAAGAAATTGAAAACTGCACTGATCCTGAGTGTGTGGAGATCCTTCTTCTGTTTGACTTCTGCAACTCAGCAACGAACAGGTGAGCAACAGTGCGTCCTACGGTACAATTCAGTAAAATCCACAACAGATTCAGAAAGACTTTGTTTACCATCATCAAAGTTTCTGTTACCGCACACACTAACCTTCCCAAATCCAGACGCTTTTGTCTCTGCTACATGTAGCCAGCAAGTTACCCGATGGGGCCCAGGCCACACATTTGACCTCATTCTCATGTCCTTCCAACACAGTCAAGCACTATAAGAAATAGAGACTGTGTGATGCGCTCAGCTACAGCCGAACATCTTACAAATGCATAATGTATAAGTTGTTTACAACGATCACTGCCAGTGGTTGAGAAGCACTGTCCTTTCACCTCAAAGTCATCATTCTTCTTTTTCCAGATACAGGTTGTGGCATCAAAGCTGGCTGAGGCTAGGTAGTTCCCACATGGGGACCATGCAACCTTTCTGACTGTTCTCTGGTGTCCATCCTGAAGCACAGTCTTGCATTCCCAAGAGTCACCTACACAGAATGAAATATCAGTGTCTCATCAGCATTACTGAACACTTTCAGAATAAAAGCTCCCCATTGAAGTTTCAATCACCTGTATTTACTTATGATATGAACTTAAAATTTTACTTATACTTTAAAGTCCATGTTTTATTTTTTAATTTTTTTTACCATTCGCTAGGAACTTCAGTACCATTTATAAAAAATAGAATATATGAAGCACAATTATTCGAAGGTGCTCATGGACTTGATAAATCGATGTGGACTGTGTGATCCCTTATCATACATTTTAACTGCTTCAAATGTGAACGCTAAAAAACAAAATGAGACGATGTGAGCACAGGGTGGCAAGCGAAGGAATTGGTCAGATAATGTAGAAAATATAGAAAACGCAATAGAGCTTAAGTGAATGATTTAAGTGAGCCACATGCTTCTTTGTTTTGGTTGGGAAGGTGGTTTTGAACATATACAAACAAAAGTGTTTACTGTCATACTATCTCAAATGTTATTCACTCAAAAAAACTAAAACAAAGGAAAAGCGTAAATCTCTGGGACAGCATATGGTGATAACCTGGTAATAGACATAAGGTTTCATCGAGTGGAAGAACCTCACATCATGATACCCTTGGTTTAAGGTCCCTGGTTATCAGCAAATTAGCATTCAGGATTCTAAGCACCCAGTTTATGAAAGACTGTATACCACGGGTATGACATCACATCACTTTTAACTGCTGAAATGTCATAGGTAACCAGTTTTAACAATATATCACGGCTAAGCGCTGTGTTCAGGCATTCCACTATACGTCCTGAACAAGAACAGCTCTTAGCATACAGTATTTGCGTTCAGAAAGTAGATGTACTGACCGTATGTTCTTTGTGTGAAAGATACTGTACCATACCTCGATAAATTCAGTGCATCTCTGACAAAACTATAATTTTCCTTTTTTCTGTTTTCCAATGTGTGATGTTACTTTAGAATTCGTCATATTTACCTTCCCTTCCCCATATCCGAATAGCCCGGTCACCCCCGCATGAGGCCAGCAACATGCCATTTGGGTTCCACGCAACATACCAACAGCGGGAATCTGGATGCGCATTAAATTTCTGTACAAGGGCCAAAGTGTCCTTCATTGCTAGCAGCTAGCCTACGTTAGTCAACAGGCAAATGTACAATATTTGACCAAAATAATACTAACGTAGTTCTAGCTACGATATCTACAAGAAATATCCAAAAGGATAATGTAAACGTTAACCAGACATAAACCAACAAGACTGCTAGTATCTATTTCAAATACGAGACTATTATACGCTTGGGGCAGCTATATTCACCAACCACTTTTTTTACCGAAACTCACTCTTGCCTTAACTTCCTACTTGATCTTACTCTCTCTTGCCTTAACTTCCTACTTGATCTTACTCTCCGTACTAACTAGCTTAGTAGCTGACAGTCGCAAGTCTATCTGGCTCTATACAACCCCCACCTGTACAGGGGGAGCATTGCAACAATAAAATTACAAATTCAATTTATAAAGACATAAACGACCTATATTTTTAAAACATGATTTAAATAATTGCTTTGCCTTGAATATTCTTTATAGACTATATACATATACACTCAAATATTTATAAAACTCAAACCTCCTACCATACTGTTCATACTCCCCCATCCTACTCTTTCAAAATTGATGCTAGTTTAAATTTTGTATGTATATTAGTGCCATACTTGCCATTTCTACAATATTCAATACTACTACCAATATTGCTGCTTATTTACAGTACTCTTTTTGAACTGCTGCTATGTACAGTGTTATGTATATTATTGCTTTATCTTTTTGATATTTTTTTTGCTGTGTGGATATTTTCTTCTCTTTTAATTCTCTCCATGTGGTTGTAGTGTGTTATGTCACCATTCATAAGCTTATTGCACTCATATGTATCTATAATATTCAATAACTCTACCAATTGCTGCTTGTTCACACTTATGTATACTACTGCCATACTTGCCATATCTTAATGTTCAATAATACTATCCAGATTGCTGCTATATCAATAATAATACCCAGATTGCTACTAGTTTACAGTACTCTTTTTTTAAACTGCTGCTAGTGTATATTGTTAAGTATGTTGTTGCTTTATAGTATATTAACAATACTGATGTGTTCACACAGTTCAGTGTTGGTTTGGTATTCGTAGCTATATTTATTTCCATTACTCTGAATTTTTCTCTCATCAGCCAATGGCTGGAGTTTAACCCTGTTTATCAGAGGGCAGTTCCAGTCCTTTATGTGAGATATGTTTATTTTGTTTAATGTAATGTTCGGTAGAAACTGTACCCATTGATTCTTTGGCGCTAAGCAATATTTATACACCCTCCTTTGGTCATTCCTCCCGCCAGGAGATTAATCTGGGAAGGTGATTGATCATGCTTCTTAATTTGTGGTCTCGGATCCCAAACCGCCTAAACCACCTTTTGTAAGAACATGTTGCTACACCCCGGTACAGTAGGTGGCGGTATGCGATCTTCCAACAAACACACAGAAGAAGAAGAAGAAGAAGACGAGGAACAAGGAAACAATTTAATACAGGGAGCTTTTAGGCTTCCTTTTGTTTTTATCGTAGGAGCTAATATAAGTCCTGTTTTGTGTATATTTATTTCGTTATTGGGCAGATTGTAAGTATAATACTATTTAATACGGGTGCGAGTTAAAGTTATTGTTTTATATGAAATTATTACTGTACATTTCGATTTTAGAGCTAGCTGACGTTAATGTTAGCTAGTATTCGGCTAAAGTTGAACTACAGTAGCTTGCTAACGATAACGTTAGCCTTTGCTGCTAACATCAGGCCTGTGTTATGTCGAGGAATTAGCTAGCTTTTAAGACTGAATGTTATCGCAGTAATTTAGTTAATGCATCACTCAAGGAATAAATCGATTACACCTATCTGTTTTACAAATAGTGTAACCAATTGACATTCACTTTACGTTTTGGTTTAGGTAGCTACTGTAGTTGACTTACTAAGTTATCTGATCGTTTTCAGAGGCGGAAGTGGCGCACTGTGAAAACGAAAGCTGAATTCTGGTTGAAGACAACGGGGAAATTTGACAATGTATGCACCACCGGGTGCCACTGTTCCTGGAAGCCGGCGAAGGAGAGGTGGTACCGCACTGCCCAAGCAGCCAGAGCGAAGCCTGGCATCTGCCCTCCCCGGAGCACTCTCCATCACCGCACTATGTACAGCTCTGGCCGAACCAGCTTGGCTTCGAGTTCATGGAGGAACGTGTCCTAGGCAGGAACTTGGAGTAGCTGATGTCCTGGGATACATTGACCCAAAACTCCTGGAGGGTAAGTTATGATTTTGCCATTATTGTCTCAAAGCATTTGAAAACACATCTGACATGTACCATAATAACTGTGATATAAAATATATACTGTTGTGGAAATTTCTTATACAATGTATTCTGATTGTATAAAGGATAGAGTCCCACTGTTAAGATAGGTACAGGAATGTGTGGGACCTGGTATTTGCATAGGGGACATCTATTGTCTGTCCAGATGCAGATCAATGGGTTTTAGGACAGGATAGGAGAAGATACAGCAAGGGGGCAGTAAGGTCAGTTGGCCCCTTTGGGTAAACATTATTGCAGGAAGGATAAGGTGGGGGAAGATAGCATTTGACGTGTGTGATAGAACAAAGGGAAAGGTGTTTGATTGACATGAAACAGATGGCAGCATCTTACCACACCCCTTCTTCCTATGTAATAAATACTGTCGAAATGATGTTTTTATTTAGAAACTATCCACCGTTACTTTGTAACCTGTATACTTTCTCCTTGCAAGCAAGATTAAAACCGTTTATTGCGTAATTGATTTCTCTTGTCTTACCTACCATTTTCATAGAACTTTGGAATTTTAGAAATTGCCATCACAATACCTACCTCTTTCAGGTTACTGTGTCAACTCCCAGACCATCTTGCTGCTTAGGGTCATTGCCGCCTTCTGTTTCCTGGGAATCCTTTGCAGTCTGACAGCTTTCCTGTTGGATGTCTTCGGCCCCAAGCACCCTGCCCTCAAGATCACTCGCAGATATGCATTTGCTCACATTCTCACAGGTATGAATATGTTCGGGCTGTGAACATCAGAGGGAGAAGTCACCTTTCAGATAAGGTGTGGTAAATCATTTAAAGCAAAATAGTAACCTCTTCTTTCATTTGTTTTTTGTATTTTTTTAGTGCTGCAGTGTGCTACAGTGATTGGGTTTTGCTACTGGGCTTCAGAGCTCATCTTGTCGCTACAGCAGCAGCACAAGATGTACCACGGGTCCCTCATCTACGTTACTTTTGCCATTAGCTTTTACCTGGTGGCAGGGGCTGGTGGGGCCTCCATTCTGGCCACAGCTGCCAACCTGCTACGCCACTACCCCACAGAGGAAGAGGAGCAGGCTCTAGAGCTTCTGTCAGAGATGGAAGACAGCAGCGAATCATATCCTGCTGATTATGACATTGCCAACCAGTTTCAGCCACCACCTGCATACACGCCTTAATGTAGCCCACCCAGTTGCTTTCTTTTAAATCCATGCTTATTTGTAAGCACCTATTGGGCTCGTAACAAACACATACAGGTATGTGATCCAATAACTGTACCAAATGGATATTTTCTGCAGATACTCTGCTTTCCATAACAAACTCCATACACAATGGGACACACTTATTCCTTTATTGTGGGTTCTTGAGTGCATGAAAGTTTCCCTCTTCGGTGGCAGACATTCAATGCTTCATCCTTTTTTTCACCTCTGAAACTTGGCTTTTAGTCATTTGCATTTGCAATGCATGGCATTGAGGACTTGAGCCTTACATGTAAAGCAAGAGAAACTGGTAATATATGGGAGTTTTTTTATGCACTAATGTATGGTTGGCTCTACAGCTGTTTTATTAAATGATGACATAATGTTTTGACACGCAACTTAATTCTGACTGAAAACACCACATAAATCTATTCAACCATTTATTAGAAAAAAATGTAAATGTATTGGCATTTGGGCTTTGCTCTTCAGGGTTATCTCACTACCAGAGCAAAATATAGGCATTTATAAAAACAAACTAGGCAAGTTGGAGTAATGGATGTTATTGGTTCAATATCAGGTGCAGCCATCAACTGCTGATTCTAACATAGTTTTCTTTCTGAACTAGCATTGAGTGTTATAAGTCTGGGCTTAGCAAATGTTAATTTCCAAAGTCAGGGCTTTCCACAGTATGGAGGTAGCAGTGGGCCTTTTGGTTGAAGTGTTAAATACTCACTAAGCATTCAGAATTTGAGTCACTTCCCTGACGTGTTATTATAAGTGGACATATTATCAGTTAAACCTGAAAGGCAGCAAGATTACACAGACACAGAATTATAGATGTATTTCTCAATTGAAATGGACCACTATTTTTAACTGCCACTTGTGTGGTATACCTTCATTCTTTTGCTGTGTATGCAATGCACTGTTTTAATTTGGTTAGGTTCAAACAATTGTGAATTTGGAAATTAGTTTTCCATACACAGGAACATAGGTTTTTCTGGTAATAAAGAAATAGTTTACACAGACATGGCCAGTGATTGAGGAACTCATTGCTGTAAAAGTAATGAATGTAAATTGTTTCATATTTTTGCAATGCATGTTTTTCAAACATATCTATGTTGGACAAATGGAGTAACATTATTTTCTCTTTTTAACAATTGTTAAAAAGGGCAGAAAGTGACTGAAATTCTTTGTCCACGGTGCATTGGTAATGTCATATGAATTTAGTAATTTTACTCAAATTCACAACTCTTATTTGTACCTTGTGATTACATAGCTTGAGTTGCCATTGTGTTGTCAGTAACGGTGTGTATGAGTTGTCGTGCCCCCCACCTCCCAGTTCTTACAGAGTCCTACAGCTCACAAGTGTTTTAAGTTGTGTAGGATTCAGGGGCTTTTTCATGTGATTTATAATATTGTTGTTCCAGTACAATTTATTTGACTCTATTCCCACAAATAGTTGCTTAAATTTAATCCGTGTGTAAAAATATTGTTGACTGTTTATACATGAATCTGGTCATTCAAAATTAAAGAAGTATGTCCAATTTCCTTTTAGGTATTGCCTTTCGATCTTAGAACTGTACATGGTTGCTTATCATATGAATACTTGTGGATGTTCTGCACAGTGTCTAACTGTCAGCTGCTGTGGTAACCGCTGTGTTTTTGAAGGGTGTCAAAAATGGGACATCAGAAATGAGAAGTAGCTATTTAATAACATACTTAGTGCAGTCTAGTGTTTTGAAACCAAAATGTTTGTCTCAGCATGAACAGTCTAATCGTGACCTATGTTGGCCTTCTTGAAAACTTGTCTAGTTAGCTTGGTATTATTTTATTGATCATGGTCCAGCTCAAGCATGGTGTTTAGACTTAACTTGCTATGCCGCTAAGACAGTGTTTCCCAATCCTGGTCTTGGGGACCCCAGGGGTGCCCATTTTTGCCCTGGCACTCATGCACCTGGTTCAAATGTTGCCTTACCACTTACATACTTGATTGACATAATCAACCTTTCATGAATTATTCAATTTGTGCACCCCTTTGGGTCCCCAGGACCAGGATTGGAAAACACTGTGATAAGAGAGAGCTACTGAAATGGTAAGAAAAAAGGTTGTGTCACATTGCTATATTTAGAAATTAGTCTCCTAATTTCTCTGGTTATTACCATAAAGAATCTCTGACTTTGAACTAAAAAGAATATACAGGTATTATCTACTTTACCATTGTATGAGACTATGCAGCCTCAAGTCTTTGAAAAGTGTAATGTGATATTTTGTAGTATAGTTTTCTTTCTAATATTATCGAGCTTATGCGAATCCTGTTTGGTTTATCAAAAATGGAAAACAGTTCAGCTACAGAACAAGCCAGTTATCGTTCGTCAACCACCAAAGGTGATCATTAGCCCCAATGAAAACGCTTTTAAAGTGAGTTTGATGTTACTGTTGATTGCCTGTTCTCTTTTTTTTTTTTACTCCAGTGGCGTTCAGAGAATACAGCACGCTTTTAAGCTTGAACTTAAATTCAAAATCAAATGGGGGCTGCTTCACTTACTTTATTCCCCTGTATAAATGGTGGTTTGAAATGGGAATGAACAGAACATGCTGTTCATATAATTTGAATTTTATCCTTATACGTATAAAATAAATTTAACTGCTTTTTGAAGGCCCCTGTCTCCGTTTTACATAAGAGAAAGTGAGCTTGCCAGCAATTAAACAGAGGTTAGGCCCTATTTATACTAATATTTTTCACACAAAGACTGAGTAATGTGACTGTTGTTGTTCGAAACCACCCCGAGATTTTCCCTTAGAGACAAATTCAGTTTTACAAGTGCTTTGCTGCTTCTTCCAAGAAAATAATTACTAAAAATAAATGATTTTAGCAAGTGCAGTGAATATTTTTATCAAGAATTATAGTTTTGTACCTTCCATAATATGGCACCATCTAGTTTTCCATACATTTCTATTGTAGGTCATAATAGTTAAGTTGATGAGACAGCACCTTGTGAGTACATTCTCTTTCAAATTTTTTAGCTAATGGGTCATCCCGGCAGATATTCCTGTGAAGTTACCTTTGAGCTAATTATTCTAAAAGGCAGTCATGATAAACAGGCGTTAATTTCAGAAAGATACCTGAAATTTAAATCTATAGAACTTTCTTTTGTTTTTCTGTTAACATAAGACATACATTGATTGCTTAAAAAAACAGAACCTTGAAATAAAAACTCTAATGTAAACCCCAAATATACAATACTAGTTATGTTTTTGGAGACCTACCTATTCAAGTGTATGTCTTCAGTTTTACTATTTTCTATTTTGTAGAATAATAATGAAGACATCAAAACTATGAAATAACCCATGGAATCATGTAGTTACCAAAAAGTGTCAAATATTATATCATTTTTGCCATCTTTTGCCCTTGATGACATCTTTCGGGGGAAGAGTCACTGGCTTGTTGTTGACTCTCTGTTGCGCACTTGTGCAATTGGGCTGTATGCTGCTGGCAATACTCGGCCCTCATTCAGGGGGGTTGGGGTTGGTGGGTGTCCCCTTGGTTGATGCCTGGCAATGTGGGTGGATTGATTTCCTGCCTGTTGGGCCCTGTCCGGGGCCTCCCCCGGGTAGGGCCACAGTGTCGCTAGACCCCCCCGCCTCAGTTCCAAGGTGTTACGCTGCTATATTATTGTGCTGGGGGATATGAGGAATGCACTTTCTAACTTTTCTCAGTCTCCTCCAGTTTTACATTTTAGGAGGAGATGAGGTCCTGGTCCACACCTGCGGAGTACCTGGTTTGGGGGGCCCGTTGCTGTCCTTGTCCTTGTCCACCTGGTCATACTTTTGACCTAGTCTAAAATCAAATAGACTCTGGATTTAGCCCAGAGAAATGTATTAATTATTCCAATTGGACTCTTAATATCTCACCCGGCACAGCCAGAAGAGGACTGGTCACCCCTCTGAGCCTGGGTCCTCTCTAGGTTTCTTCCAAAAATTCGGCCTTCTTAGGGAGTTTTTCCTAGCCACTGAAATCCAACACTAATGTTGTTTGCTCCTTGGGGTTTAAGGCAGGGTGTCTCTGTAAAGCACTTTGTGACAACTGCTGTTGTAAAAAGGGCTTTATAAATACATTTGATTGATTGATTGACTGTTGTAATGATGGACTGTTGTTTCTAGTCATAAATGGAATAATACAGTTAGACATAATAAAAGTCTTCTGTATACCCACCCTACCCTGTCACTCTTTATACCCACCGTAACGCATTAAGGAAATAAATTCTACAAATGAACAAGGCACTTCTGTTAATTAAAATGCATTCCAGGTGTATCATGAACCTGGTTGAGAGAACACGAAGAGTCTGCAAAGCTGTCATCAATGCAAAAGATGGCTACTTTGCAGAATGTACAATACTAAATGTACTTTGATCTGCTTAATACTTTTTGGAGGCTACATTATTCAATGGGTTATTTCATAGTTTTGATGTCTTCATTATTCAACAATAATGTGAACAGGAATAATAGAATAATAGGCAGAAAGCACAAGCTGTGCTGAAATCACATCAGAGAGGAGCAGTGCAGTAGGAGAAGGCATTATCACAAATTATGCATTTCTTGGTTTTGACTAAATTCTGCTCTAATGTGTTATCTATGAATAATGGTACTTAAAACTCACTTGAGTTCCATCTAATGACCAATACAATGAACATGGGTGGAAACTGAATAGTTACTTTTAATGAAAAAAAAAGAATCACATTCAACAACGTATAAAAATGACAATTACAACCAAATCAGCAGATATCAGCAGACATAGAAACATGTATTTGAAAAATGCAGATACACTAAAAATATACAGCTGCTCTTTAGAATATTTAGAATATCTCTCTTGGTCACCGTGTAAAGTACAGTTCTGTGATACATAAATTTAGGTCATTATTTTGGCCATAAATGTACAACAATAAATGGATTCTTTCTCTTAACAGTCTGTGACTGTTTCATCTTAATGGAGTATATTCACAGTGTGATTTCACATCCATAATGTGACTTTGCATGTAAACAGTGTTGCATATCAAAAGTTGTGTCAATAAATATACAATTATCTTTGTAGTACAAAATATAAAAAATAAAGGTGTAGATTATTAAAATGTAAACAGTACTTAATCTCAAGCCATAGTGTTATTCTTTCACTATTTTACAACTTGATGTTAGATAGTTTCCCATTCTGAAAGTAGTCTATTGGTGTAGAGCAGTGTTTTTCAACCCTGCTCCTGGAGGCACCCCACCCAGCATGTTTTAGATCTCTCTCTGCCCAAACATACCTGATGTAGCTCATCAAAAACTTGATAATGAGCTGATCATTTGAATCAAGTGTGATAGAGCAGGGAGAGATCTAAAACATGCAGGGAGGTGTGCCTCAAGGAGCAGCGTTGAAAAACACTGGTGTAGAGAAACCGTAATACGTTTGTTTTGGCCATTCTAAACATCTGCTAATGTAGCTAGCTATAAATCTAGAGAAGAAATGCGAGCATATGAAAAAATGGCCAAATCCCCCTTAAGTAACAATAAATCAAATAAGCTGAGGACATGGATGTTGTATATTGAAATCAGGTGTTGCAGTATCATGGAGCTTCTGTAAAGATATCCAGCATGTATCCAGGACCACAGTGTGGTATTTTGTCCATCAGAGATACTATTCAATTCCTTTTCATTATATATCTGAAACAAACAATGATTAATACAGCACATTGTTAAATACATTCTCAGAACAAACAATAAAAGATCATGAAGACAAATTGTCACATTATGTATCCATAAGCTAGTATAAAATGGCATAAAAATACAGTGCTAAATAAATAACTGGAAAAGATGAATGCACAATTTCACAGCAAAGGAATTAAAACAATCTGAGACAGGGAATGGCAGGTTAAACAGAAGGTTAAGGAGGTAGCAGTGGCAGGCAAAAAGGAACAGACCAGAGTGGGCAGGAGATTAGAGGAGTGCTGAGTTGGAGTCAAAGTCTGGGTCAGGTGGGAGGCAAGGATCACTGGTGCAGGAGGCTTCCTGGAGGCGCCTGTACTCCTGGTACTCCAGACGGAGTGCATTGAAGCGAGCCTCACTTAGGGAGCGGCCATATGTGCAGCGAGGTGGGTTAAAAACGGGAGGACTGACTGAAGGGGGTGGGCCTGAGGGGTGGGAGGGGAGGAAGAGCATGGAATGGGGGAGTCATGGGCACAACTCACGTCACCAAAACAAACAGAACCAAATAAACAAATGTGTTTGTAAAACGGATTTAGTGTGGAGAATGAAAGCAGAACTGTGTTACCTCTACTGTAGGGGTCCTGGAGGCCAGCCGCAGAACTGGGTCGATCATGCCTGCTGTCTCCCCTGCCCTTCCCTAACCCTGCCTGTGGCTGCATGGCCTCCAGGACTTTCAGGTCAACACAAACATCCGCAGAATCCCATTCATAACTCTCATCTACTGATGTGTTCCTTCTAGTGACAGACACACAAAACAAGTGGTCAAAAACACATTGGGAAAATAGCAATCATTTAACATTACATCAATGCCATTGGGCAATATCCTGAGTTTCTTCGGCTGGGAAGATATCCCAGTGTGATGTTGGGCTGGTGCGGTAGTTTCACCTTTTCTTCCTCGGCTCATGTAGATCCATATCGGCTCTGTCTCTCTGTGGCTCACTTTCCTCTGTTGTCTCTGGAGAGCTCAGAAGGGTGGGTGTGATAGAGAGGGACTGGCGGAGGAGGCCAACGCTACCTCTACCGCTGCTCTGGCTGGCATAACTGGCCCTCCCTACCTCCCGGTTTTCTTTCACTTCTCCCTCAGCCACTGCCCCCTTCCCCCTCTCTGGCTCTCTATGACTGTCTACATCCCTGGTGGGAATGGGGGCACCATGGTAGGGTGAGGGCCAGCTACACATCCGGGGCAGGCTGGGCCTCAACGGGACCCTGTTGGACTCCATCGATCTGGCCTCATCCCCCCTTATGCTTATTCTGGGTGGGTACTGGTCTGGTCTGGTTGGGTACTGGGATAATGGGAAATCCATTGGAACATATCTTTGCTGTACAGACCTCAGTGCATCCTGATATGTGATATGCAACCTGGAGGCATCAGAATAAGCATCAGGTTCTCTATGGGGAACAGATAAGTCTCTTCTAGCATAGGCTGACAGTTGTCTTGGTGGATACATGGATGGGCTGATGTAGGTATAAGAAGAGCTGGCAAGGGATCTGTCATACTGAGGCCTCTCCAGGGATCTGTCAGCATACCGAGACCTCTCAGAGCTACTAACACTCGGCCGTCTAAAAGGGACCTCATCCCGCCTGGACGAGGAGGCAGGGGTGCGTCCTAAACTATACGACTTGACCCGGATGTCTGGAGTTGGGAGTTCATCCCAGTAACATTTCTCTGAGACATATGTCCTTGGGTTTTCAAAATGCTCCCATTTCTGTGACCCTAAGCTGATAGATTTCTTCAGGAATGGACGAGGTTGTCCCATGCCTGAAAGTGTTCTGCAGGGGCCAATACTCAGTGATTTCTTAATGAACGGCATAGGGGGTTGATAGATCCTAGAGGCTATTTTATTAGTCCTGTTGTCCTGAGAAATTGGTCTTTGGGATTGTTCTGAAGCCAACTGTGGTTTACCTGAATAAGCATTAGTTTGTTTTGACACAACATCAGCTACGGTTTGAGCTACCCCAACCAACGTCTGGGCTGGGCTCTTTAACTGTGCTCTTTCTGAAGCTGTGGTCTTTTGACTAATAAGTGGTTGTGACAGCTCATAATAACGATAATTTCCTGTGTGTTTAGAACCCATGGATTTTTTTTTTGACCACTCTGGAATCCCAGGTTTTTGACTAGAATCTCTGTCTTTCACAAGCAGAGAATATCTAGAGTCTGGCTTCTCAGCTGCTTCTGCTGGACCAACAGAATGTTTATTTTCTAGAAAAGAAACAGTTTTTTGTCTGGAACTTGTCTCCAGAGTGTCCTGTACATGAACTTCCCAGTTTTTGGGAACCACGTCTGGCTTACCTTCCAGAGAGGTATCTGGGTGCATCTCTGTGTTTTGGCAAGCAGTGTCTGTAAGTTCAGACTCATCCTCAGGGTCGTCGACACTCATCTCAATGAAACCCGGAAGGCTCAAGTACTCCAGAATTGCACGTGTGTTCAGTGGAGTTGGAGCCTGTGTTTCCGGGTTATTCTTGAAAGACTCTGACATTCTGGCAACAGAGAACAGGGACTGATTGCTCTCTTCCAGAATTGTTAAGGGGGAAATGCCACTGGGGCTGACACTAAAAAGAGCCCTATCGCTCCTTCTGGAGCGAGCCCTCACACCCTCTCTCTCCTGCTCAGGGTACAATACAGAACATCTAGGGTCATCTCTCACTTTGGCCTCATAGGACAAGTTAGAATTACTAGAATGACAGTGATTTATACTCTCCCTAAGGTCATCTATTGTCTCTGTTTTGGTTGAAAGACTATATGGTGCAGTGCCTGGGTAAGGCTGGCTAGGACTAGTGGCACTTACTCGACTGGCTGAAACAGATCTAACACTTTCTGCTGCTAGCTCCAGATGCTGTGTATCATAAGTGAAAGATGATCTTGGCTTTAAGGCAAATTTTCCTGGCTGCTCCTTTTCTCTCCAGCATTCCTCAATCCTGGACCTATTGTGGTATGTGTCCTGCTCTTTCTCTACAGTTCTGTCAGGACTCCTCAACCTGACTTTGTCAGGGCTTCTGGCTGTTCTTTGACAAATAGGTGGGCTTTCTGAGGTAGGAGAAAGCAGAGATAGAGAGGTGCGATGAGTGACTGGTGAGTGTGAGCAGTTCCCATGTAGAGAGTCCTCAATGGCTGGCCCTTTGTGACATTGGTGAGGATGTTGGGACCTTGGAGTGGTGCTCTCTAATAGGTTCTGCCCTGCGATAAGGCTGTTGTTTGAGGTGACTGGGCTGATGTCCCATTGAATGTTGGAGGAAGGAAGCCGGTCCATTGGGCTGCTGGTGTTCCCAAAGTAGCAGGCCCTTCTATATTCCGACAGCTGATGGGTCTGCCCAGATGTCTGGTGGGCTTTGGGACGTAAAGTAATTTCTTGTGGCTTCCATATAGGATCCTCAGGCCCTGAATGGCCCTGTTCCCTCTGAGGGCTCGCTGGCTGCTTGGGCAGCCACTCTTCTTTCTCCCCCTCCCTTGGCCTCTGGCTGGTGGCATAGTTATCCAGCTCCATCTCCATTTCCTCCCTCTCTTTGGCCAGCTGCAGACACTTGCTAAGGTTATCCTGCACTTGTTTACTTGTCCCAATCTGTAAAACCAGTGTGCTGTCGTTGGTCAACTGGCTCTCTCGCTCTATGGCTTGGTATCCTACTTGGTGATGCCTGTTCCTCTCTAGCAGTTTGGCTCTCCTGCCCAAGCTGGGGAAGATTTCTTCTGGGTGCGAAGCACGGTATCTTTTCAAGGAGTCACAGGCTCTCTTCTCACCACTGTCAGAGTAGAGGCTGCTTCTCTCCAGCAGAGCCTCAGAGATGCCCTGCTCATCATCAGAATAGAAGCAGCCATGACGGGAGAAGTTCCTGGCCATGGCCCTTACTCGACCTGGAGAAGCAGGGGGCTTGCTGAGTTCTATAACCTCCACTGTCAGGGGAGGGTCCTTTATCTCTCCCCCCTCAGAGCTCAGAGTGTTGAGCTTTGGAGAGACTCGTAAAGATGATCTGTTGCTCCCTGTGTGGCTACCTCTCCCATTGATTTGGGTTTGTTGGAAGATTGGTTTCATGTTGGAATGAGTAGACCCCTCTTGCAGTGGCTGAACAATGAAACGTCCATCAGGTCCTCTTGATATCGACTCCAGAGCAGACAATGAGGGGGCTTTACCCCCCAGGTGGCTCTCAAACAGGGTATAGTGGGGTGGGGGAGAGGAGCTGGATAGGAGCTGCCTGCGTGGATCCTGGTATTCTCCACGACTCCCTTTATCAAAGGAGGAGCGGTCAGACTGGGAAGACGAGGTGTTCGGGAAGAACGACAGGGGAGGACACAACTTCATCTTTAGGACGCTGTCAGGGCTGTCTGGAGGCAAGCGAGCTCTAAGGAAAAGAACCATTAAAGACAAACAATGAGTTCAACAGAGGACAGATTACTGCATTATAACATTATTTTTGGAACCTCTTAGCTGTGGTCTATTTGCCTTATACGACACCCCCTTGTGCCTTATTGCTTACTTATAGTCGCGAAGCAGCTTTCACCTACATTTTGTCAGAATTGTGTCTGAGATATTGCACAGGACATTCAGTACATATGATATTTTGTGTGATGTTTATGCGTACATACATACAGTATGCAGGAAGACCATGCACAGTCCCCTCCCCAATTACATCAGAATGGAAAACAGGCTGATAAGAAAATAGTCAATCCAATCAGGGAAATATGCTGATAACAATGGGCACTTACTCTGGAGAAGAACTCTTCTGGAAGGCAGAATGGAGATCTGAAAATATGACAGATATGATGGTTCAAACATTGGAGGGAAAAAAGACTGTCTCCTTTTCCCTTTTAAAACAGGTGCTGCTTTTAAGTTTGTGGAGGAACAGCTAGCAGTAAACACAACCCTCCATAATACAGAGTCACAATGGTCCGAGGAGTACTTTGTGAAGTCCATGGAAGACGTCCAACCACTTGGTGTAAAGAGATTACAAACACCTGTTACAGCAACAGAAAACTCCAATCTAGAGATATTGGTCTGGTTCTAGCAACAAAAATGTATATTACTAAGGGATCTTGGACTTTCAGCAGTAGCCTCTCATTAAGCCTGTATCAGATGTTTTTTTTCCCCTGTTTCAAAATTATCCTACATAAGTATCAAAAGAGAACCGTAACAACATAGTGCCTTCAAAGCTTGTTAAGAAGCTGGGAGAACAGAGCTCTGCGCAACTGTAGATTATGCATATAACTTAACTGTTTTCCTGAGGGAGGGACACACTCTGTGGGAGTGCACTTAAAGCATGCACATGACCTGAATACATCCACCAGCCCTTTTAAGGCCAAAACATGTACTGAGTCATCCGGATGCCCCAATAGCATGGCTACAGAAACCCTGCTCACATCAGGGCTCCTGATCCACACACATTTTTCACCCCAACTTGAGTGGGGTGTATCAGTGTGTACCTTCTACCTGTGTTTTGAAAAAGGGCCCATAACACCTGGAAGCTGCCAGGAAGGTGCTATTTGTATTATTAGAAAGATGGACATTTTTTAATGCATGATCAAATGGTACAGTGCGGGGATTTAGCTGGGTAATAGTGTGTGCAGTTCCATAACATGAACCTGTACATGAATCAAGCCATCAGTTAATTTCACTGTTAGTCTACACCTGTTATACACTAAGCATGTGACAAATACAATTTGATTTAATTCCATCCACAAAGCTTTCCCATCTGCAACATGAACCCTTCTCATATTCCATTCACTTCAATCCTGTTGACTAGATTAGTTTTTTCATTGTATTTATAAACCCACAACAAAATCCGCTATAATGAGTTTGCAAAAGTTAAACTATATATAATACTGTGATCATTAGCCTATGTGATGTTGCAGACATTAATTTAGCGCTGGCTTAACTTTATTAAATGAACACTATTCACATGATTAGACAAGAGTAGAGAATAAACACATGCGTATTGGCGCATGCACAGAAGCTTTGGGAAAGTCCAGAACTTTCGGGCAGCAGTTAATATTGTACATACGTCTGTGCCAATTAATGCAATTGCTTCATGACCTCAGACCAACTGTCATAACCTATTAAAACCAAAAACAAAACATTTCTCCATGCTAATGGCTACATTTTTCACCAAACCTACGGGTTAGATTATTGTTTCAACTGTAAATAGCCCATTTAAAGAAGATAACCTGTAATAAAACACATCAATGGATAGAAATCCTGAAACTCTTTCTATAGTATCAGTGAAACATTTGGATAAAACCGTCTTTACCATCTCTCTTCTTCATGCGCCGATGGGCTCTCCTCCGGCTCATAACACAGGCGGTCACCAAGGAGAGGATGATGGCAATGAACAGGAAGCACACTCCGCCCATCACACCAGCCAGCAGAGGCTCAGGGACAAACTCCAAGAAGCCTGGTTGCACAGAGTACATCTCCATCCCTGCAAACACACCAGGCACAGTGTGTTAGTAAAGCACTAACAACGCCACACAGACAGCCATGCCATTTGCTGACAATCAGTCAAGCCTAAGGACAATTGATGGGATTGGTACATATTGTTTAGTACTGTTTAGTTTATGCTTTACCTAAGCGCTTAAATTAAAGCCTGATTTGAAATCTCTCATGGTAATGGTACTCACCTGTGGTGTTCACAGTGACAGTCTCACTGGGCTCGCTCAGTAGTTTATTACTACGAGACATCAATCTCAGCTCATAAATACAGTCCTGAGAGGGGAGGACAAGGGTTCAGTAGAAACAATTCTGGGAAATATCTTAAAAACACAAACATTTACTGTCAGTACAATTCCTTTATGAAATAGTCAGTGTCTTCATTGAGTTTGCCAGTGTACAAAATGATCATTGCCTCACCCTCAATAATCCTTGTACTAGTAGTTTAGTCTGGTTGGCCTTCACACCGCTGTTCAGAATGACCCATTGGCCTCTGTCCCTACTAGCCTGGAGGACATACCCAGTGAGGGGTGTGGTCTGAATCTCAGGAGGATACCAGTGCAGGATAATCCCCAGCATTGTTTGATTGGCTGACAAGAACAAAGGAGGGTTGATAGTTGAAGGATTCGTCACCACTGTCGGTGGATCTGTCGGCAGGGCTGAGGGAGAGTGACGGGATAAAATCAGATATGCGCCCACAAAAAACAAGCCACTTAAAGTCTATTGTATCAGTTAAGACTTGCACTGACCCTGAGTTCTAACAGAGATGATTTCACTGAAGGGACCAGAGCCCAGTTTGTTCTGAGGCAGCACACTGAACTGGTAGCTGGTGTCAGCTAAGAGCCCTGCCACTAACAGGTGGGACTTGGACGTGGGCACAGGGACAGATGCCCAGTCATGCTTGCCTCTGGAAACCTGCTTAACCCTGAGGGGTGAAAAGTATAAAACCCATGATCAGATAATACTGACCAGTTAGTGACCATTCTTGTAAACACTGAGTTGCATTACTGACCAGACTGTGAACTTCTGCGTGTATCCTCCGTCAAAGCCAGGTTCCCAGGTCACATTGGCCTGATTTATCCCAGTGATGACTGACACGGACATGGTGGCATGAGGACTGGTGCCTGAAAAGACGGAAAAGGAGGAAAGTGAGCATACACCACTGGAGCTGTATACCAATTATACCAATCCATAGAATGACATGTCTATGCAGAAGACTCTCACCCAGCACCAAGACCACGGTGCCAGCACTGGCGGTGGCCACACGGTTAGTGGCGAGGCACTCCCAACCTCCCTGGTGGTCTTTGCTGAGAGGCTTCAGGAGGAGGGAGCCGTTGGACAGCACAGTGTACGGGGAGCGAGGGCTGGGACCGACCTACGCGTCAACAGGGATGACAGGACAGAATGCTGAGCACGCAGAGAGACAGAGGTTGTGTGTCCGTACAAAGAGGATGTCTGGGGCTCCTGCAGCTGTCTTTTAGGGACATGTCACCTTGCTCCAGGTGATATTGGGACGGGGGTCTCCGTCAGCCACACAGGGGATGACCAGCTCCCGGCCCACCTCCTGAAGGTACTCAGAACGAGGGGTCAGCAAGAAGGAGGGGGGGTCCTGCAGAGGGAGGGGAAATGTTACGTCCATCCAGACCCACAGTTAGTCGTGTTTTGGTGGGACAGAGAACCAACCGTACCTGCAGGACAACCTTGGTGGGTTCAGACTGGCCCATGGTGCCGTAACTGTTATAGGCAGTACAGGTGTACATGCCCACTGCGTCATCATTGGCTGTGGCTATAAATACTGAACCCTCAGAGTTCACCATCCAGCCAGGGAACTGAACCGGTAAAACAGGGGAAAACAAACATTAAATACTACATATACAGTTCCGGAAAAACTGAAGAGACCACTGCACCTTTTTCTACTTTCCAAAAAAGTTGAAAAGGAAAGTTTTATTAGGACGGGTTATTAGGACGTTTCCCAGTGTGAATACCTACATTGTCTAGGTTTAAATTGTTCCCATCTTTGGTCCAGTTGACATAGAGCATGGGGGGCTCGGCTTGAACTGGACAGAAGATGACACCTCCCATTCCTGTAGGTAGATACGTCTCTCTGGGCATGCGACCCACCCGGGCAGGGTCTAACAAAGACAGAAGAAAGTCACTCTCCTATGATGGACTAAAATGCATCCCTTGATTTCATGACCTGTGTATTTAACAGCAATCCTTACGTTTGACTTTAAGGTGTGCTGATGCAGAGGGTGGGGTCATTACCCCATTGGTTGGTACACAGGTATAATTCCCAGTGTCCTCTGGGACAAGACTAGGTATAAGGAGGGTGCCATCCACTAAGATCTTCACACGGGTCTTAAGATACCTGCGGACAAACATACACACATCACAGCCTTGCTTTAAGTATCTTCTTAGTTGCAATATGGACCTCTTTCTACGGATTACATGTGATAAAAATAATATTGTTATTATATAATTTAAATACTTTTAACAAAAACAGATTGCATTATCAGCTTTGTAAGAATCAGAATTGCCATCATTTTCTAAGAACACATTAGCAGAATTGTACATGGTGTAAAGATTACACATAATTAATACAATGGGCTTGGAATAAAAAACATACACATCATAGCCTGAAGCTCAAATGTCCTTGACGCTTTTTTGCATAGTAATTTGTGTAAGTCAACTCACTCTATATGGTAGACATTCTGTCCTTGTTTCCACCACTCGTAAGTGAGGTTGGAGGGATAAGCCTCAGCTTGGCACTGCAGAACTGCATCTTGGGATATGTTAAGGGTGGTGTCCTCTGGGGCAATGATGATAAGTGGAGGGCCTATTTTGAAGTTAGGGAAGTGTAAGTTATTGCTGTTATATCTGGCAGCAAAATAAGTGAGTGATAAACCTAATGATACAAATATGCAGATACCCAATTACAGCTTCATAACAAAGAGATTAGGATTGATATGACAAGCATTGCATTCATAGACCATACACCACTAGATGGCAGCGTGACAATAGCCTGGACTAGCATTTGTACAGTGACTGGCATTTGTACAGTGTTAAGATTTTTTGTTTTTTTTAATCAGCTTAATCATACACTCAAAATATGATTTAATTGAGATAAAAGTGTTAAAAGAAAAAAAATAATGCCTAATCGAGAAATAAATAATCTCATGATTAATGGCACCCTAGGAATTCTTATGAACCAAATGTAATATAACTACCTTCCCACTGAACATTCACTGATAACTATATTAGAGAATGGGATAAATGGTGATGAGAGAGGTCAAATGAGAATGGCCAGGCTTGTTCAAGCTAACTCTTTACAACAGCAGTGAGCAGAATGGCATCTCAACACACAACACGTCAAACTCTGAAGGGGATGGAGGCGGAAAGGGCTCTTATCCAAAAATAGATAGGGAAACCTAATGAAGTGGCCCTGAATGTATGTTTTCAAGTTCTGATACATGACTCAGAACTTAAATACCTTGTCGCAGATTGGGCAGAAAAAATAAATGAACTCCTACACATTTACAGATGCTTTAGCACCATTAGCTATCAGATCTGCAGTCAGGCAATCTGTAAACTAAATGTTCATTTTCTTGAACAGGCTTATAGTTCTAAGGATTCATTCATTAATCTTTAGGGGTTAATACATCAAAGACCCTTAAGGTGAGTTAACGGTGTTGACTGGGCTTATGAGGATAAAGCAGCCTGCCTCTTCCAGTTGGTTAGAACAGAGGTTCCCAACTAAATCACAGTTGAATGCTGTTACAAGGTATCTAAAATTGCTTATAATCCTATTGATACTAAGGACTGTAAATACTTTTTTAAAGAAAAGAAAATTAAAATACAAATACGGTATTTTAAAAAAAAGCTAAGAAATTTTTTTAAAATACCGAAAATCAATAGAACCCATACAGACAGGTCACTGGGTTAGAAGAGAGCCAGACTTACCTTTGACTTGCAGCCGAGTAGTATGGGTCAGATTCCCCTCAGAGTTGGAGACATGACATTTATACATTCCTGATGTTTCTCTGGTGACACGGGCCAAAGACAAGGTGCCATTGAGCACCTGTGAGAGAGGGAGGGAAAGAGAGATTGCAGATGCTTTGAATCATGACCAACCACTTCATCCAACCACAGCAAAACAGAAGCGTTTTTACACACCACCATCTTTTCATGCTTCTCAATTGGGGTCTCATCTTTATGCCAGGTAACGGTTGGCCGAGGATTGCCATGGGCACCACAGCTAAGGGTCAGAGAGTTCCCTTGCAGAACTTCCACAAAGGTAGGCGGAGTCTTGATAAACACAGGTGGGGCTGTAATAGAGGAGAATAAGATGACATTTGTAGTGAGAAAATATGACAACGCATTTATCACAATTAGCTGGCAACTTGATTAACTACTGTTTAAAAATTTGTTGATTATTGGGAAACTAAAGTATTTTATTGCTACATCTGCAAACTAGTTTTTGCCACTGATCAGCCAAACATGTTAACTAATCAGGTGCATTACTTAGATGTTATACAGTACAGCATCACAATACTTGCCCTGATGCAATCCTATTTGATGTGAAGGCAGAAAACAAAACAAATGGAAAGAAAAAGAGGATGGAAGGTAGATAATAAGTGGTTTTTGATAAGTGGTGTGTGGGCGGGAAAAGCCCAATGAAGATGAAAACACAGTGCATGATGAAGACACAGGTCATGAGGTCACATGAACCATGGCTTCATCCCTTCTGGCTCCTAACAGACATTTCTGAGTCAATGTCATCTCACAGTGAACAGTGTGGTCAAGACAAAGACGTGTTGTGAGAATTGTGTATAACCCTGATGCACACTCATGCAACAACAGCTCACACACTGCAATACGACTGAACATGTAAATCCACAGTACGGGATTGCCATTGCTCCCATTTTAAAAGGGAAAACATTGATGAAGCTGTACCCATGGAGATGTACCTGTGATGGAGAGGAAGGTCCAGGTGCCATTCCGGAATTCATCAGTAGTGTGGTCTAGAAGCAGGATGCGACACTCGAACCAGCCCTCGTCCTCCAGGCTCAGTCCTTCTATGAGCAGTGAGGCCCCCCGGGTCAGAGACACGCGATCTGGGCACAGACAGAGAGACGGAAAGCCCCCAAAATCAGAATACTTAGCCAGAGCAGCAGTCAGTATATACTAACAGAGGGCTTACCAAGCAGAGGACACAGGCATATCCAGTTTTACAAAAGGCCTCATTCATTAGGTTCAACAAGACTATCGATGTCACATAAAGTGTCCTGCCAGCATCTAGTATAAAATAATTGACAATACAAAAATCCCTGAAAAGGTTATAGTATACTTTTTGAATGGAATATATTATACAGCTCGAGAAAATATTAAGGGAGCACTGAACCTTTTTCTTCCCTTTCCAAAAAAGTTGAAGTTTGAGTGAGGAACAGAAGCGTTCCATTTGTAGTGGTCTCTTAATTTTAACCCTTCTGTTCCTGACTCAAAACCTTTTCGTCTTTTGTGGAAGGGAAAGAAAAAGGTGCAGTGGTCTCTTAATTTCTTCCGGAGCTGTATATAAGAACGTCATTTAAAGCGAATCCATCACAAACAAAAACATTTAAGGGAATAGAAAAGGGTAACGCAGTTTGGTATCAAAAGCTACACAATGAGAAATGCTCTACATAATCACAAAATAACTGTTATCATCCCCCATCTCTATGTCAAACCAACCCCTCTCTTTCTTCCTACTTCTTACAACTCCTTGTCAGACTTTGAAACATGATCTCTTGGTTGCCTGGTGACTGAAGCCTGGTTTACAAGGTGGTTTACGGTCGCCAGACTTCCCCACCCCCCCCTCTCATATCATTTTTTTCCTTTTTGTTACACCAAAATACAATGTTTTCAATGATAGGAGGACGTGTTTAGTCAAACGGGGGGAATGTTTTCACAGCAAACTGATTCAAATCAGTAGAGGAGAAAGTCTGGTGCTTTATAACGCAGGAAATAGATTTTAACATACTTTTCAAGGAGGAAATATTTGACTAACACTCTGACAACTAATGATTTGGTTTAATAAATGTTTACTCTTTGTAAGCCTCGGTAGCAAGCATTTGCAATACATAACTAACCAATCTATACCACTTGCTGAATCTGAACAAAAGACTGAGTACATTATACACTAAAACCAATGACTGACATCACAACATGTAGAATGTCCCTAATCAAAACCGGTGTGTTCATTTAATAATTATAAGAATAGAAATACAGTAGCACCCTCAGCATTGAATCATTTTAGCACGCACTGAATTGTTTAACGGAGCCTTGTGAAAACAGAAAATAAATGTAAAACACAACACTGTTTGAAAAGGATTTACAATGACTAAAAATTAACCCCACATTCCTGTCCTGGAATGTTGCTCTGGTTAATATTAAGGTTTGCTTGCCCAATCATTTGCAGACCTGCTTAGGTACAGACCCAGCCCTTAATGTCTTAATGGGCGGCAGTCCCTCATCAGTGTTTACGAGTATTTAGCTGATTTCAGCACTCAGAGAGGAAATGTGTGCTAAAATGATAGCAGGTGTAAAAAACATTTAATGCATTGGCTGTTTTCTCAAAGTGAGGGAATCTCCCCAAATTGCCTTATAGTTTGCAGGCTTTTCCCCCAACAGCAATGGAATTAACTCTAGACCTAGAGCACTCGAGGAAAACACTTTCACGTGCCACAATTACACATTCTACCCTAATTCCTATGTGGCTAAACATTGAGAGATATGTTGAGCTCATTAAGGTTGCCAGCACCTCTAAGTATGAATAAGAATCAAACACAAACCATGGAATTACTAACAGCCCCCAGCATTATCATAATACATGCAGACATGAGTGTGCACAAGCATGTGTGTTGATTTTCCAAACCTTGATTATGCAGTGCCAACTGGCGTACTACTGGGGAATTTTGAATTTCACCACTGAACACTTAACCCTTTCTTGTTTCCCTCCTGCCTATCCATCACTACAAAGGGACAACAACCCCCCAAACAACTCCTCGTAATTCTCTCAGGTTACCATAGTGATGAAACCAATGATACTCTGGACTGGGAGTTTCGATTTGAATTCAGTTGCTGTAGAAACAGGGAGTGACAGGAGCAAAACACTGGGAAGGGAGGGTCAATCACAGGGCTGGGTTCATGCTCGTAATTTAAAAAATTACACTAGGGAACAAAGTTTAAAAAGGGTAAAGTGAAAAAAAAAGCCTGTTTTCATTTGAACGTCTGGTCTGTAAATAGCCCTTGGCATACTGACACTTTTCAATATTCAAATATTTTGATGTGAATATTATTTCTTTAGCCATGGATGCTGTCCAAAGCTTTCCATATGCCCTGTGAATCTTTGTTTGTGATAAGATAGATAAATAACTCTCAAGCATAATTAAACATAATGTCCCAAATGAAAGCTGCTCCAATTCCTATCCCAACTCAAAACATAAATTCAGAGACCTATATTTTCACCAAATGAGAACAAGTATTGATAAAAATTTATAAATGCGTAATTGCGACATTCAAGGAATACAATACGAGGGTATAGAGAGGATACAAATTGAATTTATATTCCAAAAATTACTACCAAGAACTAAAACCTCTAAGGCACCAGTGAGCTTGCAGACACAGTTATTACATCCATTGGTCTGCATAGGCAAAGTGTTCAGAAGTCCTCCTCTACACTAGCCTATGCTGGTCATATTTCCAGTAATAGTCCTGTTTTTTGCACCCCCTGATATCATATGACTGCTCCAGTCGTGTGTGAAGCAGGCTGTGATTCTGACAGGTACGGCTGGTATCATTTCATTCAAGTTTCGTCCCACACTTGTGAAAGTGGCCCTTCCAACGTAGTGTGTGTCTGTGGTAAAGGTTGTTCATTGTGGTCCATGCTGTCTCTCTGAGTTCATTCTCTGGGATAATGCTCTATTGTTCAGAGGAAATGGAATGGATATGTGATGGCTGCAGTGGTGGGTCACACTGCACATCATTTCAAGTTGTAATGTGCAGGAATATACAGAATTTCATTTGCTACAATCACAGTGGCACCCATGGAGAAACTATTCTGTTGAGAGAGGCCTCCTTTTTCTTTGTCTGTTCGTAATGTATTTAACGGAGATGGGCAGTGGTGCATTGTGGGATGTTTTGATTTGAATACAAACATAAGTCTGGGGCTAGCCCCCAGCCCCTAAACGCCCACCCCTGCCTCCCCCCAAAATTTCTCTCTTCAATCCTCCACTCCCCTAATCAGTTTAACCCTCTTATGAATAGCTCTTTGTCAAGCAATAGATTACAGTTAACTCAGTCTCTGGCTCTCTCACTCTCTGTCTGGCTGTGTTAACCCTTGCACTAGCAAGCACGTTTGGCTCACATGGTCAAGCCCCCACAACAACGAGTGATACATTCAAACCAATTTGACAACTACACAAGCACAGCATCAATTCAGAAGCAACAAATCAACCATGGCCTTTGTATTTAAATCTACAGTCTACCCAAACCTGTTTTGAATTACACTGTAATGACACTGATTTAGAAATGACCATGACCATGCATGTGTGAACCTGTCATAAGCCCTTTTGTATTCATGTTAGTAAATAATTCACAGTTAGATTGACATTTCCAAAACACTTGCTGCCTTTTGTCTGTTCACTCAGGCCAATCCAATGGTTAAAATGTCCTTTACTAACATGATGCATCAATTTAAACGTGCATGCTACATAATTAATCAAGCCCTTAAGTGGTGCATTGTAATATCATCTAGGTTTCTTGTAAAGTACTCCACCTACAGCCCTGAAACTCAAGCCAGGTCTGGGACCGATCTAGGATCATGTAGAACCTCTCAGGCAACGCTCAGACCTTGACAGAAAAGCTCCCAGGCTGCAGAATACTGGGCCTAATATCATTCCCACTGCTCTGATTTCAGTCCCAAACACCTACAGCACTGTGAGATTAAATAACAGAGCCTTTGTCCTGACAAAGCAGAGTTGAAGAACATGAGATCCACAGGTCTAGACAGCATTCTTCTCATACTGTGTGTCACTATTTGGCAAAAGACTAACTAGTCCAGACTAAAGCAGAAATACAGACTGCCGTATCTATGTGGCTCTCTACATTCAGTCAGAGGAGGAAAAATACAGTCATGTATATTGAGAATCACGTTTATTGCGGATCTTCTATAAATCTGATCCAAAGCCAGTGATTGGTTGACTCAATAATGACTCAATTACAACTTTAAATGGTTACGGTAATGGTCTATAGATGAACTTTTTTTTTTAATTCCAACTTGTAGAGTACAAATCTCGTTCCCTGAGTTTTTTACCGTGTGTATATGTGTAAGGGCGAACCAAGATCATGACCCCTAGTTTTCAGCCATCACATTGAGACAGAGTGATGGGGAACTGCTGGGCTGAGCCTGGGGGTTTGCACTTGTTGTTCAACCGAAACTCCAGGGTATGTCCTCCACGCCGTCTCCATTGGTTTACATCAGCAAAGAGAACACATTTGATCTGCCCATTTTAAGGTAAGTGACCCTGACAGGGCCAGCCTGGACTAGCCCTTGAGTCTCATTTCCTAAAAAAGCACAACTCAAACAGACTTCACCAGTCATGCTGATTGCAGCTTTATGTATTTCAGTCAATAGTTATTTATCTATTCTGTTGTCTTCTCAGGTGAATGATTTTCTTCACGGCATGTTTGGAGCATGGATTAATTAGGCCTTCTAAAGGGTTTCTGATTTCCCTCTACAACACAGCAGCCTGCACAAGACATCTGTCTGTGTTTTGGACCCACTGGCTTCTAATGGGGTCAACAGAAGGAGGTACAGACATAGCTAGCACTCCTCAAAAACACACTGTATTCTGAAATAAACCTGATATCCTATCTGAACAGTTGCAGGTTAAATGGAGGACTTTATTGTGACCCCATCTAAGATAACATTTCCTTTGTTCATAAGACGTTGTCAAAAGGCATTAGAGGCTGAATGTACATAAAGAGACATAAGTAATAGCTATTTTTTCCTCAGACTAAAATGTTTTGCTGTACTTGTTTGTAACAGTTGGAGACAAAGATCAGGAAATTGTTATTTCATACTGTCTTATGGTTGTGGTTAAATCTGAAATCCCCCATACAGTTTAATTTTAGGGTAGAATACATTAGATCTGAAGTGCTGCTCGACTTCACATGTAGCCACCTGTCTCCAGAGAGAGGTGAGAGGATATGAGGCAGACAGGGGTTAAGCAGAGCCCACACACAGATATAGGGAGACTGTCCCACATCAAACATCAAATCCTTCCTTTTGTTTTCTAACAAACTATTAGATTGTTGTTGTTACTTTTCAGTGTTTTCTTCACCCTGACAGCTGAAGTCTAGCAGAAATTCAAACGGAATTCAAATACTGACATTGAAATAAAAAACATTAATTTGTAATGCAAACATTTAATTATTAATTACAATGAATTGTTGTTTTTCATTTAATGTATTAAATATTGCATTCACTTTCAAAATTATATTTACATTTTTATAAAATATACACTATATATAGTGGATATAAAAAGTCTACACACCCCTGTTAAAATGCCAGGTTCCTCGCAATCTGAACGATTTGGAGCACTTTTGCAAAGAAGAGATCAAGATGTGATGTGAAGAAGAGATCAAGATGTGCCATGCTAATAGACTCCTACCCAAAAAGACTGAGTGCTGTAATAAAATCAAAAGGTGCTTCAACAAAGTATTAGTTTAAGGGTGTGCACACTTATGCAACCAAGTTATTTATTTATTTTACATTTTTTTCCTCAAAGAATTCAGTTTGTTTTTCAATTGAATTGTTCACATTATAGGTCACATTAAAGTTGGAAAAGGTTCTGACATGATTTATCTTTGTCTCGTTCTTTTACATCACAAGAACCTGGCATTTTAATGGGGGTGTGTGGACTTTTTATATCCACTGTATATAAAATAATATGCCATATAAGTCTTCATGCATTAGTCTAATAATTCTTAAATAAGCCAAATTTCCTAAATTTCCTAAATGGCTACTATAGCTGCATTTAAACCAATTCTGATCATCTGTTCCTTTACTGGCAAAATGGCTTATCCAATTGGTCAAAACCACAATTACTGGATCAGAATTGGGCTGCCTGTGTAAATGTAGCCTTTTGAAAAATAAACCCACAAACTTACAAATGCAAAGGGACATTAGTACAAAAAAAATACACGAAACGTCAAAGTGACAATCGGTAGCTTCGCTATCATTATGCCAACAACTCTTTTAGTATGTAGCCTTGGTTGGGGTGAGCCAACTCTGCCTGCCTTTGAAATGTTGTATTGTTTTTGTCAAACTGAAATGCAATTTGGAAATTGCCCTAATTGACTTGAAAAATGAAACTGGGCTATGTCTTTCATTAACATTAAACAATGGTTCAAATGCCTGGAGTTTTCTTGGTCATTTGTTTTCGTAGTTTTGTTGTGCATGGCCTATTCCAGCTCCCGTTCATGAATGAGCAACAGAATAATCTGTAAAAAAAATTATTGCACGTGCTGTCTTGTGATTTAGGCAAATCTTTATACACGGCTATGTGTCCTACAACATTCCTTAAGGAATGCTTCATATTATTTGTAGATTTTCATTACACTTTGTAAGCAGAATCCACAGAACCAAAGTCTGTAACAACTAATTTACTAATGTGCAGCTTGACTGATCAAAAGGTTATAGGTTACTGGGCAGGGATGTTGTCAAAATACAAGGAGGAATGTATAGAACAAAATACAGGAAAACACTGCAAGAGACCCTGCTTTAGACCACTAACAAACTGAAGTTCGGGAGAAAATGAAATCCCTCTCTTGGATTATCCAAGGGGTCAGGCAGGCGGCAGTGAAATTGACCAGCACCATACAGATTTGGGGGTCAGGTATCAAACATGATGGTCTTTCCTCAATACTTTATAGCAACTCCTTGTGGAGGCTTGGGTTGCTTCAAGCTCAAAGTAGAAGACCTAAGAAAACTTTCTCTCAGGCAAATAAGGATTACCATTTAGACTTCCTCGTTGAGCAAGCAGTATGATAACAACCAGAACTGCATCTCATGTGCTTTTCTTTTCTTCCCCTCAATGGTCATTTGTCTTTTCTTGTATTAATAGTCACAGTGAACCTTAATTCACAATTAACATTTCGCCTAAAGATGGATTTAGGCTGCATATAGCAGATTACCTGTGAAAAGCATTTGTTTTGTAATAAACACTAGTTTTCTTAGATACCTTTTGGAAGACATATTGGTTGTGTATATAGACCTTTTGAGGTGATTGGACAGACATCTGTTGGCTAGTGCATTTCAGGTCGTTCCATTTCATTATTTATTGACATTGATCGTTTTTAAATGAAAGTGATATTGATCGTTTCTAAATGAAAATCAACTTCAGATGGACTTGAAAGTCTTGTGCCAATTTCACTAAAATAATTGTTGTGACAATTTAATTTAAACAACATTTACATAATATGTAAATTTAATTTTCTAATCACTTTGTGCCAGAAGTACTCCATTGAACAAATGTTTTGCTGGTGGTAGTAGTAGTTTTTTGGGTGCAAATGTGAAATGTATTTCCCAGTGACAAAACATATTTTGTTTATGCATGGAGCTGGAAGGACATCAGAACCAGACATCAAATTTCACTCCAATACACATGAACCTCAGTAACCACAGGGAGAAAGTGTCTGTTGGGAAAGTGGGAAAGTGTCCCAGGTTACCTCGGAATGTGTCTTGCCACCGTTGACATTTTCACCCATTCACTTATAAAAAAAATTCTAATATCCGACATTATTCTCATTCATCTAAGAGAACAATCATAATTTGAAAATGCTCCTAGAAAAAGGGTATGGGATTTTGGAGGCACAAGTATTGGTGTTGGCTCTGTCAGAGGAAGAGGTAGGTGTGATGTAGCCCTTTGTCTTTTGTTCTTTGAGAGACAATGACTGGATTATGGTACTCTTGGCAAGAAAACTCTATTATTCCATACACTTACATCTATCCTCCTTACAGCAAAACAACCTCCGTTTTACTGGGTCAATTTTCTGAATACCAACAAAAATCTGTCATCAGACCACCAGCCCCCACCCAAGCCTGCCTCAATTTCAACCCCATCCCCCGCTTCCCTTGCACTACAGCTGCCCAAACACCCAGACCACTGTAATTATAGGGCTCTTGTTTGGGTGGATTACCTATTTGGGGTATTCTCGCCACAAAAAAACCCCTCCAGCATTCATAAATATAATGTTTGTCCCCTCCCCCCATCCCCATTTAAACAGCTGAACTTAAACTGAAGATGAAGTCCTGACTTAAATATGTGGCAGACCATCTCCTAAGAACTACCAGATTCTGATTTTGGTTTTTCCTTATGTCAACAAATATTTTCTTGATATTAAGGGAACACAAATAAAGAAATTCTATACATCCGCCAAGTTTCCATCCAACAATCCAAGGGGAATGAAAGGCTCATAGGAAGATAGATAGTTGAAAGTTGTTTTAAGACATACTCTTTAGATATTATCAGACATCCAATTTTTATGAATGTATTTATCTAACCTTCATTTAACCAGGCAGGTCAGTAAGAACAAATTCCTATTTACAACCACGTCCTGGCAAGAGCTGGAAGGACATCAGAACCAGACATCAAATTTCACTCCAATACACATGAACCTCAGTAACCACAGGGAGAGGGGAATGAAAGGCTCATAGGAAGATAGATAGCTGAAAGTGAGAATACATTTTCCTGTGCATTGTGTATTTTGAAAGATCCTATGATAAGAAATTCATCTAGAAAAAGAGGACTCACCCTTGTAGTTGGGATGCACACGCGGTGCATACACTCCAAATTTGATTAGTATGGGAACATTGTAACCCAGGCGAACCCACTCTACCACGTGCAATGGGAAAAGGTTTGGGGTGGTGGCTCCTGTAGAAGTGGGGGTAAGACTGCAACCAAGCTCTGCGGTACCCCCAACCCTGGCCCGGACCACCACCTCCATACCCTGGGATGTACCTGAAAACACACAGATAATATTATCACATGATTTGAATCTGCATTAAAACATGGTGATCTCTGAGTGGTCAATCGCCAACAGCCAGAACATTGAGCAATATCTAAGAGCTCTTTAACATCCACAAAGAATGTGGATCAGTTTCAAATACGCATCAGTCGCAAGCCAAGCAAAATACGCACTGAATTTCATCCAAGATGTGCTTTTGATTACACATTCAAGGATAATAACTAAATACAGCAAAGATAGGAAAAACTGTAAAAATGTGGATAAACTACAAGCAGAAATTAAGGGATGAAATAGCTTGAACACATTTAAACGTGAATAAATATTTTAGAATTGGATGTCAGCCTGCATATTTCCAATCGTTGTGCATATTTCTCTGCGGTGCTTTGTTTAAAGATGGAGTCTGGGACTTTTGCCCCCCCCCCCAAAATATTGTAACCTCCCATTTGGGGCTAGATGTGTGTAATAAGTTGTTTGTGTGTGCATAATCTGTGAGCACAATCAATATCACAGTCATGAAATTAGCCATGAAATTCCAAGCTTCAATTCCATTTATGACACCTGGGCAAGAGCCTTATAGCCTATGCCTGCGACATGCAACCAGGTTCCTGGCAATGTCGTGTTGTCTCTGCACCTTGTCTGGCCTAGTGATTAAGCACTAATCTCAAAGGGGGACACACTGATAGATGTCAAGGCAGCAGGCCCTTTTCACCCCTCCCTGCCCCACCACGTCCTTCTGGGGTTAATCGCCTGCTCAAATCAAATTCCCCCATAGAAGCGTGCTTTTGGGATGGGGCCAGTAGAAATCCCAGATTGATCTAAATCTGCACCCGTTTCTTTTTTTCTAGATTAGGATTACACCCCATTCGCTTTCACACACTTCTGTCTAGACCCGGACTGCCTCTTCCCTTTCATCAATCCCTGTCACGTGTGTATAGTGGCAGATGCCAGAGACCAAGTTGTATGATGCTGTGAATCATGTTTTTCTTGGAGTCCATTCAGATGTACCTGATAGCCAAGGCCTATGACTCTGCCATTCAATGTAAACCATGAAGGTAAAGAGAGTGGTATAAAGAAAAGACATAGGTGGAAATGAATGCATAAAGACAAAAATGGGGACAGCAGGTAGTGAATTGAATGCGGTGATTTCTCTGTGATGGGGAAATTAATATGTATTGTTGTAAAAAGAAATGTAAAAATTATTTGGGTTGACAAGGTAGGTGTATCTAGAGAAACCAACAGAAAAGTTATGACCAAAGTAAATATTTCCCAATGTACAGCATGATACTTACGCAGCAGACCAAAGGCAACAGCAGTAATGACACTCAGAAGCCACAGCCTCTCCAATCCCATGGCCGTCCCTCACACTCCACACATCTCCCAATCTGAAAACACAGGAACACACAACACAATTCAAACCTCTCTCTCAAACTGCATTACAGTCTGTTGACCGCTTGATAATGGATTGGATAATGTGAATAATCTTGGCCGCTGCAAAATCCTGATCTATGTTTTGAATTTGGATTGAGGGAAAGATGCATGTTCTAAATAGCACTGGGAGGGAAAGACATACCCTTGGGTGCCTCTGTCAATGAGATGGTCAAAGATATTATACTTCTGCCTGATTGATGCAGCTCATACAGTAGGTCTTGTGTCATGTTAACTGGACAAAGAACTTTACAGGTTACACATTAGGAATACATGAGTGACTTATTTGATTGTCTCCATCCTGTTATCCAAACCATAGTGCAGTTTACAATACTTGCTCAATTCATCTATTTTCTTGAGTTTCAATGTGAAGATAACCCTATTCCATCCCGGTAATGTAATTTCTATCTCTGACATTGTGGTATTGCACAGACCTACTGAATGTGAACTGGACATTACTGCTGTAACCAGACTGCTCAATAACAACTCCCTAGAAAATAGAATGGATAGAGCCTGGCAATACAAAGGGCCAATAAAGCTTGAATAACTGAATCTGCGCTGTAGTGTCTGGCCCATGATGCGACTACAGATTGAATTACAGTTTACATTTTCCCCATTCCTTTTCTTAAACAAAAGTGGAATGATCCACAACACTCAAAACAAACATGCACACTGTATTCTCCACACTCAAACCACTAATACCAGCTTATCGGTAAGTTAATTACACTAATAAAATGAAGCTATTTTTGGAAAGCAAGCAAGTGTAATAGCAACAGATATGTCAACTCAACACACGTGACATATATTGACTCATTCTGACATTGTAAAAAGACCTGAGAGGAATAGGTTAGGTACACTGATGACCCAAGCATTTGGCTGATCATACTTCAGTCCTGTTGGAAATTAGCTATGCTTTTGTGTAAGAGTAGCAGAAATGGCTACATGGATTATGTCATAACCAAAGCAAAGGTGTCTCCTTTCAGGTTGAGGAATGAAGCATGAGTGATGTTGACTGTTTCCTGTCTTATGTCTAAAATGCCAAATGAAATGGAACACTTCCAATTCCATATAAAGTTGTTCCCTTCTCAGTGCACTGCCTCCAGTGTCATTGTGTAGCTCAGTCGGTAGACTGTTGTGTTTTCCACACAAGGGTAGTGGGTTTGATTCCTACAGGGGCTAGAACAAAGTCTCTCTGGATAAGTCTACAAAATGGCTAGAAATCATCCCTGCAAAGTGACAGAAACACATTATTGCCTATTACTAGAGCAGGAGTGTCCAGACAACAGACCCTGCAAACCGAATGAGTAGGAGTCAAAGTCTAAATTTGTAGACAGGCAGGACAGCCCCACCACTTATCTGTGGTTTCAGTCTGACTTGTTCCCCATAAGAACAGAACGAGGAAAAATGACCAAGCATTGTAGAATCACCAGTTTCAGTCTTTTACGGTATTTATATGAAATGCCAGTGCTAGTCATCCACTAGGAGATGTACAGTACACTATTGCATTGTGCAAAGGTAATTTTCATCTCATAATGCAAAAGCAAATTAGAATGATTTTCATTTTTTATGAAACAGAATCAGTGTTCTTTCTGAAAGTAGGGGAAGATGGAGACATTCCATTATAATTTCCAAGAGGCCTTATGCAGTGTTCTGGACCATTCTGTCAGACTGAGTAAATTGAGACACAACAGAAACACAAACACAGACACTAACATAATCTGAGTCTTTGCTTCCACATGTCTGTCACTCAATGTATTAAAGTAATACAGCCTTAGGCAGATGACATTTCTGTTTCTTTTTTTACTGTATTTCCAAGAGACAAATTATTTTGGACTACACACTTGTGAACACCTTGTTTAATCCAATTTGGCCACTCCCAACCTTAATAGTGTAATTTAATTAGAATTCAGTTAAATGGCATCTGCCATCAGAAGTGTCCTTGGAATGCTTGTGCAATCAGATGCTGCATTTCCTATAAAGCACTGCTTGCCCTGGCAGACTGAAATTCACGGGTCCAGCTGACATATGCACTACACCAAACTATGCCCTTTTCATTCATCAGCTGTTAAAGAGTCATCATACATTACATACCTAATTTATCAAGACTTATCTACCAATCAGTCAGTATTTGTAATGATGTCAGCAAATATTTTACCCTATAACCCCTGAGTTAATTCTGTGGACAGGGATGTTTTCTAGTTGGATCACATTATAAACACAACTGTTTATACCATTTAAAATGTGACAAAGTGTACAATGCACACACTTACAGTAAAGCTAAAGGAGCAGATGGTGGACAGACAGGGCTGAACTGAATCTCACACCAGCGGATAAGCTACAGTACAGTTTGAAGTGAAGGGGAGGAAACATGGAGGGAAATAATCCTCCCAGGTCTGGCCACTACATTAATGAGGCCACTGAAAGCAGCCCTGAAAGAAGTTCAAACCATAAGGCCTTTCTTTTTTTACTGAGATCCCAGCTTTAAAGTGGAATCACACCCAGACAAAACTGTGAGTTTGTCATTCAAACTCATGACAAATCAACATTACACAATCCTCTTGGCAATACATGCTAAGAAAATACAAACATCATAGCAACCAATGTAGACCAGAGAAAGACCTGATAAGCAGTTGTATTACTTTCTTAGTAATCCTGGTTAATGCTGCTTGGGCCATTGCCTCAGACCTGGCCAGCTTGAGGGGTTATTGTAATGACTGAGAACCATATAGCAGGTGCAAAGAATGAACATCTACTATTAAATCATAATCAAATAAATATGTATCTACTGGACATCACAATAGACAAATTATTAGAGGGAAAATTTAGAAGCCAGCAATCTACACAGCTCAAACTCTGACTTTAGCCCTCGCGGCAAGTTCCACTTCATTTAATGCAACCCTCTAATCAGGAATTATTTACACCCAGGACACCAGGTGGGTGCAATTAATGATGATAAAGAACAGAAGGTTCTGGACGCTGTAGGTAAAGAGTTGAATACCCCTGATCTAAATGTTACTGACCCAATGAGGGAGTACTCAGTCCCAACTATAATTTCAAGATTTAACTTACAACGAGTCATAGGAGAAAACATGTCTTACTCCTGCATCGGTCTGAAGGCTCCACTATTTTCCACTCTGGCGTCAATGCAGAATGTGCTTTTCCCTCTCCAGAGGTGTTTCTTATCAAGTCTATAAAACCCTGAGTGGTGAAGTGGATCAGCCTGGTATCAGTTCATTGAGAGGCTTTTGGTTTATGTATTGTGTGTTGACACACTTCTTCGTTCAACCAACACTTTAGAGTTGTTTGCCCCACCCCATGACCTCTGGTGGACAGGTGGACCTTAATTTATCACCAACCCTGGAGACATAAAGCTGCTTAAAGACTGCACTAAGGTGAACTGAAAGTGTATGAAGGCAAGAATAGCAAAATTCTGCAAGGTAAAATACTTTACGTACAATGGTCTTGTTAGGAAAGTGGAAAAAAAATTGAAGAACATGTCTTGGTTGACCAAGAGAATGTTAAAAACCACTAAAGAACCCATTTGGTTCTGGAGATTCATCTGTACTTCAACAGCTCAACTCACAGTCTAAGACTAACAGTGCAGATGTTGAAATTGCCCTGTCTGTACAAAAGTATGCTATGTAGACTATACAGCTAAATAGGACTTTTTGCTCCCTCTCTGTAATCTCTTAAATTGTCCCCAAAAACTATAGCCAGATTTATACCAAATCCTAGAAAGAAAAAAACTTAAATAACATGCTTTATTACACCTCTGTGCTAAATACATAATTACCCAACAATTAAAAAACGTTTAAGAAGAAAGAATGCAAAACACTGAATAACAGAGTCTGGTAAATAACAAAAGCCCATGTTTGAACTGAGCTTTAGAGTTGGACTTCGGTCACTGTAGTTCAAATCCTGAGAAATATGTACAAAATCAAAAAGAACAGTTCCTGTCCCTGTGTAACAAGTGAAGTTTGTGCAATAGTAGGTGAGACAACTATTTATCATCAAAGTTGCCCAGTGATGATCTCCAGTTTCAGTAATACTAAGTCATGGTATTTTCATCAGAAGAATTGAAAGACCCAATGCTTGGTTGTTCAGGATAGTCAAGCACCTTAAAACATATTCAAAGTATAATTCATCTATACCATAAAAGAAACGCATCCAGTTCTGTTGGATTATAGCCAGCGTTCACATTGGAATATGGGACCCCCAAGTGGGATAGGAGGTTTTGGAACAGATGCTGTTCTCATATAAAGATTGTAATGTAATAACTAAATAATATGCCAAAATTAGGAATAAAAACATATAACAAAAACTCAAAATGATGTCTGGTAAATAGTTTATTTACAAGGATACCTATCATATAGCCTCCATATTGTGCAAAATGGGTATCTGTATTGTCAGACGGGCGTTCACGTGAACAAAAAGGAAAGACAAAATGACCATTCTGCTATGATTGACCATTGTTCTCAGGATTCATTAATGTACTGCATTAATTTGATAACCATTAACTTAAGCTTACCTCAGGCCAAGGACAATTACTATTATTCATAATATTTCTATTCTAACGCAAGCAAAATACATCACGTTACACTGCAAGACCCGTAACTAGATCTAATTACCAGGGGATAAAAAACAAGCAATGATCAAGCCCGGACGTCAGCAGAGATGGCCCATTCCGCTGTTGCATGACTGTTTTAATGATAGGTGGAACAGAAAGAAGTAGGCCTATACCATACAACCGAATACTTTGTCTAGACTACAACTAAGGAAGGAAATGCTTATTAAATAAAATTAACAAACATCATAGTCTATACGTGAATACATGTACATTTCATTTCTATTGAAAGTGTGCCTTTGGTGTAACTGACACAAAGTTATATTTATAATACTAATACGACCAATATAAATAAAATCCGGTTTAGCCTACCTTGCATGAGGCACTTTCTCTAGTCGTTTTTGAAGCACTGTGGTCGAGGTACTGCGTTTTTCAACATTTCTTCTACAGGCGACTTACAGAGAAGTTGACTTAAAATTGCAGGTGTTGCACACGGGCAAGTGGTAGCATATTTTATAACTGCTTGGCCGATTGTCTTTTCACGTGCCACGCAAGATGGGTGCAGAACACTCCCGATAAGTTTTAGGAATGCTCCCTTAAATGCAGCAATAGCTAAATTCAATTCTCAGTTTTAAAATCCCATACGTTTTAAACGCGAAGAAAGTCTAAATCAGTTTAGAATTGTTTTAATATCTATTTCATTCCTCGGCTTCGTGTAGCATTGTCCAAAGTTACACTGGGTGTTGTAAAAAGGAGCAGTAGAAAACACTCCGAATCCAAGCGATTTAGAAGTTAAGCGTCATGCAAAATGTCTCCAAATATGAGCACACCTCAGTTCCAAACTGCAATTATGTTTACAGAAGCATAAACTCTTAGCCTTCATCCAGTACGTATCTCCTGATTTCGTCCCTTCCTCGTAATCTCTCCAGCCTAGTACCAAACACATGCACTGGGTTTGAGCGCAGCAGACAAAAGCGCCTTTTCGTGGGAACGTGCAACGTAATCCATTGAGGACGACGCTTTGGGGTCCCTGACAAAAGACAAAATGCTTTGCAAGCGAACACGCCTGTAAACAATGGCGCAATATGGTACAAATCCCCCCAGTCTTACATGTTTTACAACAATGGCAGAATTGTCATAATTCCTTGCCGATTCTGATACAATTCCTTTATGATTTAGATATTGATAAAGAATGCATTGGATGTCAAATGCTTTGTCATAAAGTTAAAACAAAATGAAAAAAATACGAGTGTGTTTTTTTTAAACATAACTAAATGACATTGGTTATGTCTTCGTTTTGCTTTTCAGAGTGGCTGCAGATCCAACCTTTTCGGCATCTTGAGGCGGTCGGACGCAGGTTCCAAACGAGTGCCAAAAACACCAATAGGCTATGCTTACAGTTCGTTAACACCATCTGTTGTAAAAATGAGTTCACTGTAGGCACGTAATTCAAAACACAGAAAAAAGCATTAACGAGAATGCCAAGCGGTTATAACATACATTATTTTTATATTAGCAATTCTATTTGTTAATATCAATATTTTTATGTTACAACTGATATTATTTATATCAATAAATCCATGGAAACCGTTTTAAATTGACATACATCGATTTTTTTTATTTACAAAAATGCTATACACCCCAAGGGGGCGGGATACATTTGCACACTTTCATTCAATTTGCATTTGGCAAATCATTTTGCTGCAATAACATCTGAAAATCTTTTTCCAACTTATTTACACAATCTACAATCTTATTCACAAAGTGTCAGAAAAATATTAGAACATTAAAGTAATAATAATGTATATAAGAAAATGTATTGCTTCTGTCTTTACTGAGTAAATTGTACATAATGAATAATACTATACAAACCTTTAATTCTTAGGGCAACATATGGATTAGAAATTCTCCGTAACACTCCAAACCATCACTGACTGTGGAAACGTCATTCTGGACTTCAAGCAATTTGGATTCGGTGCCTCTCCACTCTTCCTGCAGACTCTGGGACCTTGATTTCCAAATTAATTGCAAAATGTACTTTCATCTGGAGAGGACCATTGAGCAACGGTCCGGGTCTTTCTCCTTCGCCCAGGTAAGACGCTTCTGACGTTGTCTCTGGTTCAGGAGTGGCTTGACACTAGGAATGCGACACTTGTAGCCCATTTCCAGGAAATATCTGTGTGTGGTGGCTCTTGATGCACTGACTCCAGCTTCCGTCCACTCCTTGTGAAGCTCCCCCAAGTTCTTGAATTGGTTTTGCTTGACAATCTTCTCAAAGCTGTGGTCATCCCTATTGCTTGTGCACCTTTTCCTACCACACTTTTACCTTCCAGCCAACTTTCCATAAATCTGCTTTGATTCAGCATTCTGCGAACAGCCAGCCATTTCAGCAATGACCTTCTGTGGCTTAGCCTCCTCGGAGCGTGTCAATCAGTGTCTTCTGGATAATTGTCAAGTCAGCAGTTTTCCCCATGATTTGTGGTTGTGTACTGAAGGATCAGGGAGTTAATTAGATGATTAGAGCTCTTCTCAGGTCAACATTTATGTATTGGAAATGCTTTATTCTAACATTTTGAGGTACTGGATTTTTGATTTCCATGAGCTGTAAGCCATAAACATCAAGATTGAAACAAAAAAGGCTTGAAATGTGTAATGAATCTAGAATATATGATTTGAGTTATTATTCAATGCAATGGCTTTTGCACCGTTGCCAGTAAGTAGACAAACATTCTCAATCCATGTGCTTCAAAATAACCCTCCAGATCTTGGAGGAATGAAGGAGGTGGAAATCATCCTTGCATTCTGCGCTCTAGGATGCCCCATTAAGATTCACATATGTTCAGATCTGGTGATTCAGGGTGGGGGGGGGGGGGCACATGGAAGGCATTTGATGTCATCCTGGTGTTTATAAAACAACTCTTGAATTTATTTAGCAGCATGTATGTGGCATTGTTATCCTGGAATATTGGAACATCATGTGTGAACAGTGTTTGCACCAGTTTGCCCCTGTAAAGTGGCAAACTGGTCCTTGGCTGTTATACCACTACGCATAGCAGTAATCAGACCCAATCACTTCCACAAGATACCATAATCGATCCCCCAACATGTTCAACAGTTAGCAGCAGACTTTGTGGACCAAAGGCATTATTTGGTTTTCTCCAAACATAAACCCATCCAGATATAAGAAATAGGGTTAAAGACAACATATCCAACCATTTTACTTTTCCCATTTTCTCAGGGGTCCAGTTTTTGTGTTCTTTACACCAAGTTATATGCGTCTCTGTGTTGGTCTTTGATACAAGTGGTATAAATTCCAGCTTTGTAAAGCTCACAATGTAGGTTTAGTTGGGACTGGGTCAGAGGTGCTGATTAAATTGTGATAATTCTCAAGGCCTTTGGGGCATTGAGCAACTATCTTTTTAAGTGTTTGTCTATCCATCGGTTAGCTTCAACTTGCGTCCACTGTTTTGCCAATGCAATTTGTCCATGTTTGGCATATGCTATCATGAGATACATTTAATAATTTTGCAGTTTTTGTGACCGATGCACCTCCAATTCATGCACCAACTATTTGGCTTCTAGAACTCTATTAGTTGCCTCACGTTGCTTTCAAAACAAATATCTAAGTGCCAATTGTAGAACCACTTTTATAGCTACACATACAGTGTTCAATGCTAATTGGCAATCAACCTAATGTAATCTTTGCATTTGTAATTGTGATGTAATTACTTCAAAGTAACAGTCAATTTTCATTAGTTGTTATTTTATCCACCCCCGGTATGTTTGCAAGCACCTAAAGCTTCAGAATAAATTAAGAGAGCACAACATTTTTAAAGGAAAGTTTTGAGTGAGGAACAGAAGAATTCCATTTGCAGTGGTCTCTTACTTTTAACCCGTCTGTTCCTCACTGAAAACCTTCCTTTTCAACCTTATAAAAAAAAATCCAGAGCTGTATATTGAAACTGAAACTCTTAATAACCATGCTGTTGTGTATGAGGGACAATACTGTGATGCCAATGCTAGCTTAAAAGGGCACGTAAGTGGTGTGTACCATGCCCAAGTTTTCGAGGGCAGTTAGATTTGTTTCACACAATTTTTTTTACACTCCAAAGCCCTGACAGTATTGTAGTGTATATTGTTTCAGAATGTAATAAAACATGTTTCAACTTGTTTCTATAACTTTGTAGCAAGTCAAGCTAAAAGTCAAGTCAAGCTTTCGGTTACGTTGACAACTGCATTGAAATGAAACAGAATTTGACAGTTTTCAAAACATGCAGTGTCGGCTTTGCAACTGAACATTCAACTGCCGAGGGGCCATTCCCAACAGTCTTCATTGAAATTAATGACTGCTACAACATGAACTCATGTCCATTCTCTGGAACAAAGGGCTGGGGCAGACTTTAATGTCCCTGGGACCACAGTCCTTACCCCAGGATTCAATACTCCCTTTTGTCTGACCACTGCATACCTCATGAGGAGCTTGGAGAGATCCTACCAGGACCACACAAAGCAATCTGTCTCCACCTTGTATAGGCCTAGCGCCTTCCTTTAGCCTATACTATTATCAGTTCCCAGGTGTTAATTGACAAATGCATATCAATAAAGTGCTTACATTATTAAAGAAATTGTAGATACATGTAATGAATATAAAACTGCTACTACTACAGATAACTTTGATTAGTTGCCTTTAGATTTAAGATAGTAAATAATTATTACTAAGTGATATGTAACATCACAATAGTATTGAAATAATTACTATGGGAAGATGATAAATATATTTAATTTTACCTTTGTTTATTTATATGTTTATCCACTTTTATTTTTTACCACCAAAACTAAAACATGATCTGACTGCACAATTGTTTTTGTAGACACATTTATGTTTAAAACCATTTCAGTTAACATCAATCATACTCAATTATGTCAGGAATAAGTATCTCAAAATCCTGTTAGCCTACAAAACGTACATAGGCAACAATTCATCACTACATGGGGAGGGCAACAAATGCTGAATATTACAAATAACATTTGGGAGTGTGCATTGTGTTTGTTCTAATACATAAGAAATTATTTGAAACCTCCCCAAATGGAATTCTTACATAATGGCTCGGCATAAACTACTGTATACCCGACAAGGCAAAGAAAGAATAAAATAATTGACAGCATACAGAAACTGTTCTGATGACTGATCTGAACCTTTTCTACCATACCTTTTACACAGTCAGTGCTTATTTAGTGGTTAACATGGGCTTGTGGTCTAGTGATGAGTGGCACTAACAGTGAGGTCTAACATTAATAGGTAAGAAAGTAAAGATTATGATGTCATCGTGTCTCCATCATTACTATTCATAGGACTTCGGGTACTATTCTAATGCCACCAAAAACAACGAGGGGATTCAAACCACATCATAAGCACACTATAAATAATGAATTTAATTATTGTTGATTTCACGGGGTCTCAAAGCACTACTAGTACTAGCTTGGTAACTGTAGGGTTTAACAGGTATTTTTCATAAATACTGTACATGGTTCTTACAGTGTTATTACAATCAATACTTACTAATACATAACACGTGATATTGAAAGCATTTTGAAAAAACAAACAGTGCAGTCCATAAATATTTGGACAGTGACACGTTGTGTTGCTTTGGCTTTGTACTTCAGCACTTTGGATTTTCAATGATACAGTAATGCTGGGGTTAAATTACAGACTGTCAGCGTTAATATCAGGGCATCTTCATCCACTTTTAATGAAGCATTTGGAAACCAAAGTGTTTTGTAAACAACCTGTGTTACACTCCAAATACAAATTGACTGCACTGTTTTTAATAAAAATCAACATTGCATTTCCACAGTTTCAACTTTCAAATATACAAAACAACAGCTTTTGCTAATATAAAACACTGTAACATAAGACCACAGTGGATTAATGGTAATAGCTGACCCCAATCCTCCCGGAAACTTTTCACACAGTTTAAATTGATGTTATTAAGTGGGGGAAAAACATAAGCACCACAATCTGCACATACACAGCATTAATCAAATAGCACCTGATGCAGAGAGGTCGTTAGGGAAAAACCCTGGCTGTCAGTGTCACTAGAAATAAAACCGTGTGACTACAGGAACCTGGTGAAGACAGTATTTCATTGAATAGAATGCATTTATAGCTCCAGACGATAACAATACAGCAATTCAAAAATGCAGCAATTAGAGGAAGGTAGAAATTGAAAGTTCCAGCTAAAGGTTCTGTGGATATACTGACCTAGAAAGACATGCTGTGACAGGACACTTAGAACCATTACAGGTATTTTAAATCATACAAATACTGCAAACTGATTTAAAGAGGTGAAAGATCCTCTGCTTTCCTTAATTCTATTCTACAGTCACAATAATACCCAACATATGAAACCTTTACTTATAAGACTGAAGAAAAACAAAACACATTGTACAGTAATTAAAAATGCCATGTCTGACATCATGGAACAGTCGTCATGAAATGCCTCCATAGTTTAAAAAAGTGGAACATATTTAAATCTGTGCATTTGAGGAAGGCCGTTGAATAGTAGACACATGAAATGCCACAGTCGTGCAATCCACAGGTCCTAGCTCTTAATACAATTAAGAGCTACAATGTAGACTAAACTTAATTTGATAAATATCTACACTTTAAAGAAAAGGTTTGGGAACACTTTTTCAATTCCCCGCAGAAACGGCTCCTAAAATATATTTTGATCTTCACCAAAGCCATAATACATAAACACAGTGTGATTGAACAAAAACTAAAAAAGGTGTACTTTTATTTTGTAATTGACACCATTGGTCAAACAAACAGCATGGGCTTAAAAAATAACATGTCAACCATGATTTTTTTGTAACTGGTTGAGCTTCCTTTTGGAACAAGGAATAAATGTGAGTGTGGCGCAGTGCCGTTTCCAACAACCTGACCCGCAGAGAAGGGGAGAAACACCCAATACAGGTGTACCACTTTTGTAGCGTCCTACCAAAGACTCACAGTGGGAATAGCTACCAAAGGTGCTTCAACAAAGTGAATCGAGTAAAGATTTCTGAATATTTATGCAATGTGATATTTACGTGGGGTTGCAAAAATTATAAAACTTGTTTTTGCTATGTCTTCATGGGGTATTGTGTGTAGATAGATGAGGAAGAAATCCAGAATAAGGCTGTAACATAACATATGGAGAAAATGAAGGAGAAGTGAGAGAATACTTTCTGAATGCAGAACTATTTCAGTTGATTGATATTCTTGAGGCATCTTGCATGGATGGCTTGCTTCAGGTCATGACACAGCATTTCAATAATGTTGAGGTCAGGAAGCCCTTCTGCGGTACATTTCTTTTGTTTAGGGTAATTGTCATACTGCATCTCCCAACTACTTATATTTTTCAAATGACGGACCATTTCACAGACTTTCTCCTGTAGAATTTCCTGATACAAGTTTGAATTAATTGTTCCCTCAATTATTACAGGCCATCCAGCTTGAAACCATGCTCTCTCCACCATACTTCACAGTTGGGGACATGGGAGGTTCTTTCCCCCTCCAAACACAACCTTGTGCCCTACTGCCAGAAAGTTACATATCTGTTTGGTCTGTCCACAGAACATTGTTCCAGGAGTGTTGTGGCGGTTTGTGTATTTAGCAGTGGCAGTCTTTGTGGTACCCTCCCATAACCCTCACTCGTGCTTAGTTTCTTTTTTATTTTGGACTCAGATGTGAAAAAATGCAAGGGACGCCTGCAGAATTTTAACTGTTACCTTTGGGTTTTTTGTCAGCACCTCCTAGTAAAAGTAACAGTGGCACTAACTTGTCTCCATTTGTACACAACCGGTCTGACTGGAAACAAATGGAAGGCCCAAGTCTTGGGTGCGTATGTAGCCTTTCTTAGCTTTATGAGTTTCAACTGTTCTCCCAAGGTCTTCTGACATTTCTTTTGACCATATTCCTCAACTAAATTTTGAGGGGCAGACTTTGCCGATAACCAAATTGTGGGAATTTTGTGTGACAGGGCATCTCATTGATTGGAACACCTGCTTTTAATTACCCACATCAGAAGTCATTATCAGGAGCCATTTTTGCAGTTATGTAGGTAATTCAAAAAGTAATTAAAAGGGATTCACAAACCTTTTCTCAACTGTATATCACAGTGCAGCAAAACATCAATTGGTGTCCAAATTCACTTAACTCTTCCTTTAAAAAATCTAGATGGCATTTAATGACATGTAATGGCAAACATTGAGTTCTATACTTAATTTTTTTTGGCTGAATTAAGTGAAAGCATTTATAAATGTATCAATATAGTGTTTTTGACAATGATGCTGCTGAGTGAGAGAAGGAACTAATATAGAAGAAGCTCTGTTGATTGTGATGGTTGGTCTGGTAACTGAGCTGGATTCTTCAGGACTGCTCCCTGGGTTAGTTGACAGGAGAGCTTAACCCAAGTTGGTGATGTTGGCCCTCCCACCAGGGGGGGCTACGATGCGCTGGGTGTTGCGGCGAGGAACATTATCATCAACTTGTGCACCTGGGCATGAAAGTGAGAGAAAAAAAGTCATTGATTTTATTTATTTTCTCTTCTCCAAATCATAACCCTGCTCGGATTATGACCTTGCCTCATTGCAGCATTTCCAGCAAACTCTGGAGAGTAGAAGATTTGGACATGAATCCTCCAAACCACATTCCACCATGTAGTTTGGCTTCTTATCACACTGCTCGCTGAAGCAGGATGTCAGCTGAAACCAACACACTTTCTCCATTAGTTGGAGAAAAGTGCTTCTCCAACTAATGACCACAGTTGCAGGAGCCCAGAACAACAACAGATGTTGCAAGAGCGCGACGTGGCAAGCCATCCCTACTTGACCATCCCTCCCACCAACTTCGGAAGGTGCTCAGCCAATTTGCACCAGCCTTTGTCTGGACACCCAAATTTCATAGTCTTAGAAGGGGCTTTGAATTAGAATTTCTTCAGAGTAAAAACATATGAGTAAAAAAACATAAGATAAAATTACAATCTAAATGATAATACTTGTGCACATGAACGTACTTGTTTGAGAGCAGTAATAGACATGTTAAACTGTACTGACCAGACAGGCTGAAGCCAGACTGGTGCAAGTTACGGACAGGATGGGGAGGCTGATGCGGTTGTTGTTGCTGCTCCAGCTTGGCTGGAGAAGTCTTCACCAAGGTGACCGGGGCCATGACCTTAGGTCTTACATTTTCACACACTGGCCCATCATAAAGACCCCTGGGGACACCCCTCAACTCCGTCAGCTGGATGGACAGACAAAAGAAGAAATGACAGAATCAGTTCTGCCATCATTACAGTGATGAAAGTCAGGTGGAATGGCTATGAACAAGCAATAATTTATGCCAGGGGTTCCAAAACATTTTGGTCCAATTTTGATGAATTATTTTCGTGATTCCGCCATGTTAAAAATACTATACTGTCAAAGTTGGAGCTATGCGTCTCAAATTTTTTTTAATATGGTTTGCAATAATAATAAGACATGAAATTACTAATGACTTATAGTTCATGACTTATAGTTCTCATTATTTTGAGAATATTAATTATTTCTTGCTAAAACTGCTGTGAAGTTTGAGCATAATTGTAGGAAGAAAACTGAAATGGCTCAGTTGTACAACCGCATTTAGTGGCTACCAGAGAATACTCATGTAAACCCAGCTATAAACCTATAAACCCACATTTCACTTTCTTAGTTTCTCGCGATCCCTAGTTTGGGAACTGCTGTATTATTCAAATAGGTAAATTTCAGTGTAATGCAGACATACCCTACTTCGAGCCTTTATCCTCTTGTAAACGTGGTCAGGGAAAGGCTTGCGGCTCACATAGCGCCCACAGCCCTCAGTGGTATGGAGGTTTCCATCTTCCAACACTATTTTGCCCTGGCTAATCACCACCATGGGAGCTCCACGCACCTCAGTGCCCTCAAATATATTATACTCCACAGCCTGCAAAAGAAAAGGATCTGATGAGAAGTGTCAAATAGACGGATACAATACATGAACAGTAAAAAAAACAAGTTGTTTCAATTTTAGCATACACATTAAAATGCTGTGTGTAGAAAAATGCTTGTTTCAGCGCTTATCTTTCACATACCCTGAAGAGTGTAAATAAAAAATAAATACTGTTAATCTACTGACAAGTTGTCTTTCCATGAATCCTGTTCATTGTTGCTTGCAGATATATTATTATTATTTCTTTGTTTGTTTAAATGTAATTCTACAATTTTAATGTCTATTTTTTCCACAACTTTTGTCATTTCATTTTATGGACAGGTGAATTCCTTTCTAAATCATGTCCAAACAATGGAATTTGCCACAGGTTGTTTCAAGCAAGCTACTTGAGGTTGAAGAAAACTGACACAAAAAATATGACTATTACTGATATCATCACTTTTTTTTTAAATCGTCCAGCCCTACTTTAGTGTATTTTGGTGAGTACCGCTGCTGCAGGATAGCAGTGCAGGACACACTGTGACATAAAAATGGTAATGACATGGTCAGTAGAGAGTGGTTTTGCCAGACTCTCACAAGGTTGTGGCTTTTAGCAGAGATGATCTTGCTGATGTCTGGGTCCCACAGCACCAGGTCGGCATCAGAACCCACTGCAATGCGTCCCTTGCGAGGGTACAGGTTGAAGATCTTTGCCGCATTGGTGCTAGTCACGGCAACAAACTGGTTCTCATCCATTTTTCCAGTAACCTATTGGAAAGAATCCAAAGTTAGGTCTTTGACTTACTAACCAAACAGCTGTACATTATTATTTGACCGATTAAGACAATCCCTCGACTACATGAATGACTGTGGCACAAACAGGGAAATGAAATTGACCACATTTACAGTACTTTAATTGACAAGACACATTTGAATGAATTATGTTTAACTGTAGGAATGTTAGATTGTAGGAAAACATGTGAAAAGGGTCAGTAAAATGTGCCTCACCACACATTTGTCCCAGATGAGCGAGAGTCTCTCCTCAGTGCCATTGGTGCCCTCTGGTATGAGAGTGAAGTTGTCCTTGCCCACGGCACGTTGGGAGGTGAGGAAGGTGCAATGAGCACTACCAGTCACCTGCAGGTCACCACTGCAAAAAGAAACAAAGAACAGAGGCAAAGAGAGTGTGACAGACTGCTGGTAGGACATAGGTTGATTTGATTATGGCTTCAGTGATATGATTTTCCTGGAGGCTAGGATGATGCCTCTGGAAGACGTGTGAAAGAAACACATGATTACTGAATATTTTAGTTGAATAACGTGCATATTGTTGATGGAGCACCTACCAGGAGAGTAGTGAGTTGAGATAGTCAGGAGTGGTGGGGTCAGGGCTGAGTGGTGGGGAGGTGATGAAGGCAGCAGCCTTGGCCCAGTTCTTACTCCAGTAATGGGTTCCATCTGTGCCCAGACTGGCAGAGATGGGCTCTCCATACACCACAGCACCTAAGGTACAACAGAGACACACAAGGTCAGCATCTTCAGTCTTGTTTTGTTTACAAGCCAGAAGTGATGTACAGTATAATCATTTGTGGGATTTGACATTTATTGTAAGGGGCCAATTGTAATACCAGTACAATGGCACGTTGCATGCAAAATAACTTTGACCTCTGACAGAAAGGACAAACCAATGAAAAACTTTAGAGGCGTGTTAGAAGTTAGAATGTTAGAAGCTCAGCTTGAAACGCAATTATCAGGCAAGGGCAATCTTAGTGTAGAAAAAAAAAATTAGAGCCTGTTCCACCAGACAGAAATGGCAGTTAGTGTTAACTCCTTCACACAGTTCCCGCAGTCAGAGAACTTTCTCATGGTTCCTGGGAAGAAAATTAGACTGTAAGATTGTTTACCAGGGAAGAAAAAACAGTCAGAGATTACAAAGCAGAACATAACTTCATTTGTAAATGGGCTGGGAAGATGTGATGGCTAAATCCCGTTCCCACTGCCAGTTTGAAGTGACTCATATCAGATTTTTTCCTGCAGCCTGAACAGTCAAATCCTAATAAAATCATATATGTCATAAGTCATATTCAACTGGATAGAAATCTGATCTCTGGCTATGTGACTAGTTTTCCATCACTACTAGGGATGCAACATTACACGGTATGCTATCAAACCGTACAGTACACCCCCTACAGTTCAATACACACACATGGAGTTATGATATCCCAGTCATTTTCCTATAAATTACCAAAACATGCTTATTGCACTGCAGACTACCTGCACGTTGTAGATTCAGATCAACAGAATCAGACTTGTAGCTTGTGAACAGAAGGCAAGCAACTGCTTGGGGCCCCAGGCTGTTAGGGTGCTCCTGAGGGCTGACAAACTTTACTCCATAGCAGTGTCACAAAATGTGGCAATCGCAGAGACCACAAACCCCTCCCCTTTAAGCTGCTAATATACTCCACGCAAAGTCCGTGTATACATGATGGCTGCCACATGTATCCTGCATACTTTCGGTCCCTTTGTGCATGTCTCCCTAGGCCTTGAATGTACGCATACACAAGGTGCAATACCAACAGAAAACGTAGAGCAGTATACCTAAGATCCTCTGACATTCTGCAAGAATAAAACATTGAAGTAGTAGTACACAATGGATGAGTTTAATGGTCCAATGTACCATCTTCGTTGGCATCGCTGCTGCTCTTTTCTGTCCTTTTCTTAAGACATACATCAATAACATTACCTCTTCCTCTGTCGCCAGAAAATCACATTGTATGATTTTTAAATAATTAATTTGTATTTTATTGCACGACATAAGTATTTGATCACCTACCAACCAGTAAGAATTCAAGCTCTCACAGATATGTTCGTTTTTCTTTAAGAAGCCCTCCTGTTCTCCACACATTACCTGTATTAACTGCACCTGTTTGAACTTGTTACCTGTATAAAAGACACCTGTCCACACACTCAATCAAACAGACTCCAACCTCTCCACAATGGCCAAGACCAGAAAGCTGTGTAAGGACATCAGGGATAAAATTGTAGACCTGCACAATGCTGGGATGGGCTACAGGACAATAGGCAAGCAGCTTGGTGAGAAGGCAACAACTGTTGGCGCAATTATTAGAAAATGGAAGAAGTTCAAGATGACGGTCAATCTCCCTTGGTCTGGGGCTCCATGCAAGATTTCATCTCGTGGGGCATCAATGACCATGAGGAAGGTGAGGGATCAGCCCAGAACTACACGGCAGGACCTGGTCAATGACCTGAAGAGAGCTGGGACAACAGTCTCAAAGAAATCCATTGGTAACACACTACGCCGTCATGGATTAAAATCCTGCAGCGCACGCAAGGTCCCCCTGCTCAAGCCAGTGCATGTCCAGGCCCGTCTGAAGTTTGCCAGTGACCATCTGGATGATCCAGAGGAGGAATGGGAGAAGGTCATGTGGTCTGATGAGAAAAAAATAGAGCTTTTTGGTCTAAACTCCACTCGCCGTGTTTGGAGGAAGAAGGATGAGTACAACCCCAAGAACCCCATCCCAACCTTGATGCATGGAGGTAGAAACATCATTCTTTGGGAATGCTTTTCTGCATAGGGGACATGATGACTGCACCGTATTGAGGGGAGGATGGATGGGGCCATGAATCGCGAGATCTTGGCCAACAACCTCCTTCCCTCAGTAAGAGCATTGAAGATGTGTCGTGGCTGGGTCTTCCAGCATGACAACGACCCGAAACGCAAGCCAGGGCAACTAAGGAGTGGCCCCGTAAGAAGCATCTCAAGGTCCTGGAGTGGCCTAGCCAGTCTCCAGACCTGAACCCAATAGAAAATCTTTGGAGGGAGCTGAAAGTCCGTATTGCCCAGCGACAGCCCCGAAACCTGAAGGATCTGGAGAAGGTCTGTATGGAGGAGTAGGCCAAAATCCCTGCTGCAGTATGTGCAAACCTGGTCAAGAACTACAGGAAACGTATGATCTCTGTAACTGCAAACAAAGGTTTCTGTACCAAATATTAAGTTCTGCTTTTCTGATATATCAAATAATTATGTCATGCAATAAAATGCTAATTAATTACTTCAAAATCATACAATGTGATTTTCCATCACTCACAGTTGAAGAGTACCTATGATAAAAATTACAGACTTCTATATGCTTTGTAAGTAGAAAAACCTGCAAAATCGGCAGTGTATCAAATACTTGTTCTCCCCACTGTATTTAAGGAGCTTCTCTCATTCTTCTCTACAGACCCTCTCAAACTGTCCAGTTAGATGGGGAACGTTGCTGTGCAGCCATTTTAGTAGCCATTTTCATCCTCTCTAGGGATATTCGAGCTGGTTCAAATCTAGAAAGAGTGCTGGGGGTTCCAAACTTCTTCCATGTAAGAATGATGGAGGCTAATGTTCTTGGGGATTTTCAATGCTTCACAAATGTTGAGGTAACCTTCCCCGGGTGTGTGCCTTGACAGAATCTTGTATCAAAGTTGGACAATTCCTTCGACCTCATGGCTTGGTTTTTGACCTTATATAGATCGGTGTGTGCCTTTCCAAATCATGTGAATCAAATCAAAACAACACAGATGGATTCCAATGATAAGCGGAACATGTTTTTGCACGTTTTCAATTGGCCACCCCTCAGAGTCTGGCTCCTCTCTAGGTTTACTCCTTGGTTCTGGCCCTACTAGTGAGTTTTTCCTGACAACTGTGCGTCACTTTTTTGTTGTAGCTTGTTCTGAGGGTTTTAGGCTGGGTAACGAAATAATCACTGTAGGACAACTGCTGATGTGAAAAAAGCTTTATATTTTTTTACTGACACTCTGCTCCTCAAGTTGAGAGCAGCAAAAAATTCCAAATGCAAATGACACTAGAAATCGACCAATAGTGGATTTTTAATTTGTCTAGCCAAATTCTAACAACCATGTTTGCTAGCAAAACACAGACTGCATGCTTCTGGTAGAGCAGCAGTTATCTTCAGTATAATGCATTAATAATGTCAGTCTATAACAAACAACATTCTCATAAAAACAAATAACGCTGTCTTAAAGTTAACTTTCATTTAAATATAAATTATCTCTGGTATAGTACATAGTGACATTACCTTAACTTCAAGTATAGAGCCTCCGGCTCATTGCAAGGTGATGTAAGTCTCTGTCACGGTACAATGAGCAGCAGAGCCGCTGTGCACCTTCAGTTCCTGTCACATACTAACGCATCCCGGACTTGTTTCGTGTCATCTCTTTCATCACTCACACCAGGTCCCTATCATCTCGTTAGTATGTGTTTAAATGTTTCCCCTCTGCTCCCCACATTTGTGGATCATTGTTGTTTTATGTTGTCGTGTGTGTTGCCGTCAGCTGTATGTTACAAATTAACCGATGAATGCATCCGTTTTGCTGCTAAGTCAGCCCCTTTCTTTTGGTGTTTGGTTGTGCTCGATATTTGTTTAATTAACGTAGTCGAAATCGACCGCCTTCTGCCTGCGCTTGGTTCCTTACTCCCGCATACCCATGACAGAACGGATGACAGTAGCAAGTGACCAGTAGAGGCTGTGCAGCTATTGGAGCCAAGTTCTGCCAATAGCAATAGTTAGTAAAACATCCTATTGTCGCTGATTAATCGGCCAAAATATAAAATCGGCCTACCTCTAAATGACACACCTAGATTCACCTTTTGTTAGCCCTCTTGAGCATGAATCAACAATACAACGACACATACCTGTCCAAGAAACATACTTTTTGTCCTCTAAAATGGAGGACCATGTATAAGAAGTAATTTCTACATTGTATAAGAAGTTTTGGATACAAATACCCTCAAATAAAACTCTTTAACCTCTTGATATTTGACTGAACTGTATAATTTTCTACAGCCTTCCAGGACCAACGTTGCCTACCGCTGTTAAGTGAAAATACAAAACCATAGAGGGCAATCAATATAAAACATCTTGCAGTAGACAATCATCAAACTTTTTTCAACTATTACCTTTTTTCCTGGCCAGGGCAATGACATCAGCAGCACTCTTGCTCATAACCTTTGTGATATAGAGGGGGCAGTTGGTCTGATTGGCCACTGTGACTGATCGATTGACTGCCTCTGCCTCCACCTACACAGACAGACATAGAGAGAGGGTGTTCAGCCCAGACAGTAACCTTCATGTTGAGTAACAGACCAGCTTCACTGCTACAGAAGTTATACTGTATATGACGACTAGGTATTCTAGAAGCAATCATTTAGCGATATCTCTGGGCAAATTGTCTGGATTTTGCAACAGTAATTATAAAATTTTGCATGGCCATATGTTATGATTTCATCCAATTTGTCACATAAATGCATTTGCTAGTAGCGCTAAGCTCATAATGGCAATGTTATTTACCTGAATGTCACTGAAAGAAAACAGACAGCTTACGAACAAACGTTGTGGGATTCTGGGTGTTATAACATGTCCATTTACAACACTGACCATAATCCATTGTGCCCGGCCCCAGGTTCGCACACAGACTGCATGTGAGCAAATCGAGTGGAGGATATGCAAAGAGAGTGTAGTTGTAGAGGTTACAAAGTCCTGATTTCAATCCCACTGAGATTCTTAGGCACTATTCTAAAATTGCAGTTAAACAAGTAATATCAACCTGAACAATCTGGAGAAGAATGGGTCAAAATCACTCAAGCAACATATTTCTGTGTTTATTTATCATACAAATATTTTCCTAAATAATAATACGTAACCTTAAAATATTTTTGTTTTGGTGTTTGTAAAATAAAAAAGAAACCAAACAAAATTTTAATCCACCATTTTTAATTTGAAATAATTAGTCATGGGTCTGAATACTTGCAAGACTGCAACATTAAAATAATTAACAGTGGGACATGAATTGCATAATTTGTGTCTCACAAAGTTGATGGGTTTATTGAACACCTTGCCCCTTTCTGGAAGGCAATCTCTGAGTTTTGATACATGTGAGGATGGACGGCCCTCCAAGCCAGTGTTTAGGACAGAGTGGATGGATTAATATTCAGGCAATGTCCACTTGCTGCGAGCTCCCTCAAACATTGAGAAGCTTGCTTGAGGGCATGTTGGGACCCGGCAGTGCCTTCAGAACTGTCACTTTCTCCAGAATTTACAATAAATATTAAATTCTGAGGAATTGATTGGACATGATTTAGAAAGACACAGACCTGTCTATATGAGGTACCATACTTAATAGAGCATCTCAGAGCAAAAACCAAGACGTTAAGTCCAAGGAACTCTACATTGACAGCCAAAATAGAATTGTGTTGAGGCATAGATATAAAGTTATAAAAAGATTGCTAAAGCATTAAAACTTCCCAGGAGAACAGAAGGCTCCATCATTGGGAAATGGAAGAAGTTTGGAACCACCATGTCACTATGTCATCATGTCAATTTTAATACTCCGTACGCTTGAAGTGCTGTCATCGGTACTGTAGCTTGTCGTTTGGTAGACTTTTTTTCTTCATGACAATTTGGCCGGCAGCAAATCATTTTACCACCTTTTATTTATTTTATCGGTACAAAATACACATAAACCCTGGGACAGGCTTAAGCTACGGCCAAAGAAATGTATTGCATTTTATCAATGGAAATTTGAATTCACAGAGATTCCTAACTGAAATCCTGAGGCACATTATTGTGTCACTCATACACCACCCTCACAGTCTTCTATGGTTTGAAGACTTAGCAGACGTCACCTAACAAGCATGTTTGGGATGCACTGGATCAACATGTACGACAGGCTGTTGCTGTTCCCAACCATACTTATTAACTTTGCACAGCCATTAGAGTGGAGAAAATCTACAGTGGAAAATGAATCGCCTGATCCACTCTACACATGTCATATTGCATGAGGTGGTCACAAATACTCTGTGGTTTTCTGATCCCAAGGTATCTCTGACCAACAGACATACATCTGTATTTCCAGTAATTGTGGGACCTAACGACACTGATCATTATCTAAACTCTGTAAAACCTTTGAAAAGGTTGCACATGGCATATTTTTGTTTACTCTTGATTAATAAGATGAGTGAGTGACATCAATGGGATTTGTTACCCAGCAGTTTGGAAGCAAGGAGGGTAATTAACAGAAATGTATGTGTTCTTGGCATACTTACATGGTAAAATAACAGTAAACATTATGACTGAAATTTAAAAAACAATCAAAGAAATTGGACAGATGCCGTAGTTACCTCTTCTGGACGGCTCAACACGTGACCCTCAGGGCCAGTGATGCCCAGCTCCAGAATCTTACGCTGCTCCTGCAAATATATCAGACAGAAACTTAAGTGGCTAGGTCGGTGGAGAAGGAAGCTGGGAAAGAGTGATAGGTTTTATTAAAGGTTCTGTTACCTCAGCAATGATGTCCCCATTCTCCGCGTGGACCTGAGCAATGGCTCCCAGGTCTCTAATCACACTAAACACCTCATACATCTACAGGAAGAAGAAAACTGAAGGTTTCCACAGGCCAGGGAATCAGGGATTTTAGCAATCAGAACACTTAATGTGTGTTTTTTTTTTTATGTGTGTAAGTTTTAAAAGAAAATGTCAGTATTTTGGACCCAAATCAGTTTGTTTCATATCTAAATTCCATGGTTATAGCAGGCCAAATACACTTTTCTTTAAATTAATATTTTTGAGTAAATTAGCATTGTTTTGAAGATGAAAGAACAATGCTATGAAAAACACTGGAAAAAATAGGTCTTTACAGACATATTTACACAGATCCTGTAATAATCTACAATTCAATTCAACTTAAGACTTAATTATCAATTTGGCACAGGGTTTAATTCTGGAATGCCCTGCTTTAATCTAAATATGAATGCAATCATGACTTTAAAGCATGTCTCTATGAATATTTACTACTCAATATGCCTTCAGCAAATGATACCAATTCAAATTGTACCTGGGAGTCAGAAAGTTGGAAAACATCCTTATAAGCCAAATACACCAGGAAAGAGTTGACACCTAAAGACAGAATGAATGAGAAAAAGAAGCAATAGACAAAGGGATAGAAAAGGGACAGTGATAGTTTCCCTAACCTCCCTGACATTGAAGTATCAAAAGAGAAATAGACAAAAATTTAAACCACACATTTGAGGTCAGAAAGAGTGAATGTAGATGCCCTGTAATACAAGTGTGCACCATAAGAGACGCTGGTTAGTGGTGTTTCTGTTGAAAGTGTAATAGCAGCATTCGTCGAATAAATCCTTATTGAATTGATACAAATATTAATAATATAATTAAGCAAGTAAGCTTAATATGTTACTTTGTTTTTAAATTTGAACAGTCAAAACTTTCTAAGACAGAAATAATTTTTTATTATTGTTTACAGGAATCCATTTCAGTGTGCTTAAAGGTCCCATGACATGCTACTTTTTGTAGGCTTTAATATAGGCCATAGTGGTCCCTAGTACTGTATCTGAAATCTTTTTTCAAAAATTCAGCCTTGCTGCAGAATTATAGCCACTACAATACAGTCACAGAATGAGCTTCCTTCAAACGGCCCGTATTGGTGTCTGTAAATTTTAATGAGGATGAAAAAGGCGGGGCAAGGTGGTGGGTGGGCGTGGCCTTTACTATCTTGCGGCAAAGGTAACGTGCATGCTTACCACGAAGACACATTGAAGCATTTCAGTTTGACCCAGAATCCGATCCAGATGGAGAAGCAACGGATGAAGAAGTTGCAACTCAGCGCCTCCAGAAGGATGTTTCCGAATGGTTAGTTAAAAATATTATGTCTATATGATACTTTGTTAGGATGTCTGATTATCATGTAAGTTAAAGCTAAAGCTAATCTGCTTTTGCCTTTTCATGTTTCTCTGATTTGTGATGATTTTAAAGCTGTGTTAGCATCTATATCAGTAAATATTCTAGTTTAGAGAAGAGGGTTTTTTTAAATGTAAAAATTCTCCCTTCATATCATGAAGTCACGTTACACAAGATATATAAAGCCTATATATTTATGTGCGCGCAGGAGTAAATAATTTTGTTGTGTAACATTATGTACATAGTCGTCGGTGAAATGTTTGCCACAGACATGCAAAACTTTGGGAAGCTGTGTCGGCGCTTTTCCGGAGAAAATGAAATCATTCCACTGGTTCTTCTGTGGCATGTACGAAGGAAGTAAAAAAAGGCTTTGTTGCTCATCTCTACATCCTATTACTGAGCAATTATTGTGTTTCCTTCGCTCAAAAGCTATGATGCCCCTCCTCGTCGCATAGACAAATTGAAATCGCGCTCACACACATGTGTGCCTCACACCTGGCTCTATTTAAATTCTTTCTCTGGGCGGGCAAAGCAGAAAAAGGGGAGTTACCATGGGAGTTAACAATTTCTCCTTGCGACGTCACAAAGAGACGGGTCCAGATCAGCCTGTTTGATTCTCCGTTTTCTCCAAGTCAGAGAAAGATAGAAAATGCTCAATTTACACCGAATGGAATTTTTAGAAAATTTGGGACCATATATAGGCTAGGTGAACTCATATTAATGTTAAAAAACCTCACAAAATGAAAATTTCATGTCAGGGGACCTTTAATGCTTCGGTCAAGAGTTATTCCCATTTAATTGTGAACAATTTCTGGAAAACATTTCCAAGATGCATGTCATTAGCATCATTGCTAACAGCGAGCAAAACATGAACAAAACATGGTAGACAAACACACACCAGGGCATTTCAGAGTAGCATCTTCAAACATTTGAAGGATACTATGAATTGCAGTTTGTTCAAGTTTTTGGATGATCTTTTACATATTAAAAGATGTTCTAATGAGTTCACTTTTAGTTTTTCTTTTATTTGAATTCGATGTATGCTCTCTGTGATTTTGTTGCATTTGCAGGTTTTACAGGGCCTTAGTGTAATTGTATTCGGTGCTTACCGTGGTCTTTAACCAGATTCTCCATCTCCTCCTGCATGCCCTTGTGCCAGTCAGTGATGTCTACATGCAGGGAGTAGTCACAGCAGGACTTGCTGTCAGCCCATTCCCTCCACTGGTTGAATGCTGCCATCAGGCTTCCACCCGGCTCTGGGACTACATGATCAACTACACACAAACACAGGACATTTCATCTCAGTAACTCAATGCAGTATTCATTTAATGGCCAAAAAATAAACAGGAAAAAATATTCCACACCTTAAGAATATAAAACAGTAGAATTATTAGCCTATAGCCTACTGTATATTGTGAGGCTTGTCTGCCATTGGCCAGTGCCAATGTTACCACCTATGGTGAAAGCTAAGACACCTCTTTTTTCCCTGTGCTTACACCAATACTACATTTTGTTGTGTTTTGATGTTGTCTCATAAGGATCAGCATTAGAGAACAGAATACCGTTTGGATCTTTGCGTGTTAAAATGAACATGTCAAATAAAATACACTGATAATAGAACCACACTGAAAACAATGACCAGGAACACTAGTCATATTCAATTAATTGAGAAGTGATGTATTACATGACTATACATGTTGTTCTATTGAAATCAAACTTCAGTTTAAGTAAACTTGATGGATAGCTATATGATGAACTAAACAAGCTAGTGATAAACCTAAGCCATAAACAGCAATTTTCACGATTGGCTAAACAAAACCTTGTGAGGGACGATTTATCAGGTTTTTCTTATTATTATACGGACCCACTGTCAAGCTTTCAGGATGAGGAATCATCTAACCAGTGCAATAAAGAGTGAAAGAGGAATGGTGCATTTCATTACTACATACTTATCATGGTGGTTCCTCCTGCCAGAGCAGCACGTGTGCCCTGGTAGAAGTCATCGGCGGATACCATGCCCCTGTCTGGCATCTGAAAGCGTGTGTGCACATCTATGCCACCGGGCATCACCATACGTGCATGGGCTTCAATGATCTTCACCCCACCAGGAACAATCAAGTTCTCGCCTATTTGCCTGAGAGGTGGAGAAGTGTAAAGAGTGGTTTTTTATTACATTATAATTAATGATTATACTTGATTATTTACACACACACTTTATATTTTATTTGAAAACACTGAAAACTAAAACAAATATACACACATATAAAGTGCCCTCCAGAATTATTGTCACCAGAGGTAAATTTGAACAGAAAGGCAGAGAGAAATATATAATTGTTGATCATAAGATTCAAAAATCTTACGAATCTAACCTTTACTTTAAGGAAGAAAAAAAATATATTCAAAAACCCTAAATTTAAGACTTTTGCATCCTCCGTTTCCAAAGATGACAGCTGTAAGTCATCTGCTAAAATGTTTGAAGAGGGGAGAACACACAGGAAGGTATTTGAAATGCTCCAGATCCTTCTGCGTCCTTGGCGCTCGCTTGTGGAGTCCCCTCACCAGCTCAACCCACAGGTTTACAACAGGATTTAGGTCCGGGCAATGTAACGACAACTGCAAAAGCTTGATTCTATGGCCAGTGAACCATTATCATATGCCCAAAGACGGTTTGTTGGTTTGTGCAGTAAGCCCACAAGCAGTATATAGCAGTATAAGGACATGTTAGAAAAGGTCAACTTTAAAACCTGCAACTGACATTTAATCACATCAAATGTACATGGCATGTAGCACAAACGATAGTGGTTATTTTGGCACTCTTAGAGTCATATGACAACAAACACAATTCCCACATCGTAGATGGGTCACTCACATGCTTTACGGCAAACCAGATCTTCAGATCATACTTTGAGTAATGGCATCTTTCTTGCCACCCTCGCATACGTGCCAGTGTTTTGCAGAGCTCTTGTTTGTCTCCTTGTTTGAGTGTTGAGTTTTGAGGGACAGCCTTTCCTTGGCAGATGCAGCATCCACTCGCCGGCTTCCCTTTAATATTAACTTGTACCCTTTTCCTAAACTATGCATTTGTATTACTAAAATTAAACAGTGGGGGTTTTATCCAGAAACTGTGTAATGTATCACAGCTAGAGACTAATGGTAAGGTAACTGTGTCCTTGTTAGAGCAATTTCTAGGAGACTGGAAGCTTCCACAGCACAAGTGTTGACATCTTTTCCCAACAACATATTTTATATATTTATTTAAGAATAAAGATATCAAAGAGAACAAAATGTCAATGTAAATCTTGTAAAATGAAAGAAGGTGTGTGGTTCTGAATACTTTTGCAAGGCATTGTAAATCACAAACAAAAGCTAACTAGGACTTACTTTATAACTCCATCTTCCATATAGATGTCAGCAAGGAAAGACTGGTCATCATTCACGATCTTCCCACCTTTGATGAGGAGACGATCACTCTGTGGTAAGAGACGGACACTCTGGGTCAATTATAGTGAGCAACTCAAGAACAATGGCAAACAGTTTCAGCTCAAGCGAGGGAAAATAATCATAGACCTTTTAGGAAACGCTGCCTTTCCATATAGAGTATTTTGCAAGCCTACAGACCTATTTTTGGTGTTTACAAACATTGTAAATACAGGTGCAACCGATATGAACCTATATAACTACTTTTGTTAAATCTGACTGGCGCCAGTGGGGGAGACAGAGAAAACATTTTTCACAATGTTTTCAGAATATTACTCTTCATTGTCAGCGCATGATCAGGACTGTTACTTCAATTAACTTACATTGAACATTATTGATCAGCTTGTACAGGCCCATGTGCACTGACTCCCTGTTAATGGATGGATAACCCAACGAAAGTACAAAATGTCATTTCGGTCTTCATGTATTAATAAAGATACATGGAAACATTTCCTAATAATCTGTAAAATGTTTCTAAAAGGTGTTATAAAATCATTAAGGGTTATTTAATCATTAAAAACCATTCTAAACAATATATAAATGTTTAAGACACTAGCAATTTGAATATGGATCAACAGAGATCACAAAATCAACATATTCTGTTCCTGGGACAGAGAACCAGTGGATAATATCCAAGAGTGGAAAAGTAACTAAGGTTCAACGGTTTAACCATTGACAATAGGGTTGCATAATTATGCCTTAGGATTGGTTCAGGACAGACAAAAACGTCGCTGGCTAAAACCTTCATTAGCTACATTATAAGAAGCCTAAAATAAAACAGTTCTGGTGGATTTTTGAATTATACATTAGGATTTGTTCAGGATAGATAAAAACTCTGCTTGCTACACAATTCTCTCATCTTTTCACTTGACGAGAAAGTCAGTTATCGGCACCTGTATTGATAGTTACTGTATCAATGTCATTCACGAATGGCTAATAAGCTTTTAAAACAGCAAGTGGCAAAAGAGGATTTGTTCAGGATAGACAAAAACGTTGCTGGCTACAACTTTCAGTAGCTACGTTATAGGAAGCCTAAAATATATTGCAACTATTTTTGGTGGCGTTTTGAATTATGCATTAGGATTTGTTCAGGATAGACAAAAATGTAGCTCGCTACAATACACGATTATCTCATCTTTTCACTTGACAATAAGTCAGTTATCATCACCTATATTTATAGTTATTGTATGTGTCACTCATGAATGGCAAATAAGCTGTTAAAACGACCAGCTGCAAAAGCCAGAGTTATTTGTGGCGGAGGCAAACTAAAAATGAAACATTAGTCAGTTAAACACAATGCTTAATAGTGTCTAGAGACACATTACTGGCTAATACGTTTTTAAAACGACTAGTGGTAAACGTTACAGTTCATAGATGCTATTTGTGGTGGAGGTAAACTTAAGAAACGTTAGTCTGTTTAACATAATGCTTAATGGTGTCTAGCAAAATATTCCACATTTGCGTGATGTAAATGTGGGCGACCCCAGTGCAGGCAACAACATTCAACCCTTTCAATTAAGGGCCGGCTGAACTAGGCTTGCTTGGTTCCTTTTCTGGTTTATGTAGTGTTTTTTATGTAATAGCACTGTAAACATGATTCACATTTGCTACTGTACGTATCTGACCGGAGAAATCTAAATAATTGGATTAGAGGAAGGTGGTCCTCTTTTAACTGGTTTATTTCTCTCACCACTGGTAGTTGCAGTGTCTGTGTAGTGGAATTAATTAGGTGTTTGGGAAGAAGACTATGGAATGAAGAGGAGTCAGGTACCTCGAACCAGTGCAGTAATGTTTAAGAAAATGTTCTTCATCACAGGAGTCGGACATATGTTTTTGGGGTCAGGGGAGTGACCACACAGAACAGGGTGTAAATTAGGGCCAACCAGATCTGTAGTAAGTTTGTTTTTTGAGTAAATTAAGTTGTGTTAAAGCTTAGTTGGTTTCCTATGAAGAGATGAGTTCTCCAATGTTTCATTATACTGTACATGTTAGGTATCATCCTGTGAAAATGTATTTCGGGGGGCGAGACCAACAAAAAGACGTGAGACCATATGTTTTGCCCTTAATATCGTGGTGACTCTTGCACTGGTTTACAACAGAAGGGATAAGCTGAAGTGTGAGCATGCAATCTCAGACATTTGGGATTGCCAGGGCAACCTAGGTTCAGTGCTCACAGGTGGTCCCGTCCTCATACTAGGCTAGAGTGCTAACTACTCCACTGGAAATACAGTAACACACAAAAGTGAGTACACCCCTCACATTTTTGCAAATATTTGATTATATATTTTCATGTGACAACACTGAAGAAATTATACTTTGCTACAACGTAAAGTAGTGAGTGTACAGCTTGTATAACAGTGTAAATTTGCTGTCCCCACCATGCTGCAGCTCAGTTTCAGGGTCTTGGCAATCTTTCTATAGCCTAGGCCATTTTTATGTAGAGCAACAATATTTTTTTTCAGATATTTGCCATGAGGTGCCATGTTGAACTTCCAGTGACCAGTATGAGTGTGAGAGCAATGACATCAAATTTAACACACCTGCTCCCCATTCACACCTGAGACCTTGTGTAACACTAACGAGTCACTTGACACCAGGGAGGGAAAATTGCTAATTGGATCCAATTTAGACATTATCACTTAGGGGTGTACTCACTTTTGTTGCCAGCGGTTTAGATATTAATGGCTGTGTGGTGTTATTGTGAGGGGACAGCAAATGTACACTGTTATAAAAGCTGTACACTCACTACTTTACATTGTGGCAAATTGTAATTTCTTCAGTGGTGTGACATGAAAAGATATAATCAAATATTTGCAAAAATGTGAGGGGTGTACTCACTTTTGTGAGATACTGTACCCAACTTCATGTGGCTAGCGTCAACTAGCTTTTGGTTCTGGCGAGATGCTGAGTAAGCGCAACTTTTAGCGCTACACTAAAACACACATCCTTAACAAACAACCAACATTTTTGCATTTTAAAAACTAAAATTACTCAGAAACAATACCATAATATACAACAAACACTACAAAACAAAGGTGATAAGTTAAACCTGCACAAAGAAAACATTTCTGATGGCGATGACAAATCTGTCATGGCCACTGCAGAAGAGGTGGAGGAAGATCTTCCTATGACTGAGAGAATGGGACCCTCCATGTATCCCTGCCAATGTAAAACACAGTGTATTTTGTTGTGCTGGAGCTTGCACATTGCATTCACCAGCTAAATATATAATTGCTCAAGACCAATATGAATTTAACAAGGCTTTCACAATGGTAAGGGAGAATACATGTGAACACAACCAAGAAGGTGTGCCAGATACTGCAATTTTATTTACTGGATGCAGAAACAGCTTTTGATAGGGCTGAATGGTTATACCCATTTTATATCCTTGCTACGGAATTTCTGTAAATTGGTCAAATTGCTACATAATAACCCAACAGCTGAAGTGTTAACTAACACTTGAGTATTAAAGTAGTTTCACATCTAGGTTGTCAGCAGGGATGCCCGTTGTTGCCACTGCTATTCGTTCTGATATTGAGAACATTGCCAGTCAACTACGAGCCTATAATACATTGTTTGTCATTCAATAGAGCATCTCCCATGGATTAACATTCTAAAAATAAACATTATTCCAAAATGTATTCACCTTTTCCAAAATATTCCTTTACCACCGCCATCTCACGTTCCTGAGATTTTAGAAAATCTAACCAACTGGAATAATAAACATCCCAGAATTCAACTTTCATTACTGTATCTATGATAGAGGGGGACTACAGTGTTTATATTACAGGGTAGCAGAAATGAACCATGTTTCATTTCTGAATCTACTGACTTAACCTCTATATCAGCAGAACATAAGACACTTGGGAAACAAACAACCAATCTTATAATGCTGAATATGTTAAAAGTTTTCCATGGAGTATGTATGTAAACCCATGTTTGAAATTGACCCCCTATCTTGTTTTAGTCTTATCTAGACTAGAAATTAAAACGTTGATCGCAGAAGAGTTTATTTGGGCTTCATTCTATTGCTGATAAGGGACCGGCAAAAAGAAAGTTATTTTCCAAGATGGCACCCTTATGTCATTTGATCAGATATCACTTCATTATAATATCCCAAGGAAAAAATATATTTAAATACTTGCAGCTCAGGAGATTTGTTTATGCAGTTCAGAACCATTCCTTAGACTTGCCACCTCTTTTCTTCCTGGAAAAGACTGTCACCAAGTCCTGCGAGGGTAAAGGGTTGATCACATTAATGTATGACCTATTTGTCTCTGGTCTACAGGAGTCCTCTGAAACAAGGCTAAAAGCATGGAGAACAGATTTACAGCAAGAGGATAACTCTGTAAGTGATTGGATTGTGGCTTTTGTTTTGGGGGCTCAAATACAGTTAATACACGATTGGAACTGTTGCCATAAAACCTCCTGATGCAAGTGTAAATGAGCACGGTTAAATTAACAATAATATCCCTGACACTTGCATAAGTGTAATGATTCAATGGGGGCACCCTATGATTTGATCTGGATGTGGGAATGTTAAGGAATTCTGTGACGATGTTAACCACGTTAGACCAGATATTCAGTTTAAAATGGTCTCTTAATCCAAAGCTCTTTATTTTGGGTCTTTATCCTGATGAACATTGCTTACATGAAAAGCAAATAACACTTACAGATGTCTCTCACAGGGCCGAAATTATTACTCAACTATGTAGACATATTTGGTCAAATTAGTCAAATCTGTCGACTTCCAATTTGTCTGTCAGTTAGTCATAGTGCTGCTTAAAGGTCTGTGAACATAGGGATGGTCATTGTATTTTTGTATAAAATATACTCATAAAATCCTTATCAAACCCAAATTCATAAAGACATTCCAAATAAAGAAGACAAACAAAAAAATGACCTATTTTTACTGTTTTATTTAACAAACTCGTATCATGCGCGCAAAAATGTGTGAACCCCTTCATTCAATTGCTTGTGGACCTCCATTACAACAAGTGATAACTGGGGATTAAAAGTCTCCTACAACCACAAATCAATCTCTGACACCTTTGAGGGATTTTTGACCAGTACTTAATATAGAATTCAGCCAATTGACTGAGGTTTGGGGGTTGTCTGTCATATACTGGCAGCTTCAGGTTCTGCCCTAACATCTTGATTAGATTAAGATCTGGACTGTGCCAATCCAAAACCAATATTTTTCCTGAGCCATTATTTGGTAGACTTGCTTGAATAGGGCTGCAAAAAATTTGAATATCAAACTATTACTTGTCTGTTTCGCAAGTTGAATGTGTGTGAGACACTCTTCCTCACTTACAAATCTTCTTGATCTGGGAGTAAGTGTGACAACAGCCTCCTGGTCTTATCTTTAAAATTAAACCTAGATTGTAACACACAGATAATTTATTTGGATATAGCACTTCTGTTGGGCTTAATAGGTCCACTTACATGAAAATCTCCTCTCCGAAGCAAGGTGTAAATGAAAAGAAATAATTTTCAACATGATCTGTACAAATGTGTGTTGTAGTTTACACTGTATATTCATGGCATATAAATTTTATTTGAAAATAGCTTTGACAAATTATGAGTTGCTCTGTCTTTTTTACTGTAAATCACTAGTGTTCCTATTAAGTCAATTTTGGTTACTTGGTATTAAAACTGATGGCATCTGTGTTTTCTATTTAATTCAAACAACCTACCTTACACAGTAGACATCCATCACATTATAATGAGAAAAAAATTACATTTTCTTTTTAAAAATACCACTTAAATATAGAGTTTGTTCTGGGGTGCAACTACTACAACTACAACTAATATATCACATTGATAATAAAAATAAATTTCAATATGATTTATTATCAATGGCAGAGGTTACACCGGAAAATGGCTGAGAAGAGTGAACGTCTCTGACTGACTGACTGACTGACTGACTGACTAAGTGACTGGCTGGCAATCCCTTGTTAAATAGCGTAGTGGTTACAGACGCCGACCTACAACCAATAGGTCCCACGTTTGAGCCTTGTCACAGTGAAAGCAAATTATGCATTAGGATTTGTTCCAGATAGATAAAAACTTTTCTGGCTACAATCTTCAGTAGCTGCGTTACATTTTGCCTAAAATAAAACTGTTCACAGTTATATTGCGACAATTTCTGGTGGATTTTCGAAGTTCGTATCCGTGCATGCTTTTTGGGTCAGGATAGACAAAATCTACGCTGGCTACAACCTTCAGAAGTTACGTTATAGTAAGTAAGCCTAAAATAACTGTTTATGTTGCAACTACTTTCTGGCATCTGTGCATGATTTTTGGGGTGATATAGGCAAGATAAAAAACCCTTGGGCAGTAAAGGAGTAGGGGTGTCCACGATTCTCTAGTCTTTTCACTTGACAAAAATGTCTGTTATTGTCGCCTATATTGATAGTTATTGTATCAATGTCATTCAAGAATGAAAGAAAAACTAAAGTTTTTGTGCCATGAAATAGCTTTGGTTGTGTTAAGTCCATATTCAGTCTTGCTAGAAATTTCTCAAATCTTATGACTATTCCAAGTAGAAAGTTTGATACTAGTAAGCCTATTACTGTCTAATAAGCTGTTAGAACAGCCAGTGGCAAAAGCCATACATTTCACAGATGCTATCTGTGGTGGAGGTAAACTTAATAAGAAACGTTAGTCAGTTTAATACAATGCTTAATGGTGTCTAGCGAAATATTCAAACTTGGCGTGATGTTAATGCGTGACAAAATGATCTTATGTCGATATGCTATACCGACACTGGGCAAATGTATAGCACCGTGGTGGGGTGGTTAAAGACAGCCACTCATCTGGGAAACCGGAGTTCGTATCCAGTGAGGGCAACAACATTTATCCCTTTTAATTGCGGGCCGGCTGAACTTGCCTAGTTCCTTATCTGGTTCAAGAGCTTGTTGTAGTTAAGCTTTATATCATCAGTTGTATTTTTGAAGTAAGAAATCGTTGAATGCACAGTTGCGTGTTAAAAAACCTTAACACCATCAATCTGGTTAGATACCTGTGAGTTTGCGGTAATTAAAGCTGAGTAGCTAAATAAAAAGAAAACGCAAATAAAAGAAAACGTACATTTTGAACATTAGATCTGGAAATGGGCTACTTCGGAAAACCAGTGGGTTTCACTTGCTACCCATGAAGCCCAGTCCAGATGTTTCATATATTTGATCAAATCTCTTTCCATGACATGAAAGGATGGTGTAAGTCAATTAATAAAACTTCAAATGAGAGATTAATCTTTATCTCCACTAAACTTTGACAGAAACGTTTAGAATATAAAACCCTGTTTCCAAAAAAGTAGGGACACTGCGTAAATTGCAAATAAAAATAGAATGCAATAATGTGCAAATCCTTAACAGTTATGTCTGGAAATATTTGGACACTGACATAATATTCATAATTTTAGCTCTCAATGTCACTACAATGGCTTTTAAATGAAACAACCAAGATGATTCAGCTTTAATTTAAGTGGTTGAACAAAAATATTGTATGAAATGTTTAGGAATTGCAACTATTTTCATACAGTCCCCTTATTTCAGGGGCTCAAATGTAATTGTACAAATGAACACAACTATAAATAAAATCTTGAGAATCCTTTGCAGGCAATTACTGATTGAAGTCTAGAACGCTTGGACATCACCAAACGCTGGGTTTGCTCCTTTGTGATGCTTTGCCAGGCCTTTACTGCAGCGGTCTTCTGTTCTTGTTTGTTCGTGGGTCTTTCTGCCTTAACTTTTGTCTTCAGCAAATGCTTGATTGGGTTGAGATCAGGTGATTGACTCGACCATTGCAGAATATTCCACTTCTTACAAAACTCCTGGGTTGTTTCGGCAGTATGTTTTGAGACATGGTCCATTTGTAAAGTGAAGCGCCGTCCAATCACCTTCACTGAATTTGGCTGAATCTGAGCAGACATTATATCCCCAAACAATTCAGAAATTAATCTGGCTGCTTCTGTCACATCATCAATAAACACTGGTGACCCAGTGCCATTGGAAACCATGCATGCCCATGCCATCACATTGCCTCCACCGTGTTTTACAGAAGGTGTGGCATGCTTCAGATCATGAGCCGTTCCAAGCCTTCTCCATACTTTTTTCTTCATTCTGGTATAGATTGACCTTAGTTCCATCTGTCCAAAGAATGTTGTTCCAGAACTGGGCTGGCTTTCTAAGATTTTTTCTGGCCTTTCTATTCTTGAGGTTTTGAATGGTTTCCACCTTGTGGTGAAACCTCTGTAATTGATCTTGTGAGGTCTTCTCTTTATGGTAGACTCAGATAATGCTATGCCTTCCACCTGGAGATTGTTCTTCACTTGGCTGGATGTTGAAGGGGTATTTCTTTACCATGGAAAAGATCCTACGATCATCCACCACTGTTGTCTTCCGTGGTCGTCCTGAGTTTTTGTGTTGCAGAGCTCACCAGTATGTTCTTTTTTTTCTCAGAATTAACCAAACTGTTGATTTGGCCACTCCTAATGTTCCTGCTATCTCTCTGATGGATTTTAATTTTTTGCAGCCTAACTATGGCCTGTTTCAGTTGCATTGAGAGCTCCTTTGACCGCATGTTGTGGGTTCACAGCTACAACTTCCAAATGCAAATGAAATGCCGCACCTGGAATCAATGCCAAACCTTTCACCTGCTTAATTGATGAAGAAAGAATGAAGCAATAGCCCACAACTGTCCATGAAACAGCTTCTGAGTCAATTGTCCAACTACGTTTGGTCCATTGAAAAAGAGGGGGCTACATATTAAAGAGCTGTAATTCCTAAAGCATTCCTCCAATTTGGATGTGGTTGCCTCAAATTAAAGCGGAGAGACTGACTTTAAGCACATTAATTATTTAACCATTTTGGTAAACAGACAAAATAAAACTTGTGTCAGTGTCCAATTATTACCAGACCTAACTGTATCCCTGTATTTAACTGAAAATAGTACAAACACAACATATCAAATGTTGTGAGAATTGTTTTGGGAAAAATACATACCCATTTCGAATTTGATGCCAGCAAGTCATTTCAAAACAGTTGGGACAGGGGCATGTTTACCAGTGTGTTGCATCACCTTTTAACAATACTCTGTATGCGTTTGGGAACTGAGGAGACCAATTGCTGTGGTTTTGAAAGTGAAATGTATTCCCATCCCTGCTTGATACAAGATTTCAGCCGCTCAACAGTTTGGGGTATCCTTTGTCGTATTTTTCGTTTCATAATGTGCCAAATGTTTTCAATGGGTAACAGGTGAGGACTTGAGGCAGGCCAGTTTAGCAACCAGACTCTTTCACTTAGGAGCCATGCTGTTATACGTGCCAAATGTGGATTTGCATTGTCTTGCTGAAATAAGCAAGGCCTTCCCTGAAAAATACATTGTATGGAGGGCACCATATGTTGCTCCAAAACCTGTATATATATATTGTTAAGCATTAATGTTGCCTTCACAGATGTGCAAGTCACTCATGCCATGTGCACTAATGCACCCCCATACCATCACAGATGTTGGCTTTTGAACTGTGCACTGATAACAAGCCTGATGGGCCCTCACTTCTTTAGTCCTGGGGATGCGGCACTGATAATTCCCAAAAATAATTTCATATTTGATTTGTCAGACCTCAGGAACATTTTCCACTTCGCCTCAATCCATCTTAAATGATCTAGGGCCCAGAGAAGGCGGCAGCGTTTCTGGATCTTGTTTGTATTTGGTTTCTTCTTTGCATGTTAGTTTTCACTTGCATTTGTGGATGCTGCAACGTACTGTGTTCAGAGACAATGGTTTTTGGAGGTGTTCCTGAGCCTATAAAGTGATGTCGACTACAGAATCATGTCTGTTTTCAATGCAGTGCTGCTTGAGGACCTGAAGATCACAGTCATCTAACATTGGTTTTCAGTCTTGTCCCTTGCATACAGAGTTGTCTCTGGATTCTCTGAATCTTTTAATGACATTATGTACCGTAGATGAGATCCCCAAACTCTTTGCAATTTTATGTTGTTTTGCAGCCTTTACCCCTGGGATCACCTGATCAACGTACCTCCTTTTATTTATCAGACCTCAGTTTTAATCAGGTGACTGCACCAAGCATCTCATTGGTTATTTCAGACTTGCCCTGGGATCTTTTTATGTAGTCAATGTAGGCCCTCCCCATTTCTTCACAGAACTGTTGAATGTTTTACTGGGGTCTTTGTCTGGTTCATAGACAAACACCAAGGGGGAGGGGGGTAGTTGGACATCATCCGTGTCAGGTCCTGGTGTAGATTGCTGATTCGCTGTCGGCTGCTGCTCCCGAAACCCTCGGCTCACCTCCTGCACTCAGCCCTTTTTCTCAACAGTTGAGAAACGGTATTCTTAAATTGTTAAACTATTTGCAAAAGAAAAAGACACATTTCAAACTGGCCAATAAAAAGAAAAGATTACGATGGGCAAAGGAACAGACACTGAACAGAGGATAATTTCAGTTTTACAGGTACTATTTAATGTAGCTGTCAGTGGAGGACCTGTGAGGCATCTGTTTCTAACGTATTCGTCCTCTTGCTCAGTTGTGCACTGGGGCCTCCCACTCTTTCAATTCTGGTTAGAGCTAGTTTGCGCTGTTCTGTGAAGGGAGTAGTACACGTTGTACGAGATCTTTACAGTTTCTCTGCAACTTCTCGCATGGAATAGCCTTCATTTATCACAACAAGAAAAGACTGACAAGTTTCAGAAGAAAGTTATTTGTTTCTGGCCATTTTGAGTCTGTAATCAAATCCACAATTGCTGATGCTTCAGATACTCAACTAGACTAAAGAAGGCCAGTTTCATTGCTTCTTGAATCAGCACAACAGTTTTCAACTGTGTTAACCTAATTTCAAAAGGGTTTTCTAATGATCATATAGCCTTTTAAAATGATATACTCGGATTAGCAAACAGCATGCCATTGGAACACAGGACTGATGGTTACTGAGGATGGGCCTAAGTACGCCTATGTTGATATTCCATTAAATCAGCCGTTTCCAGCTACAATAGTCATTTACAACATTAACAATGTCTACAACGTAATTCTGAATCATTTGACATTATTTTAATGGACAAAAAATGTATTTAGAAAACTATGACATTTCTAAGTGAACACAACGTTTGAACTGTAGTGTAATAATTTGCCAACAAATCTACCACTATAACACCAAAATTATATTAAACTAGTTTCTGAAAAGCTGGTCAAACTAACAACAGGAAAATTTGAAAGCATAGTGCCATATAGTTTCAAGCCCCATAATTAATCTGCATTGCAGAGCCAGAGTTGGATTCTTATTTCGCAAACAAAGTACTTGCTGCAAAACACTCTTGTAAAAATCATCAACAATGACAGCATATTTTACAGGCTTGCCAATATGTACCTTAATAAATAGAACCCAGATTATCACAAGGCCACCCGCTTTCTCACCAGTGCCTCTTACAACACTCATCCCGCAACACTAGACTCAATGGTACCAACTTATCCACATTTGCACAGAAGCCATTTTAATGCAAATCCTTGCTTTACCTCAGCTCGCTCCGCAATGTGTCAACCCAAGAGATACCTATGCTCTTGTAGTTACTGCACACTGGCCACCACTCCTAAAGACACCATTTTCTTTGGCCACCATATTCTTTTCAGTTATCTGCTGCCAATAACTGAAACAAATGACTAAATACCCCCCTCCAAGAACTGCCACCTTAACGTGGTGGAGGGGTTTGAGTACCCGAGTGACCCTAGGAGCTATGTTGTCTGGGGCTATATGCCCCTGGTAGGGTCTCCCAAGGCAAACAGGTCTTAGGCGACGGGTCAGACTAAGAGTGGTTCAAAAACCCCTTAATGATGATTAAAATTATGTGTACCGTGACGTCGCACGGTATGGCGCAGCCGGGGCCCCACCCTGGAGCCAGGCCCGGGGTTGGGGCTCGTATGCGAGCGCCTGGTGGCCGGGCCTTCCCCCATGGGGCCCGGCCGGGCTCAGCCCGAACGGGCGACATGGGGCCGCCCTCCCGTGGGCTCACCACCCACAGGAGGGACCATAAGGGGCCGGTGCGAAGAGGATCGGGCGGCAGTCGAAGGCAGGGGCCTAGACAACCCGATCTCTGGACACAGAAACTAGCTCTAGGGACGTGGAATGTCACCTCGCTGGCGGGGAAGGAGCCTGAGTTAGTGCGTGAGGTTGAGAGGTTCCGATTAGAGGTAGTCGGGATCACCTCTACGCACGGCTTGGGCTCTGGAACCACACTCCTTGAGAGAGGATGGACTCTTCACCACTCTGGAGTTGCCCATGGTGAGAGGCGGCGGGCTGGTGTGGGTTTGCTTATAGCTCCCCAGCTCTGCCGCCATGTGTTGGAGTTTACCCCGGTGAACGAGAGGGTCGTTTCCCTGCGCCTACGGGTCGGGGATAGGTCTCTCACTGTTGTTTGTGCCTACGGGCCGAACGGCAGTGCAGAGTACCCGACCTTCTTGGAGTCTCTGGGAGGGGTGCTGGAAAGTGCTCCGACTGGGGACTCTATTGTTCTACTGGGGGACTTCAACGCCCACGTGGGCAACGACAGTGACACCTGGAGGGGCGTGATTGGGAGGAACGGCCCCCCTGATCTGAACCCGAGTGGTGTTCAGTTATTGGACTTCTGTGCTAGTCACAGTTTGTCCATAACGAACACCATGTTCAAGCATAAGGGTGTCCATCAGTGCACGTGGCACCAGGACACCCTAGGCCGCAGGTCGATGATCGACTTTGTTGTCGTCTCATCTGACCTGTGGTCGTATGTCTTGGACACTCGGGTGAAGAGAGGGGGCTGTCAACTGATCACCACCTGGTGGTGAGTTGGATCCGATGGCGGGGGAAGAAGCTGGACAGACTCGGCAGGCCCAAGCGTACTGTAAGGGTCTGCTGGGAACGTCTTGCCGAGTCTCCTGTCAGAGAGATCTTCAACTCCCACCTCCGGCAGAGCTTCGACTGGATCCCGAGGGAGGCTGGAGATATTGAGTCCGAGTGGACCATGTTCTCCACCGCCATTGTCGAAGCGGCCGCTCGGAGCTGTGGCCGTAAGGTCTCCGGTGCCTGTCGAGGCGGCAATCCCCGAACCCGGTGGTGGACACCGGAAGTAAGGGATGCCGTCAAGCTGAAGAAGGAATCCTATCAGGCCTGGTTGGCTTGTGGGACTCCTGACGCAGCCGACGGGTACCGACAGGCCAAGCGGGCTGCAGCCCGGGTGGTTGTGGAGGCAAAAACTCGGGCCTGGGAGGAGTTCGGTGAGGCCATGGAGAAGGACTATCGGCTGGCCTCGAAGAGATTCTGGCAAACCATCCGGCGCCTCAGGAGAGGGAAACAGTGCCCTACCAATGCTGTTTACAGTAGAGGTGGGCAGCTGTTGACCTCAACTGAGGATGTCGTCGGGCGGTGGAAGGAGTACTTCGAGGATCTCCTCAATCCCGCTGTCACTTCTTCCATTGAGGAAGCAGAGGATGAGGTATCAGAGGTGGACTCGTCCATCACCCGGGCTGAAGTCACCGAGGTGGTCAAGAAACTCCTCGGTGGCAAGGCACCAGGGGTGGATGAGATCCGCCCTGAGTACCTCAAGTCTCTGGATGTTGTGGGGCTGTCTTGGTTGACACGCCTGTGCAACATCGCGTGGCGGTCGGGGACAGTGCCTCTGGGATGGCAGACCGGGGTGGTGGTCCCTCTTTTTAAGAAGGGGGACCGGAGGGTGTGTTCCAACTATAGGGGGATCACACTTCTCAGCCTCCCCGGGAAAGTCTATGCCAGGGTTCTGGAGAGGAGAATACGGCCGATAGTAGAACCTCGGATTCAGGAGGAACAGTGTGGTTTTCGTCCGGGCCGTGGAACACTGGACCAGCTCTATACCCTCTACAGGGTGTTGGAGGGTTCATGGGAGTTTGCCCAACCAATCCACATGTGTTTTGTGGATTTGGAGAAGGCATTCGACTGTGTCCCTCGCGGCATCTTGTGGAGGGTGCTTGGGGAATATGGGGTCCTGGGTCCTTTGCTAAGGGCTGTCAGGTCCCTGTACAACCGAAGCAGGAGCTTGGTCCGCAATGCCGGCAGTAAGTCAGACTTGTTCCCAGTGCATGTTGGACTCCGGCAGGGCTGCCCTTTGTCACCGGTTCTGTTCGTAATTTTTATGGACAGAATTTCTAGGCGCAGCCAGGGGCCGGAGGGTGTCAGGTTTGGGGACCACACGATTTCGTCTCTGCTCTTTGCAGATGATGTTGTCGTGTTGGCCCCTTCTAACCAGGACCTTCAGCATGCACTGGGACGGTTTGCAGCCGAGTGTGAAGCGGTGGGGATGAAAATCAGTACCTCCAAATCCGAGGCCATGGTCCTCAGTCGGAAAAGGGTGGCTTGCCCACTTCAGGTTGGTGGAGAGTGCCTGCCTCAAGTGGAGGAGTTTAAGTATCTAGGGGTCTTGTTCACGAGTGAGGGAAGGATGGAACGGGAGATTGACAGACGGATCGGTGCAGCTTCTGCAGTAATGCAGTCGATGTATCGGTCTGTCGTGGTGAAGAAAGAGCTGAGCCGCAAGGCGAAGCTCTCGATTTACCAGTCAATCTACGTTCCTACTCTCACCTATGGTCATGAGCTTTGGGTCATGACCGAAAGGACAAGATCCCGGATACAGGCGGCCGAAATGAGCTTTCTCCGCAGGGTGGCCGGGCGATCCCTTAGAGATAGGGTGAGAAGCTCGGTCACCCGGGAGGAGCTCAGAGTAGAGCCACTGCTCCTCCACATCGAGAGGGGTCAGCTGAGGTGGCTTGGGCATCTTTTTCGGATGCCTCCGGAACGCCTTCCTGGGAAGGTGTTCCGGTCCCGTCCCACCGGGAGGAGACCCCGGGGAAGACCTAGGACACGCTGGAGGGACTATGTCTCCCGGCTGGCCTGGGAACGCCTCGGTGTCCCCCCGGAAGAGCTGGAGGAAGTGTCTGGGGAGAGGGAAGTCTGGGCATCCCTGCTTAGACTGCTGCCCCCGCGACCCGGCCCCGGATAAGCGGAAGAAGATGGATGGATGGATGACTAAATACCCTCAAAGGCCAAAATCCATGGGCTGCTGGGATTCAGCTGTCTGTATGAATTGCTGGAGATGTCAGAGGCATAGATAGGCCTCCTCCAGTTGTAAGGAAGACCCAACTGCTGCTTGAAAATACCACCCCCACTACCCCAGTAACCCTCTATTCAGCCCAGTGAAAACAAAAGGCATCACTGTCAAGAACCATCTTATTAAAAAAAAAAAATGTATGTAGCCTATATTACAGCGGGACAAAAAATAGAACACACTGCACACTACTGATAGGAATTTTGATCCTAAAAACTGACTGATCTTTTTTTTTGTCATTTATAGAAATTAAAAATTCTAGTCATTCTGTTGATTTGTGTCATTTACAAACAACAAAATATAACAAATTGCTCAATCGTTTGTGTATTTTGGACTTAAGCATGTGTCTCTGTCCCTATTATATCAACCAATAGTCAATACATGGGATTAATTAATGCATCCTGCTTTCAATTATCAGTCCTGGACTTTTTCTCTCTTCTTTTAACTGCTTGTGCTACATAGCTGTTGGTCAATACACTGAGCTGGAGGACTGTGTTTGCATCCTGCCAGTGACCATGTTGTAGATTTTTGCTGCCAGCAGTTTGAACACTAAAATTGAACAAGTCACTAAAAGAGTTATGAATCAAGTTACTAAAGACAGTCTTTAAAAAGCATAAAACATTCACCAACTGCACATTACTACCGCATACCCAGAGTGAAAACACCCATGAAAACAGGCCAGAAGCCAATGTTGTTGAGATTTTGGTCAATTGACCTAAATCGTTGTGTTATTTGATTCAAGAAAATAAATGTATAGCCATAGTATCTATACATGCTGCCAAAAGGCCTTCATGATCACAGCTTACAGGAACCATTAAAGATGGATTTCATCCAACGACCTACATTCAGAAAAGGTTTTTACCCTTTCAACTAGTACTCTGTCTTCATTCCCCAAACGTCACCCACCCTCCTATTAAATAAACAGGAAAACAATAGTAAATTCATCATAGAATATAATCTGAATTTAATTTGAACACACGGATGGATAAGAAAATATGGGACATGTTTCCATAGTCCCACTCATACATTCTTCTTCCTGAGCCTACGGCATAAGCTATATATTGTCTAACATGGTAGGTTACTGAGTGGCTACAAAATAGCACACCAATAAACTGAAGTTGCTGCAAAACCTCACATGCACAAAATAAAATTAACACGCCAACGAGTGTAGCAATTCAATGACATGTCATGAACTGGCAACAATGTGTTTCATGTACGACCAATTAACTTAAATTGACATTTTTGCCTTGCAAGGGGTGACTACTTCATTCCCCAATTCCGCCCTTCCTCCACCCCAGTTAGACTATGCTAACTATCTAATCCCCACTGCTAGCATGTTTAGTCATGCATTGGTCTAGATTGTACATAGCAGTTTTGTAAAATTATGGTAATTTCAAATTGTACTCACTGTAATGCGAGGGATATTTTTTTTCCCTTGGTAACCCGACATCTTTGATGTGCGTTGTCAGCCTGCTCGATTATGGTGGCCACCTCAGTGATGCTAGCTAGCTGGATCGCCAGGAATGAAAGGAATGGATGTTCAGATGCGATGAGACCAGTCGACGCCGAAACACAATTCTGTCTCAGCGCTCACCTGCAACAAAACTTAATTTAAATGTGCTAAACAGCTTTCTCCGTCCTTTCAAACAAGGTTTGTTGAAAAAAACGAAAACGTTTGACAACCTTTCCTCACGTTCCGATGCTGAGACTGTCTCGGTAGTCACCAAGGGAGAGAGTAGACAACTACTGATCTAGGCCACGCAACCGTGCATGCGCAATACCGCGCCCTCCTTCGATCTTACTCACTCAAAGTCACCTGCTGCAAGCAAAGTCCGGAGGATAGGAGAGACGGTGATGCTAATTTTCATGACTGGTCTGAAACATTAATGGACATTTTGAGTTAGAAAGCTTCTAAGTTGCCCAAAGGATTCTAATTTGGTTTTAGAAAAATCACTTTAAAAGAATGTACTGGAAACATTGTGGGTAAGTATTTTTATGAACGAAAAGCGTATCTTTAGGAAATGTGGCTATTTTGAGTGTTTTTTTTTATTCAGGGGAAATAGAGTAAGAAAGGATTTTCATTTACAAATGCACCCTCATTCTTACATTGCGAGGCATTGCTAACGCAACAATATTCATAGCTTTTGATTGTATTGTGAAATTATAATTGTAAAATACCTAAAGGGGTGGAATGAAGCATGAGGAACCTGGGCGCCAGAGAGCTTAAGGGTTGTTAACTATGAAGTCTAAATCAAGCTGTCCTCTAATAATCAGGGGTTGAATTGGGACAGAGGTTAATGGGGCTGAGCACCATCACGTTTGGTCCAAACCAAAGACAGGTGATGCAGAGCCCTAGGCACATTTGATTGTGAGAATGTGTCACAATGTTAAAAATGAGGGGGAAAAAGTTGGGACACTGTGTAAAGTGTAAAGAAAAACGGAATGCAATGATGTGCAAATTCTTTAAACTCTACATTCAATCGAAAATAATACAAAACAACACAACAAATGTTGAAACTGAGACATTTGTGGAAAAGTTGTGCAAAAGACTGGAAAAGTTGTTTAATGCTAAAACAGAAAACCTGGTGGAACATCTCACAACTACTTAGGTTAATTGTCAAAAGGTTGGTAACATGATTGGGTATAAAAAGAGTGTCCCAGAGAGGATGAGTCTTTCCGAAGATAGGGAGGGGTTCACCACTCTGTGAAAGACTGCACAAGCAAATAGTGCAACTATTTAAGAATAACATTTCTCAACGTAAACTTGCAAACAGTTTGGAGATCTCATCATCCACAGTACATAATATCATTAAAAGATTCAGAGAATCCAAAGAAATCTCTACACTTGGAACAAGGCCGAAAACCAGTATGGATGGCCGTGACCTTCAGGTCTTCAGACGTCACTGCATTAAAAACGGACACGATTCTGTAGGGCTCAGTAACACTTTCGAAAACCGTTGTCTGTGAACACAGTACATCGCTGCATCCACAAGTTTAAACTATCATGCAAAGAAGAAACCATACATAAACAAGATGCAGAAACACCACTGCCTTCTCTGGGCCCAAGCTCATTTAAGATGGACTGAGACAAAGTAGAAAACCGTCCTGTGGCCTGACACAGCAATTTTTTTAATTCTTTTTGGGAATCATGGACACCATGGCCTCCAGACTAAAGAGGAGAGAGACCATCCGGCTTGTTATCAGCACAAAGTACTTTTAACCCAAAAGCCAGCATCTGTGACGGTATGGGGGTGCATTAGTGCACATGGCATGGGTGACTTGCGCATCTGTGAAGGCACCATTAATACTGAACAATATATACAGGCTTTTGAGCAACATATGCTGCCATCCAGACATCTTTTTCAGGGAAGGCCTTGCTTATTTCATCAAGACAACACCAAACCACATTTGGCACATATTACAACAGCATGGCTCCATAGTAAAAGAGTCCGGGTGCTAAACTGGCCTGTCAGCAGTACACAACTGTCACCCATTGAAAACATTTAGCGCATTATAAAATGAAAAATACAACAAAGGAGACTTTGAACTGTGGAGCATCTGAAATCCTATATAAAGCAGAAATGAGAATACATTTCACTTTTAAAACTACAGCACTTGGTCTCCTCAGTTCTCAAACGCATACAGAGTATTGTTAAAAGAGGTGCTGCAACACACTGGTCAACACGACCCTGTATTAACTTCTTTGAAATGTGTTGCTGGCATCAAATTCAAAATGGGCATGTATTTAATTTTCAACATTTGATATGTTGTCTTTATATTATTTTCAATTAAATATTGGGATAAATGACTTGCACATCATTGCATTCTGTTTTAATTTGCATTTTATGCAATGTCCCAGTTTTTTTGGAAACATGATTGTATACAATGTTGAGTTGCAGAACCAAAAGATACAGAAATGCAATCACATGACAACCTATGAAAACAGAACACCAAATAAAGTAATTACACCACTGTATGATGTTATTGCAAGAATATTAGCAAATTTGCCTGAAAACAGGAAATTGGCTACATATCCAAATTGCATTGTTGTTCAACAAGAAACTAATATGTTGTCTAGATAGAATACAGAGATCGATAGATAGAGAGGGCATTTACTCAGTAAGGCTACATGAGTCATTGGCCTAATGACCCTTGGCCTTTTTTTCCTATCTCTTTCCAGTCATCAATTTGTGGGTTCACAGTGCTGCGCTGTCTTCATGCTGGAATTATTAAGTGATTAAACGCATCCAGGTAGCCAACAAGAGTACCTCCTGATGTGACTGGCACTCAGATATAAACATAATGACTGGTTGTGTTGTAATATGGGGAAAGTTATGAGAAAGCTCTAGGTAGACTACTTGTATGATGTATCATATTATTCCATTCTACCTGAAACACTGAGAACCTTATTTCTACTTGGATACAATTATGCTAATGTTCTGTATGGCTTTAAAAATGTCTGAATTATATTGGACAACACTGTTTTTAATGTTTTTGGGAGAGAGAAAAAAGAAACGTTAAGCAATGTTATGTTAATGCAATCGCTGTGAAAGTGTGCATAACATATTGATTGTAATTTCTTGTTGCTAAATAGCTAACAGAATCTGTTACTGCTCACAAGCTGACTGACATTAATTAGATGTTTATACAGATGTAGAGGCCAATGGTGCAGCCAGAGTCAGAGTCAGAGGTCTTGCCTTCTAGAGCTAATTTCTCTGCTCTCCCTTCATATACAAATCACTGGTTACATGCTGGCAAATTGGGTTTACAATTACAAATGTATTCTACACACGCGTCATTATCTATGCCATTCAATTCAAGTGTTGACCACAAGGCTAGCAGTATAGGATACTATAAAGGAATATACTGTAAAGAGGGAATGGATACAGGACACGGGTTTAAGGCCTGGAGGTAGTTTTATTATACTGAAGAGGTTTGAAGAGAATCAAAACAGAACAACAAACCACTCTCAAGCAAGGCTGCATCATTTCTAGGGGGCCATTCGGTGGCAATTTGTGAGGAATGGGCTTGAGTTGTTGTAGTACCAGCGTTCTACCCTCTCTTTTCCTGACCTGTTCTTCTTTTGGCTCTCATTCTACTAAAAGACTGAATTATAAACTGTGAGGGCAGCAAAATTCTATCCAGCTCCTTAATTATTTCCCACAGCATTTTCTGCCTCACAGGCTGATGTTTAGGAAACTCCATCTAGGTTTAAGCAACTCTGCCCATTCTTTGAATCAGCCAATCAAATTAAAAAAACAAATACACTAAGTATAACCTTCTTTACTGGTTAATTATCAGAAGGCAGCAGACAGGCAGCAGGAATCATAGTGTTTATGCCATATGTCTTCTAACCAATGGGTTGCTAGACTAAATCTCAAGCTGGCAAATGGAAAAAAGTATTTTTCTTCCAGAACACAGAACATACTTAAAAGGTCAATAGGATGTCAGTGTTTGCTAAATGAATAAATAATGTAACATTGATTTACGTCGGGGTTAGTACTAGGGTTAAGGTTAGGGTTTATGTTCTCAACCATGCTCACACTTTTTATATTTGAATTGATCCTGCAGAAGAATCAGATGGCACTACAGTGACACTGGACGTTCAGGAGGGTACACATGGGGGCGTGTTGGCCCAGAAATTCATTTTTTCCATCCAAGTCTTCACTACAAATTACTAAAAAGTATCATTCTAAAAGAAAACTTAATACTTGTGAGGCCTTGGGTATTTTTCTTTGACTATGTATACCCCTGTGTGTAATAGGCTTTGTATTTGTATTTACTTGTATACTGTGTTGTTGTAATGTATCATTGTATATTTTGTTACTTGTAATCAATAAAAGAAAACATGGCTTTAGTTTTGCTACAGAGACTTCTGTCTCAGTTCTGTCTCAGTTTCTAGGTCTTACGCTGCTATATTATTGTGCTGGGGGATTGGGTCAGTTCTCCTTCCCCACAAAGTTCTCCTTCTCCACTATAAATCGTTGTTGATATGATGAATGTATTTTCTGAAACGTTTTTAACTTTAGGAGGACATGAGGTCTTGGTCCACACCTGCGGAGTACCTGGTTTGGGGGGCCCGTTGCTGTCCCTGTCCTTGTCCATCTGGTCATACTTCTGACCTAGTCTAATTTTAAATAGACTCTGGATTTAGCCCAGATAAATGTATTTATTATTCCAATTGGACTCTTAATATCTCACCCGGCACAGCCAGAAGAGGACTGGTCACCTCTCTGAGCCTGGGTCCTCTCTAGGTTTCTTCCTAAAATTCGGCCTTCTTAGGGAGTTTTTCCTTGCCACTGAAATTCAACACTACTGTTGTTTGCTCCTTGGGGTTAAAGGCCGGGTGTCTCTGTAAAGCACTTTGTGACAACTGTTGTTGTAAAAAGGGCTTTATAAATAAAATGTATTGATTGATTGACTTCAAACGCTAGGGGTGGTGTTTTTGTAAAAAAAAAGAAAAAAAAGAACACGTATTGCCCAATACAACACAACCACCTTACAAGACCATGTTCAATACACAGAAGAGATACCAAAAACACATTATTGAATAAAATATGTAAATTCCCATCCATAATCAGTATAAAGAAGGAAATTTATTTTTTTATCTCATGATGAACACTCAAATGTAAACTGGCGCAAAGTTACCAAGTGCAAAAATGAAATATGAACACTGTCTATTATTGTCTGACCGTGGTTAATCTGTGTGCAGGATTTTCTCATAATTAAAAAAACATTCCGAATATATGCGAATGCATTGCTTTTGAGTTTGATTATGAAACAATGATTTCAGAAATGTTCACGTTGCTACTGCATCCGGATGCATATTATAATCTTTAATACCGATAAGGTAGGCTGTTACCGCTTTGTAGCCTATTCAATGAGTAATTGTTTTGCCACATCGTGTAATTCTTTTTTTGAAACTATAGCTGTATGTGTATGTGAGTCTTTCATTTTAATCTTTCAATTGACTGAACGATGATCAATTTTAGTATATACCAAGTAGCCTACTGTCACCTGGATGTCGTCGCTAGGGGGAGCCCTCGAGTGGATGCAGAGTAGGATGGATGGGCGTTGTTGAGTGTTGTTGAGGGGGATGTCGAGCAGGATCAGAGCTGACTGATGTTATTGGATGTTGAGCAAGAGGGACCGGGACGCTTAGTGATGTTGAGCGGGATGGGATCTGGGGGTTGAGGGATATAGCGAGACGCGAGACGAGCTGAGGTTGCTGTCTAAAAAGACAGGAACGACCTGGACGTCATCATCCAGAACATTGGACCGACCTGGATGTCTTGGGGAGAGCATATTTTGAATGTAATAATAAAGGGGTTTTGACTATGGAGATTGTTGACTATTACCTCATCAAAATTGATCGTGACGTGATAATTATGCTTAAGAGGGAAGTGGGTTTTTTTTTTCTCCAATTGGCTTAAACCACACTAGGGCATGAGAAAACTGAGAATATTTAATTTCACTTTGTAACAATATATTCTTAAAAGTTAAACTCCGTTACTATACCGAAAAAAATACAGTGCCTTATCAGTAAGATAATATACACTATGGGAAGACCAGTGTGACATTAACCGTTTCCTCTACTCCCTTGTATTTCATTCTTTCCTACTTTTGTCACATCAACCGTAGTGTATACACACAGTACCCAATTTCAAAATAAGAGTCGCACAATAAGCCATGTATGTTTTTTTAAATACATTTTAATGTTTAAAATAGAAATACAAGACATCACCAAAACAGTACTGGCATTGTAATTAATACAAATAGAAAAAAACGTAAACAAATAAATGTTCAACAAAAGTCAGTGGTATTATTACAGTTGTGCCATTTGAAAAAAAATAGATTATTACAACAGCAGCTCTTGATCAATAAAGAAATGGAACATTCCGCTCAGGCTGGAAAGGGTTAACTACATACAGTAGCCTTCCTGTCTAAAGTTTGGACACATCTACTCATTCAAGGGTATTTCTTTATTTTGACTTTTTTCCACACTGTAGAATTATAGTGAAGACAAATAAACGATTACATAACACACATGGAATCATGAAGTAACCAAAGATGTGTTTAACAGATCGAAATACTTTGTTATTTAAGTATGTGTGTAGACTATGGCAAAAAAAGTATAATTTATAAATAAAGTCCTTCAGTAAATAAAGTCCATCAATACATGAGTTTTTGAAAATCCTATTTATACCAACATTATTTGAAGGAATATGGTTCACATGTTGAGCTTGAATTCTTCTGTCAAAGATATTAAAACAATACAATACTTAATTTTCCAACCTACTGTTCAGAAGATGGTTCCCTTTGTGGCTCAGCTGATCAAGCTCAGTGCTTGCAATGCCTAGGTTGTTGGTGCAATTCCCAGAGGGACCAGTATGAAAATGTATGTGCTTAGTGATTGTTGTAAGTTGCACTGGAAAAGAATGCTGCTTAACAAAAATAAAATAAAATATGGCACCAGCTAAAGATAGAAGAGCAAGAGCAGTGCACCTCATACAAAAGGAAATTATTACAAACCTATTCTCACAGTATTCTCCGTATTTCGTGGCTTGTCATAATATACAGGTGAACATTGGCAGTTTTTGAGATTTGGGGGTCCTAGGCAGAGGCTGGTTGAGGCCCCAACATGATCTATTTTTTACCAATTGTCTTTATCAAAGCCATACTGACAACATTTTAAAAATACCTTCTTTCTTTATTGTTGAATAGGAATTCCAAAGACACTAAAATTGCTGCACGTTTCAGTAGAGTTAATCAATTAGTTAAAAAATAACTGCCTACAGCTATGACTACAGTGAAGCACAAAGTACTTAGCCATTTTGTTCAAGTGTACAGTTTCTTAATCATGATCAATCAAGTGCATATACCTTTTCTCACTATGCTGCACCTTTCCTTATCTATCAGTTGGGAGAGGGCCACATATACTCGGATCAGACATTATATTCTGTCGCTTTCCTGGTGGAGCCATTGCTAATTTGCAATCAATAGCACTGTCGCTATTACTATCATAATCATTATTGGCGTCATTATATTTAAAATGCGTAATGTTGGAAGAATGACATGATGGAAATGAATCAATGTCTTCTTAACCTCTGTCTGGTGTCAGAGGTTCATGATGGTCCAGGTTAGGGATAGTGCTTTCTTGTGATAGAAACTGTCATATTCAGTAATAGACATAGCTGCTAAGCTATTCAGATTCATGACACAAGTAGTAGCCGCAGCCGCTAAGCCACTACTCTTATGGACATGCTATTTTCCTCCTTCCTTCTTTTTCTGCACTTCTATGGATGCATCATGGCCACAATCATCAGCTTAAAACGACAAGTCAGGTGACATTATTGAAGCACTGATGTTTGAATGGGCCATATACACTCACCTAAAGGATTATTAGGAACACCTGTTCAATTTTTCATTAATGCAATTATCTAATCAACCAATCACATGGCAGTTGCTTCAATGCATTTAGGGGTGTGGTCCTGGTCAAGACAATCTCCTGAACTCCAAACTGAATGTCAGAATGGGAAAGAAAGGTGATTTAAGCAATTTTGAGCATGGCATGGTTGTTGGTGCCAGACGGGCCGGTCTGAGTATTTCACAATCTGCTCAGTTACTGGGATTTTCACACACAACCATTTCTAGGGTTTACAAAGAATGGTGTGAAAAGGGTAAAACATCCAGTATGCGGCAGTCCTGTGAGCAAAAATGCCTTGTTGATGCTAGAGGTCAGAGGAGAATGGGCCGACTGATTCAAGCTGATAGAAGAGCAACTTTGACTGAAATAACCACTCGTTACAACCAAGGTATGCAGCAAAGCATTTGTGAAGCCACAACACGCACAACCTTGAGGCGGATGGGCTACAACAGCAGAAGACCCCACCGGGTACCACTCATCTCCACTACAAATAGGAAAAAGAGGCTACAATTTGCACGAGCTCACCAAAATTGGACAGTTGAAGACTGGAAGAATGTTGCCTGGTCTGATGAGTCTCGATTTCTGTTGAGACATTCAGATGGTAGAGTCAGAATTTGGCATAAACAGAATGAGAACATGGATCCATCATGCCTTGTTACCACTGTGCAGGCTGGTGGTGGTGGTGTAATGGTGTGGGGGATGTTTTCTTGGCACACTTTAGGCCCCTTAGTGCCAATTGGGCATCGTTTAAATGCCACGGCCTACCTGAGCATTGTTTCAGTCCATGTCCATCCCTTTAGGACCACCATGTACCCATCCTCTGATGGCTACTTCCAGCAGGATAATGCACCATGTCACAAATCATTTCAAATTGGTTTCTTGAACATGACAATGAGTTCACTGTACTGAAATGGCCCCCACAGTCACCGGATCTCAACCCAATAGAGCATCTTTGGGATATGGTGGAACGGGAGCTTCGTGCCCTGGATGTGCATCCCACAAATCTCCATCAACTGCAAGATGCTATCCTATCAATATGGGCCATCATTTCTAAAGAATGCTTTCAGCACCTTGTTGAATCAATGCCATGTAGAATTAAGGCAGTTCTGAAGGCGAAAGGGGGTCAAACACAGTATTAGTATGGTGTTCCTAATCATCCTTTAGGTGAGTGTATATTTGTAAAAATAAAAACTCATTCAAATTAAACTCATTCAAAATTAAATGAATTCAATTGTATGTAGCAGATTGTTATTGTATTATAAAATTATAAAATACACTGATCGGCCATAAGATTATGACCACTGACAGGTGAAGTGAATAACACTGATAATCTCAAAATCATGGCACCTGTCAGTGAGTGGGATATATTAGGCAGCAAGTGAACATTCTGTCCTCAAAGTTAATGTCTTAGAAGCAGGAAAAATGGGCAAGTGTAATGATCTGAGTGACTTTGACAAGGGCCAAATTGTGATGAATAGAGGACTGGGTCAGAGCATCTCCAAAACTGCAGCCCTTGTGGGGTATCCCCAGATCTCAATCCAATCGAGTATGTGTAGGATGTGCTGGACAAACAAGTCTGATCCATGGAGGCCCCACGTCGCAACTTACAGGAATTAAAGGATATGCTGCTGATGTCTTGGTGCCAGATACTACAGCACACCTTCAGAGGTCTAGTGGAGTCCATGCCTCGATGGGACAGGGCTGTTTTGGCGGCAAAAGTGGGACCTACACAATATTAGGCAGGTGGTCATAATGTTATGGCTGATTGGTGTATATTGTATGATTGTTTGTTCTTCAAAATTCAAAATTAATTAAATGGTCTGGTTTCCCATTGTTTTGTTGTTCATAATCACTGGTTCTATAAGGTTGAAATGATTATTCCACGTGGCAACAGCAAGACAATTAATTCAGACTACTGATAACATAATGCTTGACGTACACTGATGAAACGAGTATCAACAGAAGACAGCAAAGGGAGTGGTTCTCAACACTTAGACCAGTGGCTCCCAACCTTTTTCAGTCACTGTACTCCACAAAATATTTTGCACTGCTTGGAGCACCCCTGAAGTACCCCCTCATGTTAATTTCACTAGTAAGCCTATGGTGTCATTAATGTTTTCAAGGACACCCTGTGGAGAGGCCAAGTACCCCCAGGGGTCTTAGTACCCTTGGTTGAGAACCACTGACTTAGACAATCATATATTTTGTGCTGTTAAATAACAGTGTTGATTAACAGTGTCACAAGGGTGGCAAGGGGAAAAATCACAATCTATTTGTTTATGTAGCTTAAATGTTTTTAAGGCAAGGGCATGTATGTCAATCACTGGAACTGCCTCACTTCTCTTTATTGGTATGTAACTCAATCAACACTTTGTCTACCCCTATACTAGCAGACATGCAGGTGCGTGCCATGGTATCCTGCTTCCTCACATCGGATCCTTCATTAAATGTAGTCTCAATATTGTCCCTCTACTGCCTATATACACAATTCAAATATAGTATTTTTCCTATTAATCTTGCACAGCTCCCAAGTAATCTCATACGACCAACCAAAACAAGTTGTGACCAGTAGCCAATTCCCGTCTTGGTTGATCAAGTCCACTGTTAACTTCAGATAGATCAGGAGAGACTAAAAACATGTTTGACTAGGTAGCAGCAAGGAAAGTATTTGATTGTATTTTAACCGCATAATCCACAATAGTAGAACAGTTACGTGGGTTCATCAGAGCATTATACCAATATTTTAAATGTCATATTGTACTCAAATCTAACAAATGGTTCTCAATTAAAACAATTATATAGTGTTTTTACTCAATGTTACATACCAAGATTGCCCTGTTCCTCCACCAATTGGCACCAGAGCTGTGAAACTGTGTCAGAAAAGCCTCTAATTCCAACACTAGTCTGCAAGGGGATAAAATGCATTAATCAATGAGGTGCCCTCCCCATTATAGTGGTGGGAAAATTTTCTATACATATATGTGACTAAATGTTTACAAAGTGTTGATAGAAATTTTATAAAATAAAATACTAAACGTCCTTGTTTAGAATTTAAAAAAAATTAGCCAACACTAAAAAGCCAAGATGTAGTGGAGGCGTTCTAGAAGAGTAAAGAAATCTGCATACCTATTCAAAAGTTCTCTCACTTACACCACCTGATGATCAGAAAGATTAGGGCACTCAAATTGCAAGAGCCCCAAAGCCAGGACTGAGGCCTCACAAATAGGGGTAAACTCATGAGAACATCCTGATACATCCACTTCCTGACAATCCGTAATCCTGAAAAACGACTGCTTGTTTCCCCTGTGAAACCATCTCAGCAACCTGTAACCATGCTATTTGAGTATGGGACTTAAGCCACACTTCAGAGTTTCCTACCTTCACCATTGGGACCACAAGACGTGCATATCCTGTGGTGGTCATATTCTGAATCTGTGTCACAGACAAAAGACATTAACCCTGCAGGCACCAAAATAGCACAAGAGGAAAGCACCTTTCCAAATCCACTAAAAGATTTAGTATCATGGTTGTCTGACCCAGAAACAGACTGAAATGACAAAAGCACATTGCATTATTTTATTTATGTTCATACCGACTAGGCCTGGGACAGCTCTCTTTTTTGTTTCAGCGACAGGGTAAGTGGGATCTTTAACAACCAAAACACCTTGCTGTGGAAGCACCTCACCCTTAACCTCCACATCAAGATGTATATAACCAAGGAAAGGTATTGACAAGCCATGTTCCACATTCAATGTCCTCCACCCACATTCCTTCAATGCAGCTTCTTCTTTGCACTCAAAGTTTACCCTGAAATAGGTCATGGTAACAGCAGAAATCACTGAACCTGTGTCCAATAAGCAGGGGACCATTAGCACTTGCACAACTGGGCTTGGTCCCACTAGAACTGTCATTGGTTCTTCCTGTGCACTCACAAAATCCCCAGAGCATAGTAGCACCCCTCACATAGTTCTGCTCACCACAGAGAAACATTTTCCCTGTTTCTCCTAAACTTTAGTAGGTACTGCGATAAGTCACCTAGTTTTGCTTCCTGCTTCACGATTGCAGCCCTAAGCTTTAGCAAAAGAGCATCTCTTTGAGGACAAAGAGAGGAAAACAACTAAATACACTTAGTGGTCTTGATCCTGGTTCCAGCAAACCTGTTTCCCACACTCATAATATAGACCAGACCTACTACAGATGACACTGCTCGTAGCGCCAAATTGTCAAATGTAGAGAATGGACTCTGGTTCTTCTTCATGAATAGAAGCACAGACTAGTCCTACTTCTATACAACAAAACATATTTGATAAAACAAGATAAAGTACAACAGTTGTGAAAGGTTTTAATAGCCATTGATCAGGTCTATTCTTCTCTAACTCAAAAGTGTGTCTATAAAACAGTGTAAAACAGTGACATGGACCAACATCTGAAACAAACAAACTACAATATAAACCTAACCCAGCAACAGCCAATTCTGTAACCGAAACCCCACTCACAGGATAACCTGTCTCGTTACTAAGTCACATTCATTCCCCCACACTGCAGTCTATCTCTGTAAATAATATCATAAAATTAATTGCATATTGAATGATATGATAGCCAGTTTTATAGAACCAACAACCAACCCTCTGCTTAACGGTCCAGTAAAATGTTCTCCTGGTGCAGTGCAAAACGTAAATAACCGTTTCCGCATATCAGAGCGTTACTAGCAAATGCTGCATGTCAGTACTTGGTCAGCTATGAAAAAATACAAAGAAAAATATACTGAACTAATTTTTTAAGAGAAGCACAAACCGGTGGACCCTGTTGTGCAACTAGTTAGATGGAGTGAGCTACAGCTCTGCCAATTTGGGCCAATCTGGATAATAATGGTAAACCTGATAGAAATTTGGAAAACTGTCAGGAAAGGACTGTACTATCTGTTGCAGGCTCTCCACAGATTTAATTCATTTCTGCCTGCCTCCTGGATTTTTTGGTGAAAACTGAATAAAAATACAATACTACAAATGCTATGTATACAAATACACGTTTTGATCCCGCCTACAAAACCCTGCTTTGTTTATAGCAGAAAGTTTATTGGACCTTCAAGTTAAAAAGACTGGCGAACAACTGACTAGTTGCATTTAATCTTTCATTTCAAGTTTATTTGTCAAATGCACCAAACAACACAGCGTCATCCTGCACAATGAAATTCTTGTGACATGGCACCCGACAACTATGTAGTGAGAGTTAAGAAGAAGAATATTTAAGCATAAATAAAGCCAGACAAAAAAAAGAAAGAAAGAAAATAAAGCAACAATATACATAACAATATACACTAGCAGCAGTTTAAAAGAAAGAGTAGGCTTACTGTAAGACTAGCAGCAATCTGGGTAGTATTATTGAACATTTAGATATGGCAGGTATAGCAGTAATATACATAAAAGTGTAAACTAGCAGCAATTGGTAGAAGTATTGAATGTTATAGATATATATGAGTATAATAAGCTTATGAAGGGAGGCACAGCATACTACAACTACATAGTGAGAATTAAGAAGAAATATATATACATGGCAAAAATATAGCAAGAAGATAAAGCAATAATATACATAACACTGTAAACTAGTAGCTGTTTCAAATGAGTACTGGTGCAGCAATATTGATAGTAGTATTGAATATTGTAGATATGGCACATATGGCAGTAATAACACACTAGCATACATTTTTGAAAGAATAGGATGGAGAGTATGAATAGTATGGTAGACGTATTTAGTATTATAGATACTTATGAGTGTATTATGCTTATGAATTGTACATGCAAAGGAATATTCTAATGCCCATTAAAATAACCTGAAAGGACATCAGAGCATCTGGAAAGATTGGGTGTGATCAGTATGATCATGGATCATTGTTGCTGGTTGAGGAGCCTTATGGCCTGAGGAAAAAAAAGGTTTTGAGTCTGGAAGTGCATACCACAATGCTCCGGTAGTGTCTGCCAGCAGGCAGCAGTGTGAAAAGACCGTAGCCTGGGTAGCTGTGATCTTTGATGATGTTTCTTTCCTTAGGCATGTATGGTAGATTCCTTGCACGGAGGGGAGATGCCGATGGCACTCCACAGACTTTTCCACCCTCTGGAGGGACTTGCGGTCTGCAGCGGAGCAGCTGCCGTACCAGGCAGTAATGCAGCCTTAGAGGATGCTCTCAATGGTGCACCTGTAGAAGTTGGTGAGAGTTTTTTAGACATGCCAAATTTCTTGTGTCTCCTCAGGAAGTATAATCGTTCATGGACAGTTTTCACTGCCGGGTTTGCTTGTCTGGACCAAATGAGGTCATCTTTAATGAACACACTGAGAAACTCTCTCCACTATAGCTCCATCGATGTGTATGGGAGCATGAACCCCCCCGCCGCTTCCTGAAGTCACCATGTAGCCAGGTTCTTTACCTCCTCTCTGTAAGTGGTCTCATTGTTGTTGGAGATGAGACCCAGGATGGTAGTGTCATCTGCAAATTTGAGGATGATTTTGGAGTTGTGTGTGGCCACACAGTCATGCGTGAACAGTGAACAGTGATCTTAGGAACAAGCTTGGTGGCATAATAGTGTGGATTGCAGAGCTGTAGTCCACAAACAGCATCCTCACTTATGTGTTGCATTTTTCCAGGTGGAAGAGGGCGGTGTGTGCTATCAGGGTGATGGCATTGTCCATAGATCTATTGAGGTGGTATGCAAATTGAAGGGGTCCAAGGTGTCAGGAAGGGTGGAGCAGATGTGAGTTCTGACCAGCTGCTCAAAGCACTTCATGATGGTGGAGGTCAGTGCTACAGGGTGGTAGTGGTTCAGGCAGGTAATGCAAGGTTTCTTCGGTACAGGGACGATGGTGTTCTGTTTGAAGCAGGAGGGGATTACAGACAGAGACAGGGAGAGGTTGAATATGGAGGTGAAAACCTCCGCTAGTTGGTCAGCACGCTAGTTGATCAGCACAATTATAATTAGAAAAATGCACAATTTATCGCTTGCTGGTAGTGCAGCCGGGGCGCTCTGTTATGCTTTGTGCGTTACTGACACATGTATGAAATTACTTGAAAGATTTGTGTGACGGCGAGGTGACGGACGGCTCCGTCATCTCCCACTTTTACCGGTTTCCCATTGTTCACGAACTCACCCCGGACTCCTTCATTGTTTTGTCTCCAATTGTCACTCACACCAGGTCCCAGTTAAGTCATCAGTATGTGTTTAAATGTTTCTCCTTGGCACCTCTCATTTGTCGGTCATTGTTCCCTGTCTCCATATGTTTGTCACGTCAGTGGTGAGTGTTTGGGTTGGTGTAAACCTTTGCTTTCTATTCAGTTTGTTTTGTGCTCTGTGTTTATTTTTCTATTAAAAATGAACATCGACTGCCACGCTGCCTGCACCTGGTTCCTCCTCTCCACCACTACACCATTGTGACAATTTGTTGTATTTACTGAACGAGTGTCGAGAAGGTGCGCATCATTGATGAAGCAACTAGTGAACATCCCATCGCTAGTTAAAATGATTACGTTGAAGGGTGTAAAGTGTTGCCTATATAATTTAAGATCTGATCAACCATTATTTATAGTTTAAATTCTCAGGTTTAGCTCCTTGTCAAATTGGATCAAGTACATTTTCAAATTGTAGAGCTATTTATCATCTTGGTGAGGATGATTCTATTGACCTTAGCAGTTAGCAAAAAACTGATTTCAAGCATCGCAATGGGACTGTTTACCATCATTCATTTGTATTTCTAACACTAAATCTGGGATTTATGAAAATGGATTCAGAAAGCATTTAAATGCATGCATTAATCTGCCTTTTCAAGTGTTAGCTTTGAGATTAAAAATGGAGAGACATCTGTGTACACAGCCTGGAATTTGACTTAAGATTATTTATAGGGGTTATATGTTACACTGAAAGCCATTTATTATTAAAAACCTCAACCTATTGGCACAAACAATGCAATCTTTCAATTAAGCGTATTGAGTATTCTCCTGTAAGTCAAGTGTTGATCAGAGCAAATTTGTGCGTACTCTTCCAATGATCCACTTCTTATGGAACTGTCCTCATTCAGCCCGTTTAATCTGCAAATTCAAGACCTTTTATTGGATTTAGAGATTAACATTTCATCCTATAAATCCAGACGTCCACAGGTCAATTGTTTGTCATTAAAATAGATTATATAAAGATGTAATTTCAATTAGATTTTTTTTTCTGCTTTAGAATGCTTGCTGTGGGAACATGTCAATGCTTAAATCCACATTGAGCCCAGCCACTGATTTTCATTTACATTTGCAAGATGTGTGTGTGCGCTCGTGCGCACGGCACTTGCTGTGAAATCCCTTTTGATAAGAACTCATAAGCAGTGCAGACTCATGACTAGTATATTTATATAATGTAATAATATCAACTGAAAGGGGTCTCTGATTGTAAAGGTACTGTTAGTGTAAAAAAAAAAGAGTCTAGTCCCCTTTAACTGAACTCTGGACCTCAAAGCCAATTCAATTTTTCCATTGCAACCCACTAATCAGGAATTTATTTAGATCTGGGACACCAGGTGGATAAAATTAATGATGTGGTAGAACAGAAAACCAGCAGGCTCTGGACCTTGTAGGGTAAAAGTTGAATACCTCTGGTCTAAACAACATTGCATTCATAAGGATTGTTTAAATGTTTTGTGTGGATGATCAAGATGAAATATCAAATGCTTGTTAAGGTCACTAAAGTTGTTTTTAGAAGGTAAACTGATTTCTTTTTATGGAGGCTAAGTAAATTAATTATCCATGTATACTATAGGCTACTTAAATCAATCTACATGGCAAGACTACATGGTAAGAATAAAAAATAGGGTTAACAGTTTTATTTGTTTCAAATGTTTTATATTAGATTGGCCTATATAACTGTACAAATTAATATATATATATTTATACACTTTTGATCAAGTTCATTACCTATGATTTTGATCCTTTATATTTTGTTATTTTTGCCAATTGCTCCTGTGCAGATCCCAACCTATTATCAAAAAGATGATTCCATCTCATCCACAATGTTTGGACAATATTCAACAACAGGAGCAAGCACTGATTACTTACCACCTTCCAAGCACTGATTTCTTAGCACACCAAAGAAATGAAATGAGCACTTACATTTGGTGTCACTCTTTCTCTCAGAATCCCTTTACAACCCACTAAAAGATCAGACAATTTTATGTGAAAACATCAAGTCAGGGTAAATACAGTGGTATGAAAATGTATGTTCTCATTCCCTTGGTTCTCCCATCTGCCCTGAACTCCTTAATGTGTGGAATGGGTTGACATATTTTCAAGAGAAAGGGATTTACAGGAAAGAGTGAACCATGTTATGCTTTGCTGGTCTTCTCAGAACTCCTGTTCTGAGAAGAGCAGATGGCTGCACTGCTCAAGAGAAAGCAGTAGGCCTATGTGCAAATCAATAAAAATTACTGGATGTATGAATTTAAATAATTGACAAGGTTTTAGTTCTCTGATAATTCCAAGATAATTTTAAATTGAATGAATTGGTGCCTCCAGCACAATTCAAAAGGATGATCTAGGAATATTTCCATGAAGAATGTTTGTATCTTATGAATTGTGTTGATGTTATTTTTGGGGGGTGCTCCCCACACTTTTCTATTGTTTAATAATTGTGTTGATGCAGGGCTCATCCATAAAAGAGACCTTTGGTTTTCACTGTTCATAGAAAGCAGGTTTCTAGCATAAATGGTTCTGCTACAATTAATAGTAACGTGTGGCTGAAGATTCAGGTCAACAATATATTGACTCCAGAGCATTAGTTTTCAAGGTCAGCGGGCTTCCCTTCAAAGAGACACCCTTTTTGAAGTCATTGCATACTGTTCATTGACCACCACATTGAAATGTTCTCATTTTCATTTTCCAGTTTTGCCAGATGGAAGGAATTTTCTTTTTAGGAATACATAGAGTATGATGTCTACTAAAACCATTTACGCCTGCCTGCCTGATCTTAATCCTTACAACTGCAAAGGTCCCCATATTAAAGCTATACATACAGTGGGGAGAACAAATATTTGATACACTGCCGATTTTACAGGTCCCACTTACAAAGCATGTAGCAGTCTAATTTTTATCATAGGTACTCTTCAACTGTGAGGGACGGAATCTAAAACAAAGATCCAGAAAATCACATTGTATGATTTTAAATAATTAATTAGCATTTTATTGCATGACATAAGTATTTGATGCCAAACTTTCCTGTAGTTCTTGACCAGGTTTGCACACACTGCGGCAGGGATTTTGGCCCACTCCATACAGACCTTCTCCAGATCCTTCAGGTTTCGGGGCTGTCGCTGAGCAATACGGACTTTCAGCTCCCTTCAAAGATTTTCTATTGGGTTCAGGTCTGGAGACTGGCTAGGCCACTCCAGGACTTTGAGATGCTTCTACAGAGCCACTCCTTAGTTGCCCTGGCATTGTGTTTCGGGTCGTTATCATGCTGGAAGACCCAGCCACGACCCATCTTCTATGTTTTTACTGAGGGAAGGAGGTTGTTGGCCAAGATCTTGCGATACATGGCCCCATCCATCCTCCCCTAAATACGGTGCAGTCGTCCTGTCCTCTTTGCAGAAAAGCATCCCCAAAGAATGATGTTTCCACCTCCATGCTTCACGGTTGGGATGGTGTTCTTGGGGTTGTACTCATCCTTCTTCCTCCAAACATGGCGAGTGGAGTTTAGACCAAAAAGCTCTATTTTTGTCTCATCAGACCACATGACCTTCTCCCATTCCTCCTCTGGATCATCCAGATGGTCATTGGCAAACTTCAGATGGGCCTGGACATGCGCTGGCTTGAGCAGGGGGACCTTGCTTGGGCTGCAGGATTTTAATCCATGACGGCGTAGTGTGTTATTAATGGTTTTCTTTGAGACTGTTGTCCCAGCTCTCTTAATTGACCAGGTCCATTGACCAGGTCGTGCCGTGTTGTTCTAGGCTGTTCCCTCACCTTCCTCATGATCAGTGATGCCCCACAAGATGAGATCTTGCATGGAGCCCCAGACCGAGGGAGATTAACCGTCATCTTGAACTTCTTCCATTTTCTAATAATTGTGTCACCAGTTGTTGCCTTCTCACCAAGCTGCTTGCCTATTGTCCTGTAGCCCATCCCAGCCTTGTGCAGGTCTACAATTTTATCCCTGATGTCCTTACACAGCTCTCTGGTCTTGGCCATTGTGGAGAGGTTGGAGTCTGTTTGAGTGTGTGGACAGGTGTCTTTTATGCAGGTAACGAGTTCAAACAGGTGCAATTAATACAGGTAATGAGTGGAGAACAGGAGGGCTTCTTAAAGAAAAACTAACAGTTCTGTGAGAGACGGAATTCTTACTGGTTGGTCGGTGATCAAATACTTATGTCATGCAATAAAATGCAAATTAATTATTTAAAAATCATACAATGTGATTTTCTGGATTTTTGTTTTAGATTCAATCTCTCACAGTTGAAGTGTACCTATGATAAAAAATTACAGACCTCTACATGCTTTGTAAGTAGGAAAACCTGCAAAATCGGCAGTGTATCAAATACTTGTTCTCCCCACTGTATCACATACAACATCACGTACAAGATTTCATTGTACTATACTTGTACTGTTCAGCGACAAAGTTGAATCTAATCCAAAAACATAAATGAACATGATATAGTAAAATGTTTTGATCATCAGTCATGCTAATAATCAAGCTACACATTCCTGTGTTATCTAGCAATCAACTGTAATGTTGTGTAGAGCCAGTTGCAAATTCTGCGTCTCATTGTGCTGACTGAATCAAAACTGTTAAGAAATGTATATAACATTCATCTAACATTAATATGAGGTGTATTCATTATTAGAGAACAGCATGATTTGGGCTTTACAGTTTGATATGTTATAAGATTTTTAGAATATAGAATGCATTAAAATGTATTTTCTCTGAAGCTTCCTGAGGAGCCAGACAATTCTCACAGTTCCACAAATCTAAGTGTTAAGACAGGATTGTGCTGATTAGCCTTGCTCTATGAGGCCTCATAACAATGCCCCCATGACTAAAGACTCTCTCATTGGGTCCGCTGAAGGGGGGCATGGACAACACCTCTCTGACCACCATATTTTTGACATTATTTAACACTTTTTGCAAAAAAGAAATTACAACACACTTTCAACATGTTTAGCTACTACTGTTCTGATCGCTTGACCCTCATGTTGTAATACAGCATATTAAAATAAAAAATGTCTGCAGTTCACCAGATTATGTAGGCTACGTGCGTGCCGGGTGTTCTGTCTATATTCTGCTTAATCCAGTCTAAATTCAAATAAACAAATCTGAAACACCAGTAGTAGAAAGTACATTTGAGTCCAAGTCATCAGTGTTTGAGTTGAGTCATGAGTCCTGGACTCGACAACTTCAACACTGCGATTTAGAGATTACTTTGTAAGGTTCAACATTCATTCAATTGTGTGATAACGTCCTTTCTTGAGACATGTTCTTTAAAGGACAGAAAAGGCTAATGTAAATGTGAAATTTGTGTTTTATATTATTTAGTACATTTGCTAAGAGTTTTTAAACCATTTTTTAAACGTATTGTGTGAAGATTGAGGAAACAAAATCATCATATTGCATTTTAGAATAAGGCTTTGTGATTCTTTAGCCTCTTGTAGGATCCTCAGGCTGATGAGGAAGTGAAGGAAATGAAGCAGCTTACTATGGCAGTATTTGTAATTTGAAAAGAAGGATAAGGTCTCCAACATCCGTAAAATGACATTGGGTTGTCATTTTCCTAATAGGTTATACAAACGAGTGACAAATTGAAGGAACACTCAACATAAAGTGTCTGAGTAAGGTGTTGGGTCACCACAGAACATAACAGCTTCAATGCGCTGTGGCATGCATTTTCGGTTTGTCATACATCAATGTTTTTTAATCAACCTAATATTTTGAATAGTAGGAACTTTATTCTATTGGATGTTACCAGTGGAAGTAACTCAGTAGGCTTCTTAGCAGTTGAAGTAATATAGTTATGTTTATCTACCATTCCTTTTATCAGAATAAATGTGTCTTGTTTCCATGACACAATACTAATAACCATAACAAAATTTTTGCTATTCCGGTTTTTGACAACCTTGCACCATGTCAATGTGCATGTGCTTTAAGGAAAGGGAAAACTGAGTCAGAAAGAAAGGTGCAAAATCAAGTGGCACTATATTTCCATGGTCAAAACGCACCCTGTTAATCAAAATTTAGCTACCTGACAACAAACACCACGACAAATAATGACCGATCCATGGCATCAGGGAAGGGAAGTCTGACTAATTTCAGTCTGACATCCTCTCACACTTCCTTTAGTTGTGGTCCTGAGAAAAGTAGTGTTGTTCAGTATACTGAAGCTGGTAAAATGTGCCAAATGGACCAGGTTATATCTTTCTTTATTCATGGGGCCATCATATCAGTTTCCATTATCGCTGTGCTTAATGTGTAAGGTTTAATAGTAAATTATTTGTTGGGGATCCCGGAAATATAATCTATTAGTGTTATCACACAATGTATACTTTCTTTCCAATAATTATTTTGGTTGGGAAATAAATAATTGAACTGATGACAACAAATCTGCTTACTTATTTTTTTTATTAAATTATGCTTTGAAAGACAGGGGAAACACAGGTGGCTGGCTAAAACAGTGGTGATAGGTTAGAGGTTAAATGTAGTGTAGGGAATGGCATGATCCTTCTTTCTTCTTCAACATCTACCAGTATACTGCTCACTACACTTTGAATACAAATGCATACTGACAACCTCCAGTCTCAGATCACAAAAGCAGGATTCCATTTTGTTGTAATAAAACCGAGGTTCGTTTTACTGTAGGTAAGCAGATAAAATTAAATCACACACTGAGTAAGAAAGAGTTAAAAAAAGACAATAGTGACATTTAGTTTAAAATATCACACATAAGGAATGTACATTCTTTGAATGCAATGTATATAAAAACAAAGGAGTCAACGATTAAGATTCAATTATTTAACCACAAACAATGCCATCGGCAAGAAATGCTTTGTAGCTAACACATCATAGGAAAATGCAGTGACCTGATCTGGCATGTATCACTTTTTTGATTAAGGTATCATTCTGTTGTGTCTAGTCCATTGCAAGAGATTAGCTTGAGCTTTGCTCTCTCTCAATGACTTTTGACTCTTACATTTTATGAAAGAGGAATACTGCTCTTTACAACATGAGCTGGGATTACAAATCAATCTGACCTAGCCTGGAATCTTTGGATTAAAGTTATCATAAACTCATATTTCCTATCCAACAAGAGGGGGAAAAAATGTAATCACTGAAAAATGTACCTCACATGCCTGATATAGCGTATATATGGGGGCAGGCGGATCATACCTCACACTCTCTGGAACCCGAGATGGTGTATGTGTAGGGACCAGTACCATTAACCAGCATGTCCATAGTTTCAGCGTTTGTAGGTTTGTAGTTCACATAATACTCCTGCAGAGATGAGCTGACAGTGCATTCTGTTTGCTGCACCTTTTTCTTACGCTTTTTGACCATGGAGCGCTGCTGGAGCTGCTTAATGCTACTGGGGTAACGCTTCCAGGACACGTAAATAACCAGTAGAATTATAGCCACTGACAGGGAAAGTGCAATACAGCCAGCAATAATCTTATGAAAGGACACATACTCAAAGTTCTGCTCTGGACTGGTAGGGGAGATTGAAGGGCACGGAATGGCTGTACAACTCCGGGTCAACTCCTGCTCAACCCTTGACAAAGTGGGAAAAGGTAGGAGCTCCGGCTGAGATCCAGTGTTGAGAGAGGCTATGGTCGAGACCACAAGAGTGGTGGGAGTGACCTTACAAATACTAAATGTCTCCACTGCATCAATCACTGTCACTCCCTGGGCCTTCTTAGGCCCAGCACAAATCATAGCGGTCTCCATGTTTCCATTGAAGTTCCTCAACCATGCCACTAGGGGGCAGATGCTAGAGCTACAGTGCCACACATTACCTGCTAGGCTGATGCTGGTGAGGGAGATCCAGGAATCAACTGTCTCCTGGGATATGTTGCTAAGCTTGTTGGAGTCCAAATTCAGGGTCTGTAAGTTCGGGAGACATTGGTACGTACTGGCATCCATCACTTGCAGTTCATTTCCAGATAGGTCCAACTTTTGCAAGGACGTCCACTTCCAGCTAATACCTTGGCTAATTGACTTAATTCGATTCCATTGCAAATAGAATGCCCGTAGCTTGGTTAGACGTGGAAAGTGTGAGAAGTTGATCTTGGAAAATTGATTGTGTTCCAAATGAAGCTCGATCAGCTTGAGCAACCCAGCAAAGGCATTTCGCGTAAGACTTCGCAAACGATTGTAGCCAAGATCGAGAAACTCCAAATTGCGCAAATCCTGAAAAACTCGCATAGGCACATTTTTCAGGGAGTTGGACCGCAAGTGGAGACTAAGCAACTTCCGCAAGCCTTGGAATTGACTGGGCTGGAGGGCCTGCAGCTTGTTGTAAGATATGTCAAGATTGCGTAAGTTAGGGACCGCAGTGAAAGTGTTGTTTTGTAGCTGTGTGATCTTGTTAGAGCTGAGAATCAACTCCTTGAGCCTCTGTACTCCATGGAAAGCTTGGCTGTCCACTGCATTGATGTAGTTGTGGTCAAGATATAGCCAAACAAGTTGGCTAAGACCAGAGAACTGACTAGCTCTGAGATTCACTAAGCTGTTGTAGCGCAGAGAAAGACCCTGGCATCTCACAGACACATTATTTGGCACATCCTGGAAGGCATTGGATTCACAGTATACAATTTTTCCATCACATCTACAGCTTTGAGGACAAGGGCGCTCACTGATACTGATTGGAGACGCTATCAGCCAGCCATGCACCAACAATGGGATCATGAGACATCTATGTTGCATCCGGGATCCTGTAGACACGAAGGGAAGAGATTGGGACACTAAAAATACATTCTGTTCACTATGTTTTACAGCAAACATAATGTAGGTGCATTTATTAAAATTAGCATAGTGAGAATAAAGGTTTTGACATTGTCAATTAATATTATTTATTTAAGAACTTTTTCCATAAACCAGCTTTCTCCACTTTTTTTATGGATCACTCTATTGTCCATCTTACTTGGAAAACCTAAACTAGAAGTTAAACTAAAATGAACAGTTAAGATGACAATAAATCAATGTAATCCCAGGGGCGGGCGCCTCCCCACAGTCGCATGTTGAGGAAACACTGAATAGTGGATAGGGTTGTGGTACTACAAGACAAAACAACAAACCTATATCGGAGAGTTGTATTCTGCAAGAGTTTAAATGCTGGTATGCTTGTTCAGATTATTAGTAATTACATTAATGACATTACATTCCTATGGGTGAAATAGCAGCTATAAATAAATAATTGTAATAACTGTAATGACGTTTTATAATTTAGACAAGAGCCAAGCAGTAGTACATTCAAAGATATTTCAAACCAACTATTAGTGGGACATGTTGTACGTGAGCTCAAGCATAATGCCACATGTAATCTAAGTTGTCATAAAAGAAATGTATAAGTGGTCACCCCCAGTCACACATCATAATACTTTAATTGCATTAGTGTAGTGGACTATGTGATTGGGAAAAGTGAGGTAGCCAATCAGAAACAAACTACTGGACAGCTTAGTTGTGGGATTTTGAACAGTGCATTTGTAACTCCAAACGTAAAAAACTACTCAGTAGTTAGATAAGGCTATATCTTTGTATTTTTATGATACAGAATCAAAGCAATTCCAATCCACCCTGATTTATTGGGCTCTAATTCCTCTCTATAGGCATTCAAATTGACATTTCAATTATGTATTAGATGTTGTTATCAGAGGGACTTACAGGAGCAAAAAGGGGCAAATACCTTGCTCAAGGGCATCGACAGATTTCGGCTCAGAAATCTTTAACAGCAACATTTTTGCTACTGACTGAACTCTCTGCCGCCCCTATAGGCCTACATAATTACATTTAAGAACTGTGTAAAGACAGCATCACATCAAATGCTGTTAATGCGGATCTGAATAAACGTTAAACTTACAGGAAAAGAATAGACTGACAGGCCTAGAACCGAAAACCTGTTGATTAAAGTGACCATATAAAAGCTGTTTTATGTCGACTGGCCAAAGCTAATACTCTAGAGCTAATGGAGTTGCTCTTTGGTTATCGTCTTGAGAAAGGCTTGAAGTTGTCAAAGCAATACCTTAATAGCAAAACATTTAGATGCATATAGCCGAGTTTACATCCTACTGCCTGGTATGCTAATTTCATAAAGGCTACTAGCCGATGAGATGCATTTGCATTGGCATGCGGCAGATTTATATTGATAGGGTATTTTGTTAAAGGTTTTGCGTGGCATCAGTATTTTGTAAACAACACTATCGGCATTTAAATATATTCAAATAGCATAGGAAATACACAACGGGGTTTTGCCCTAATGTAGTGTTATCAATGTCGTGATTCGTTCGGGTTTTAGCTGTTATCTTGCCTTACCCTACATGAGCTGGTTGTACGGGGAAATGGAACGTTCGTATTGTCTTCAACATACCCATGTTTGCGTGGCGTCGGCTTTTCACAGGTTAGAGACCCCAGATGCTTGACTTCAAACTCCGCATGTCACGCGCAGTCCTCATTTGGATGCCAAATTGCCTAACCAAAACCACTCAACTAGCCCGCGCAACGAAGCCAGTGCAGCAACTTTGTTCTGCAGCCAAAGGCACTGCACTGTGCACACCTGCCGCTGTGCTCCAAAGTCTTTTAAGTGACCTATTTCGTAGCCGTATGTAGTGCTCGTATCCTTATTTCAGTTGCATACCACGACTCCAATAATGTATGCAATGAAAAGGCGCCCATGACACCTATTCTCACATGACAAGAAACACAAAACATTCCAAATAAGTTTGTCTTTTAGCAGTGGGCAGAATGCAAAGCAAAGGACATCATAAGCTAATGATGATAACAACATACATCAGTATTCCGAGAGTCAAAAAATGTATTCCAGAGAGCAAGCGCCGGTGATGGAACAAAGCAGACTAATAGCAATGTTTAGCCTACGTGTTTCGCCTACAGTATCTCACTCTGTAGTCTAGCGGCTACTGATCCCGTCGAGAGAGAATTACTATTCTACAGTGCTGGCAAATGTCATGTCTATCCCGGATGCCCTCTCCTGGCCAATACGCCTACCTTAGCAGTTTTCAAATGGATGGACTACGTAGTCCGTAGTGCACAATTTTAGGTCAAAGTTTTTTCACAGCGACTGGGGTTGGTGACTATTGGCGTGAACAAGAACAAGCTTAAACTAAACCAGCAGTAATGGAGAACCAAAATAAAAAAATATTACGTATAAAATATGCACGTAGGAATAAATGCCACGTTATCATGAAATCTTTCGCATAATTAAACTTTTCAATATAATCGTAGGCAATGTACTTTTTTTAATGTAATTGTTTTTGCCTAGAGCGGAGGTCTGAGTGAGTGACTGACTAGACAAAAACGACGCTGTCTACCAGTTTCTGTAGCTACGTTATAGTAAGCCTAAAATAATATTTGTGACTATTTCTTGTAGATTTTTGAAGTTTGTGTATGCTTTTTGGGGCAATCACAACCCCTTGTGCAGTAAAAGCGGATGGTTTTCCATGATCCTCTCGTCTTTTCATTTGGCGCAAAAGTCAGTTACCATATATGGAGTTAGATGTGTCTCAATATTCGTAAATATATATAGAAACATATTTCACATATAAAACGCTAATCTGTAAAACATCTACAACTGTTGATTAACATTTACAAGTGCTGACTTACATTTACAAATTTATTTACAGATCTGAAATTTATATTTACACATTTTGAGACACATTTTCCTTCGGTCGACAAATTCCTGTGCGTGGTTTCAATCAGAGGGCTCGCTTGGTGGGACTTATGGAATATCCGAACTGGAGCCTGGTAGATTGGAGTCTATAGGTAGCTAGGACAAGTTTTTCCTGAAAAGTGAGAATAACGTTTATTTGTATAACAATATTTGACTTCATCACTAATGGGTAATACAACCCCGAGCGTGTTTTCGACTTCAGGCAACTAACCTAAGCACAGTTAGTTATGTCAGCCTACATCTGGTTGTAGGCTACTAGTAGGCTACTGTAGCTTACCTCAAGTAATGAAGGTATCAAACCCGACGATACAACTGACTGGATAACTGTATGTTATTGACTTGCACAGTTGCATTCCGTTCATTCAGTATGAGTCTTGCACATCGTGCTAACGTTAGTGGTTATAAAAGGAAAACTGTATACTTGTGTTAGTCCTTAGAATGTGTGTAAGTACAGAGTGATAGTACACCAACATCATGGTCCACCTACATCTTTTGTTTGTTATAAGTGAATGGACTTTTTAGTTGGCAAGTATTGGTGGCCACTTGTCAACCTTTCATCACACACCCAGTCAGAGATTATATCTACTGCAGAACACTCAGTGCACTTCTGGCTCTCACATATTATTTTAGAAATGTTCCCATGATGCTTTTAAGTTTAAAACCCTTAATATAATGTGTTTGTATTTCTCTTTGTTTCCCTCCTACTGTAGCTTGTGTCAATGTCCCCTCACAATGTCCTTCAATGTCCCTCACACCAAACCTCAAGGAAATAGGTGAACACTTCAGTTCCTTTGCATTATTTTTAGAATGACATTCCCTACTATTCAAAGTGTTAAAGTTGCTAAATGCATGAACTAAACTGTAGTGATCTCTGCTGAGATAACTGAATCTCAGTGTTCTTACCATTGATTTGATACTGTTACTTTGCACAAAAAAGATCCATCAATCATGTGACATTACCCTGCTTCTCCATCCTGCTTTTTTCAGCAATGTGTTTTAACGACCATCCTCTTTGCCACCACTACCAAATTATGGCCTGTCATTGAACTTCTAAACCATAACATAAAATATACTGTGTAGTTATTAATATTGCTTTTATTATTATAATTATACTTTTTTGTTATGAACCTTTGTTTGACATCATGTTGTCAGTATGATTTTACAAAATACTCTGTATTTATTAAATCCAGATGAATGCAAATTAGTAATCACATACTGGAGTATCCTTGTTACAATAAATAGAATGGTATACATTTTATTGTCATAAAATTCACTGTTGTCTTAAGAAATAATGTTTCCTAAAGAAATGTATCCACAAATATAAACTTTGCTTTGAGAATGCCTGATGTCATCCTCCATTCACTACTGTCAATGAGCAATTACAGTTGTGCTCAAAAGTTTTCATACCCTTGGATAATTGGTAATATATGTAAAAAAGATTAAGAAAACGTGTGCTGGCAAAACACATTTATTTTATTTCTTATGGGATTCATATTCAACTGTACGTTATAACAGAATAGCACAATCATAAAACAAAACATGGCAATGACCCCTGTTCACAAGTCTGCATACCCTTAGTTCTTAATACTGTGTATTGCCCCCTTTAGCTTCAATTATAGCGTGCAGTCTTTTGTAATAGTTGTCTATGAGGCCCTGAATTATTGCAGGTGGTAAAGCTGCCCATTTGCCTTGGCAAAATGTGTATGTCAACTTTTGATCAGGGCCATTTGGGTGATTTCTGTTATCATTATGATTTAAAAAAGAGTTAAACAACTATGTGATAATACATTGCTTCATATGATCACTATCCTTAAATAAAATTTAAAAAATGTGCATGATCAGTCATATTTTTTAAATCAATGCCAAAAGTAGCCTAGTTTTGTCTGTTGCTGCTTCCATGCTCTGGAATAGTCTCCCATCCCACATTAAGTCCCGTTCCACAATTGCAATTTTAAATCAAATTTAAAGACTCACCTTTTTCTCTTGCTTTTAGTTCAGTCTGAGGTTATCCCTTGGTTTACTCTTTACTTATTTTTAACATCCTCTAACTGTTTTAATCTGTTGTTGGTTTTATTCAATTTCTCTTAACTTCTTACTGTATTACTTTGATTAGATTTTACATAATTTTAGTTGTCTTAAGTGTTTTCCATTTTAGTCTTACCCTCTATGTATTATATTTGTATTATATGTACTATTTTATTATATTATGTATTGTTGCCTTTTATGTATTATTCCTTTAATCATGTATACAAACCCGGAGACACAGGGGCATTGCCTCCCAGCAAAATTCTTTGCCCCCCCCAAAATATTTTGGGTAAGATGCTTCCCAACACTGTACTTCACTAATTAATGTTGGGAATGTAGGCTATCTAGGCTAGCTCTCTTGCCTTCATCTGCTGTTGGGAAATGTAGGCTAGCTCTCTTGCCTTCATCTGCAAATACGATCGAAGATGTGCTTTAAGTGATGTGAACACTAAGCTACAAAGAATGTGTAACTACTGCAGTTACTAAAGCTTTCAAATTTGAATGGCAGCTGTGTATTTTGCTAGTATATGGCCTCAGCAAGCCATGGATGCAAAGATTAGCAATGACATGATTAAAAATATATTTATATTTATGAGAGTATATTAATGTGCAAACACCATTTTGATAAACAGAATATCTGCAAGATATCAACAATAGGGAAATTAATTTAACAATATGTAAAAATGAAAAAAACCAATGAGATTGTATGTCCAACAAGAATTGCCTTAATCAAGAATGCAATTAACATTTGTAGAATATCTACAATACATAAAACAAGCCTTTGTTTGTGTGCATGTGTAGTAACTAGTACCAGTCTGGATCCTCGCCATTGCCCCATGGCTTCTAACTCCGTCTTCATCCAGATCCTCTGCTGTGGTGAGCAGTTCCAGCAGCTGACATCTAGGTCATAGGTTGGGAGAGAACAAGCCATGCGTAGGACACGTGTCTGAAACAAGTTGGTTAGTCTCGTTAAGGTAAAACCAATAATCTTACTGCTCTGTTTCACAATGTTGTTTAGTCTGAGACTGCATTGTTGAAGTGTGGTGCCAGCATTGACTGATAATCTCAAATAACAGTAAAACACATTCCCAGAGGGAGAGCTCTTGTTTTCCATTTACCTAGAAGTGGAGTTCGGGTATTGGGACCAAGGCAAGCAGCTGGGCATGGATGGACAGTGGGACTTTCACAGAAGACAAGCATCTTGGGAGAAAAACATGACACTTCACACAATGGATAAATCACTGGGAATATGCATGTATACTTAATAACCTTGCATATGAGATTACAGTCACACCTAAACCATCATGTGTGAGGGTAGCTATTGGTGTACTCGGCACAAAGAAAATGATCCAGGCAAGCCTAGTTTGGCCAGCCTGCGATTAGAAGAGATAAATGTTGTTGCCCTCATTGGTTTTGAACTTGAGTCTCCCATGTGAGAGGCTGTGTCTTTAACCACTACGCCAAGAATCTTAACATATGCAGAGTGTTGGTATATTGTCTCAACATTAGATAATTTTGTCATGCCTTAACCTCACGCCAAGTTTGAATATTTAGCTAGACAACATTAAGCATTGTGTTAAACTAACTTTCTTATTAAATGTTTCTTGTTAAGTTGACTTCCACCAAAAATCATGTCTAAGAATTCTATGGCTTCGGGCCACTGGCCAAATCTTATTAGCCAGTAATAGGCTGACTACTATCTACTAAATTCCTACTTGTAATAGTCATAAGAATTAAGCAAATTATAGCGAGACTGAAGAGGAACTTGACAATGCCAAAGCTATTTCATGGCACAACAATGTTTGTTTTTCTTTCATTTGTGAATGACATTGATACAATAACTGTCAATATAGGTGACGATAACTGACTTTTTTGTCAAGTGAAAAGACAAGAGAATCCTGGAAACCTCTCCGCTTTTACTGCGCAAGGGGTTGTGGTCTACTGTTTATTACCCCAAAAAGCATGCACGGATGCGTATTACGAAAATCCACCAGAAATAGTCGAAATATCAGCGTAAACAAATTTATTTTAGGCTTATTATAACATTGCTTCTGAAGGTTGTGGCCAGTGAATAATTAATCTATCCTGAACAAATACTAATGTATAATTTGCTTTAACTGCGGTGAACACCAGTCCCCTGTGTGGGAGTTTCTAACCACTATGCTATTTAAAAAGGGGTAGTCAGTCACTTGCTCAATCAGAGACATTCGCAGTTCTTGGCCGGCTCCGCTTATGCTCTCTGGCAAAAAGCCAGGCTGGGTAATTTCCTTTCTGTCTTTACCTGTTATTGTCTTTCATGCTAATTAGAATGGTGTCACCTTGATAAGGAAATGTGTGTGTATACATTCAGTATGAATGACTACTCTGGGCATTGAGGGACCTGCACTCTCCTGGTTGAACTCTTATCTCACTAGCCAAACCCATTACAATTCACTCAAAGGCCTAAACTCAGACACAGCCACAGTTATTCAAGGTGTCCCCCAGGGCTCTGTACTTGGTCCGCTACTCTTCATCATCTACATCCTTCCCCTTGGTCAAATCCTCCATCACTTCAAATTTAATTTCCACTGCTATGTTGATGATACACAAATATACACTGAACAAAATTATAAACGCAACACTTTTGTTTTGGCCCCCATTTATCATGAGCTGAATTCAAAGATCTAAGACTTTCTCTATGTACACAAAAGGCCTATTTCTCTCAAATATTGTTCACAAATTTGTCTAAATCTGTGCTAATGAGCACTTCTCCTTTGCCGAGATAATCCATCCACCTCACAGGTGTGGCATATCAAGATGCTGATCAGACAGCATGATTATTGCACAGGTGTGCCTTAGGCTGGCCACAATAAAAGGCCACTTTAAAATGTGCAGTTGTACTGTATTGGGGGTTCCGGGGGGGGTCTGAAAACCAGTCAGTATCTGGTGTGACCACCATTTACCTCACGCAGTGCAACACATCTCCTTCGCATAGAGTTGATCAGGTTGTTGATTGTGGCCTGTGGAATGTTGGTCCACTCCTCTTCAATGGCTGTGCGAAGTAGCTGGATATTGGCAGGACCTTTAAGAGTTCTGATCGATGAAATTGCCATCACAACCTCTGACCCATATTGAATCCTACCTGACTGCAATAAAAGCATGGATGAAGAAAAACTTCCTCAAACTAAAGTGACAAAACAGAGTTCATACTCATTGGAAAATGAGTATGATCCATCCTCACCCGAAACTGGCACTTTCAATCTCACTCACCAATGACACCATTGTTTCCCCATCCCCCCACTCACGTAATCTTAGCGTCATTCAGGACTCTACAATCTCCTTTGATCAGTACATTAAACAGACTGTAAAATCTTCATTCTTCCATCACTGCAACATTTCTGTCTATTTGAACACTGTTTCACCTAGTAAGAATAACAGCAGAATAACTGTCAGAGTTCCATCCCAAATTTTAGGAGAGCATAAGTATTCTGACATTTGGCTCACAGGTTTTCTAACTGATCAAGTTTCCTGTAGCATTGATTGTTTACACACAAAAGAGCTGTGAATGTGTTGTCTCAGTTCTACCCTTTGAGCTTCCCTTCAAAGTCTGTGTTAGGTGTCAGTAGGCATAATCCAACAGGAAGACTAGGGAGCTACCGTCCCAGCGCTTGCTGAAGGTCCTGGTTAGAAGGGGCCAACACGACAACATCATCTGCAAAAAGCAGAGACGAAATTGTGTGGTCCCCAAACCTGACACCCTCCGGCCCCTGGCTGCGCCTAGAAATTCTGTCCATAAAAATTACGAACAGAACCGGTGACAAAGGGCAGCCCTGCCGGAGTCCAACATGCACTGGGAACAAGTCTGACTTACTGCCGGCAATGCGGACCAAGCTCCTGCTTCGGTTGTACAGGGACCTGACAGCCCTTAGCAAAGGACCCAGGACCCCATATTCCCCAAGCACCCTCCACAAGATGCCGCGAGGGACACAGTCGAATGCCTTCTCCAAATCCACAAAACACATGTGGATTGGTTGGGCAAACTCCCATGAACCCTCCAACACCCCGTAGAGGGTATAGAGCTGGTCCAGTGTTCCACGGCCCGGACGAAAACCACACTGTTCCTCCTGAATCCGAGGTTCTACTATCGGCCGTATTCTCCTCTCCAGTACCCTGGCATAGACTTTCCCGGGGAGGCTGAGAAGTGTGATCCCCCTATAGTTGGAACACACCCTCCGGTCCCCCTTCTTAAAAAGAGGGACCACCACACCGGTCTGCCATCCCAGAGGCACTGTCCCCGACCGCCACGCGATGTTGCACAGGCGTGTCAACCAAGACAGCCCCACAACATCCAGAGACTTGAGGTACTCAGGGCGGATCTCATCCACCCCCGGTGCCTTGCCACCGAGGAGTTTCTTGACCACCTCAGTGACTTCAGCCCGGGTGATGGACGAGTCCACCTCTGAGCCCTCATCCTCTGCTTCCTCAATGGAAGAAGTGACAGCGGGATTGAGGAGATCCTCGAAGTATTCCTTCCACCGCCCGACGACATCCTCAGTTGAGGTCAACAGCTGCCCACCTCTACTGTAAACAGCGTTGGTAGGGCACTGTTTCCCTCTCCTGAGGCGCCGGATGGTTTGCCAGAATCTCTTCGAGGCCAGCCGATAGTCCTTCTCCATGGCCTCACCGAACTCCTCCCAGGCCCGAGTTTTTGCCTCCACAACCACCCGGGCTGCAGCCCGCTTGGCCTGTCGGTACCCGTCAGCTGCGTCAGGAGTCCCACAAGCCAACCAGGCCTGATAGGACTCCTTCTTCAGCTTGACGGCATCCCTTACTTCCGGTGTCCACCACCGGGTTCGGGGATTGCCGCCTCGACAGGCACCGGAGACCTTACGGCCACAGCTCCGAGCGGCCGCTTCGACAATGGCGGTGGAGAACATGGTCCACTCGGACTCAATATCTCCAACCTCCCTCGGGATCCAGTCGAAGCTCTGCCGGAGGTGGGAGTTAAAGATCTCTCTGACAGGAGACTCGGCCAGACGTTCCCAGCAGACCCTTACAGTTCGCTTGGGCCTGCCGAGTCTGTCCAGCTTTCTCCCCCGCCATCGGATCCAACTCACCACCAGGTGGTGATCAGTTGACAGCTCCGCCCCTCTCTTCACCCGAGTGTCCAAGACATACGGCCGCAGGTCAGATGAGACGACAACAAAGTCGATCATCGACCTGCGGCCTAGGGTGTCCTGGTGCCACGTGCACTGATGGACACCCTTATGCTTGAACATGGTGTTCGTTATGGACAAACTGTGACTAGCACAGAAGTCCAATAACTGAACACCACTCGGGTTCAGATCAGGGGGGCCGTTCCTCCCAATCACGCCCCTCCAGGTGTCACTGTCGTTGCCCACGTGGGCGTTGAAGTCCCCCAGTAGAACAATAGAGTCCCCAGTCGGAGCACTTTCCAGCACCCCTCCCAGAGACTCCAAGAAGGTCGGGTACTCTGCACTGCCGTTCGGCCCGTAGGCACAAACAACAGTGAGAGACCTATCCCCGACCCGTAGGCGCATGGAAACGACCCTCTCGTTCACCGGGGTAAACTCCAACACATGGCGGCAGAGCTGGGGAGCTATAAGCAAACCCACACCAGCCCGCCGCCTCTCACCATGGGCAACTCCAGAGTGGTGAAGAGTCCATCCTCTCTCAAGGAGTTTGGTTCCAGAGCCCAAGCCGTGCATAGAGGTGATCCCGACTACCTCTAATCGGAACCTCTCAACCTCACGCACTAGCTCCGGCTCCTTCCCCGCCAGCGAGGTGACATTCCACGTCCCTAGAGCTAGTTTCTGTGTCCAGAGATCGGGTTGTCTAGGCCCCTGCCTTCGACTGCCGCCCGATCCTCTTCGCACCGGCCCCTTATGGTCCCTCCCGTGGGTGGTGGGGAGCTGTCTATGAGTGAAAAGCAAGCCACTGGGATTTAAAAGAAACATAGAATTCAGTTAATACCATAGCACAATAGTTGGTCATAGCCAAATCGGTTTGGAATCTCCTGAAAAACAAAGAAATCAATGACCATGTTAGACAAGGAAATCAACAGCAGTTGTTGACAGTAAAATGTCCAGAGAAAAACAACTTTAAAATAAATGTCAGTGAAATCATCAACAACCTCAGGGATAAAAAGTCACTATCAACTTTTCACAGAAATGCCTGCCACCTCATCTGTTTACCATGGTCGAGGTAGTGTCATAGCATGGGCATGATGTGTGCCTCTGGAATGGGCTCATAATTATTGATAATGTAATGACTGATAGCAACATAATTAATACAGAAGTGCACAGAAGCATCTTGGCTACCAATGTTCAAGAAAATTACACTAGATTTATTGGGTGGCGCTTCACATGTTCTGTTTGTTGACATAGTTTACTTAAGTCTTTAGTAGTCAATTTCAGTTGTGAAAACACAAACCAAACACAGACTAAACTTGGTATTCATATCCAAAAGATATGCTCTTTGGTATGCCTAAATGCTCAATTCTCTCATAATTGAAGCATATATTTTATGTCAAAATCAGGGCTTCCTAAGGAAAACCTGATACCCCCTGCTGATTTTTCATTTTACTATCTGCCATCATCTCAGTTGCTTCCCAATTTGGAGTCAGTCAACAATCATCTTTGATTTACATACACTTTATCTATCCTGATATTCTGGAAAAGATAAACCAATTCTAGGAGAAAAACATAATTATATGAACTTTTCCCAGCAGGGATATTGGAAGAGTTGTACATTTTTTGTTTGTTTTGAGTTTGACAAATTGACTAAATGAAGTATGATTGTTATGCTATATCTAATGGTTATGTAGAAGAGATCATCGACCTATAGATAAATATTTTTAAAGTGTCTAATACAGTATTATAATGTAGCCTGTTATTGCTACGTTGAACCTTATTGCTTGAGCAAAAGGCATTATAGCCTGAACGAAAAGCAGTGGTGAAAGCACACATCCTTATTTGGAGGTTAAATCAAGATGACATTGGTTAGCGAAAATGTCTAGTCCCAAATGTCACATCTCTATAGGACCACAAATAAGTAGGGCCATTATACTTGATCAGAGACTTTTTTACAACTTGGAGAGAAGGGCATACATTACATTGAAGGTACGTCTAAGATTGAAAAATGAGTTGGGAAAAACAATTGGCTATTATGCCAGTCTGATTGTAGTGGACTAGTTTCTCACCAAAGTGCTAGGCCATTTGGCCAAAGTCTACTAAGATATTTTGTGTTAAGGAGAAAAATATGCCAATATGACCCAACCTCTTCTATACCCTCCCTATTCTATGAAAAACAAATTATTGCCTCATTATGGGACTGTGCAAACCATTTTTGGTGACTGCATTTCTTAGAAAATTCACATGGAAAACCATCCAGACCAGGTTTCTTGCCACTTTTTAAGCCATGGATTGTTTTCTTGTATTTCTACCAAAGAGAGTACTGCACATAGGAAATTAAAATCCTTGGTTCATGTAGGGGAAATTACACTCTTCAAAAGTTATACATTTTTGATGGAATGCTTTAAACTTACAGTACATCTGGAAAGTATTCATAACCCTTCAATTTCGACACATTTTGTTATGTAACAGCCTTATTCTAAAATGGATCCTTAAGTCCCCAGTCCTTGCTTGTGGTGTCCCCTCTTCAGTTCACTCCACAGTTATACAGTGAATACCAAAACATTCTGTTGGAGTTCACTGTATAACAAAATGCAATTCATCATGTATGCATTCAAACTTTGGATGCAAATGGATATTGTTACTGCGAAAGCCTCTAAAAGGTATTATTCTTAAATGGTCATGTGTATTTTGCAGACACTTTTGCATGCTGTCCTGGGATGTGTTATTAAAATAATGTATTTTGAAGTTTACATGCCTCAGATCTGAATGATCCCTATATAATTTTCTGTTATTAGGCCAAAGTAATATTGTTTTCGAAAACAATAAAGATATTTTTATTAACATTTTATATTAGTGAATGCATGCTAAAAAATTTTGGTTGCAATACTTTTGTCTATTAGTTCTAGATACTACCCAGTAATAAATTAGATCACTAGGCTGTAACATTCTTCACTGGTCAGTCCCATCCCTCTATTTCATACGGGACAATTTAATCTATACATAGCCTTAAAGAAAGCACAAACAGCAACATAACCAATCATTTACTATATACAAAAATAGTTTTATTAGTGATTTTGTTTTCTTACATTTTTGTTGCTAAATGTTAGTTTCTTGAGTGTTTCAAATAAAATTCTGAAATTGCCTTGAACAAGTCTGAAAATGTTTTATGAAGAATGCCAAGATATTTATTTTATTCCTTTCCCATCCCTGTAGGATTTATCACAGCAATTTTGAGCACTGGATTTCATTTGTAAAATATTAGTAATCTCTGAAAACAAATTATCTAGGATTCTTATTTAGGAGATTCAAATATTTTACACTCTAATCTTTATCAGCAAAGTATTACAGTAAGCTGCTGTTGTGTATTTATTATATGTTGTAAAGCCACATAATACTCAAAGTTTCAATTTCCTCCCTGGTGTAGATGCTCCCATTTATGTTGTAGAGCAAATCTTACATGACCCAGTTATGGGTATTTCTGAGAATCAATGCATGAAAGGCATGAAAAGTAATCAAAGGGATATAATATTTTTCTAAAATACAAGAAAATATTATTTAAATCTCTATATTTAACAACAATTAGAGGTAGACAATCTTTTTGCTGTACCTGCGTGCCCTGGTATGTAAATTTTGCCTTTCTAAATATTTTCTGGTTGCCTTCCACAAATACAATTCAAATAATTTGACAAGGATTTCGTTAAGTTTTCCATCTGGATATCTTTGAGAGAGAAGCAAACTCTCAGAGTGCCATATATAACACATCAAATGCATCTGATCAACATATCCACCCACTCATAGTTTCTGGGTTCATAGACCAGAAATATAATTAGACAATTACTTTTATTTAACTACTTACTCCAGTCACAACATGCAATGTCAAAGGCAACAAGGCATTTTTGTTTCCTAAACTGACCATGCATGCTCAACTCACTCCACAACCACCACTGCATACAAATACTGATCCGTTAAACTTTAATGACTGTCTGTGACTGTCCCTGAATAACTGAATAAGGGAAATACCTCCTACCCTGGATAATGCATCCTACTGTAACACATTATTTTAAAGGTTGTAGATGTATGATACTTCCACTCACCCCCCCTTTAAGACTGTTGTAACCTATCCTGAAAATGTGTGACTGTGCCAGCAATGTACCATTGTGTTATTGTGTGAATGGAATGAGTACAAATTATATAAAATAAAGGCTATGATTGAACGCTGTAAATAATATAGTTGGAACATACTAAATGTTACCGCATGTTTGAAAGAAGAAATCATTGTTAAATATTGATAATTTTGACAAGATTATTTTATGTCAATAAATGAATAAATAAATAAAGGAAAAGATCCAATTGATGTCAAAGTTAGAGGAGCCAAGACTTGGGGAATGTTTTGTATTTCACTGTAACATCTTGATAGTCTCAATCAATGTGTCATCCTGTGGTAAGGGAACTACTAATAAGAGACAAAGGGTCACAATATGAATCTTAGAAGCAGAACTTCTGTGTGTCAGCTGCCATGCAGAGCCATAGACCGTTTAGTGCACAGATTGATGTAGCGTTAAACAACGGATTCTACTCAGCATTGCGAAAAACATGTAATAATTTTACTTAATTGAACACAAGCGGTTTAAAAGATTGTGTGAAGCGCAAACCAAAAGGCATTTTTGTGTGATGATGCCATCTTCTGGACAGACCGGAGGAGAGACAAAGAACCGTTAAGTCATTTTTGCCAGACTGCGTATCCAAAGTCAGCCAAGACAGAGACAGAAAGACAGACAAAGAGACAGATAAAGACAGTGATGGCCAGACAGACAGACTACCCCTTGTTAAATAGTGTAGTGGTCAGAGACGCAGACTATCATGTAGGCGACCAGTGTTTAATCCTTGCCTCTTCTTGTAGGCTACCAGTGTTTGATCCTTGCCTCTTCATGTAGGCGACCAGTGTTTGATCCTCCCTCTTCATGTAGGCGACCAGTGATTGATCCTCCCTCTTCATGTAAGCGACCAGTGTTTGATCCTCCCTCTTCATGTAGGCGACCGGTGTTTGATCCTCCCTCTTCATGTAGGCGACCAGTGTTTGATCCTTGCCTCTGACTGAACAAAGTATTTATTAGGATATTTTTTTCAGGATAGCCAAAAACCTTGCTGGCTTCAAACTTCAGTAGCTATGATATATAGCAAGCATAAAATAAAACTGTTTACTGTTATATTGCTACTATTTCTGGTGGATTTTCGAAGTACGCAACCATGCATGCTTTTTGGGGTGATATAGATCACAGCCCCTTGTGCAGCAAAAGCGGATGCATTTCCATTAATAGATTTCCTGTAGCCCACGTTAGTTCAGCAAAACTAGGAAATACTGCATGTGGAGACTAAATGGCAGTGGACTGACTACCAACAAGCCCTGTGGTCCTGTGGGATTATCCTTGACCATCAATATTTTGACACCAGTTTGATCCCCTCTCAGATGTTCCAGTTTTTGTCTCAGAAATATTTATCCACTCTGTGCTTTTCAGCCATCGCACAACAATGTACAGCTCCGGAAAACATGAAGAGACCACTGCACCTTTTTCTTTCCTTTACAAAAAAGTTGAAAAGGATGGTTTTGAGTGAGGCCATTGTGTTAGTTCAGAACTTACAAAATGAATTCACCCCCCCCCCCCCCCCCATAAATCAACCAAACCACATTTTATTTCTACACATTACTTGGTTGGTGCCACTATTCTTGTTCATCTACAAAATGTTGAATCATCTAAACAGAGTAAGTTGAGATTCCACAAATAAAGTAAGTAAAGGCTTGATTGACCAGGGGAGGACTGACGATTGACCAGGGGAGGACTGAAGCATAAACAGGTGAATATGGTGCCACCAGGAGCAAGACATCAGTTGAGGTAATCTGTTTTTGAAGTAGCTGAATGTCCCATTGGGGCAACAATGTCTCATGACATCTTTTTTGAGCAATCATATTTAAAACTCTTTGTCATAGGCACATTGTCATTTCGCATGACATGGGATGTCCTTAAGAGTAGATTCTGTCTCCTTTCCCCATATCTATGGGACAACTTAAGCAAAAAAATTCTCAACTAACCACACTCCCCCAACCCCTACTTTTGTGGGCTATTAACAAAGTACGTTTTAGAGAATAATGTTATAACATAACATCATACTTCACATCACCCATCATGAACCACAGGTTTAAATATTTGACAGTGGGCTAGATTATATTTGGCAATGCTGTGTATGTCACAGTTGTCACATTTATGAACTCATTCATGAACCCTACAATGCATGGTAAAGACTAAATATTTTACATCATTAAAATGGGGAGCAATGTTTTTATACAGTAGAGATCTGGGAAAAACATTTGTCAATGGTTTTTATTACATCTGCATTTGTTAAATCTAAGGTAAAGTAAACAAACAAAAAAGCAATTTCAGGATTGTGATGAAGATCAGTAAGTAATTCTGCTTCTTAAAAGATGTAATGCTCAACCAAGAAGTACTCACAACAACATGTGTTTGGAAGTGAACACATCACTATAAAGGATAGACAACAAATCAGGATGAGGTGATAATTGCACAACCCAAGAGTTTATGTGTGTCCAACCCTGATTACAATCAAAGATGAACCCTGAGATGTCCCATGACACATTCCAACGCCAAATGCAAAGCATCTGGGCATTGTGCATATACACTGAACTAAATTATAAACATACTTTGGTTTTTGCCCCCGTTTATCATGAACTGAACTCAAATATCTAAGATTTTCTCTATGTACACAAAAGGCCTATTTCTCTCAAATATTGTTGCGTTTATAACTTTGTTCAGTGTATGTGACCAAGACTAAGGTTGGGCCACAATGAAGCACATGTACTGTGTGGCAGTGACCATTCAGGAACATTTCATTTTCTAAATATAGACATTTCATTTTCTAAATATAAACATTAAAATAGGGCATGTCCACAATCTGCTGTCACATTTCTTATTGTGTTTTTATGTAAATACAAAAAAAGCAGATTGAGTGCAAACAAAAAACATAGCTTTATTTTAAACAATTATAAAATCTAGGACATAATGTAAAAATAGTAACATAAAAACTGACTGACAATTAGTGCAATTTTAACACTTTACTGTTGACGGCATACATCAGCTTGCTTTGGTGACAGAGGACACCAGTCCCCCTTTTCATCTGCATCTGAAAATATAAAAAAAATAGAACAAGTCAAACAATTAGGCAGAGATGCAGTTTTATTAAAATATTTAAACTCGTTTAAACTCAGGGGATCAGATCAGGGTTTGTTGTTTGCAACTCTAACAACTACATTTTGAACAGATGCTATGGTTTAAACCAGGGCACATGGTCTAATAAGAGTAAAGGGAATTTTGTCCACATTGGAGAAAAATATTGAAAAAATCTAAACTATCAAATAGCACATAGGAATCATGTAGTAACCAAAAGTAGTGTTAAACAGATTCAAATACATTTATATTTTAGATTCTTCACAGTAGCCACTCTGCATTGATGACAGCTTTGCACATTCTTGGCATTCTCTCCACCAGCTTCATGAGGTCGTCACAAGTTTTTCTAACAGTCTTAGAGTTCAGACATGTGCTGTCTGAACTCCGAGCACATATTGCCGTCCCATTAGAATGGCATAAGTGTGCAAATTTGTCATCAATGCAAGGGTACCAACTTAGAATTATCTAAAATATAGAGGTATTTTGAATTGTTGGACACGTTTTTTGCAAGTGATTTTTGTGTGAATAGTGGATATATCAGTGTCAGTACTGAAACATCTGGATGCAGTCTACCACGCACCTTTGTGTTTTATTACTGGTGCATTTTGGCAAATGTATTTTGTACATATTGGACTCCCTTACTTTCAGCCAGGCACAACTCTAGCTGATGTTTGTCTACAAGGCTGTACTGCAGAAACACCTAAAACCTACTTACAAAATTAATTGGAAACCACAATCATCAAACATGCTAAAAATTCTGGCTAGTCCGAGCACAAGACAAGCTTTTTGAAATTTTGAAACTGATGGTCTACTTATGCCCCCCACTCATGGAAAGTCCTGCAGAGTAACCTTATGCAAGAGGACTGAGTGCCTATATGCATTTCAAATGTTTAATTTGGCATTTATTGTTCAATGTGAGTGCTTCTTTAGGTGTATGTGTAGAGTGCCTTCAGAAAGTATTCAGACCCCTTACCTTCCATCAGATTTTGTTATAGTCTATATTCCTATCAATCTACACAAAATACCCCATAATGACAAAACAAACAGTTTTTAAATCTGTGCCACATGTCCACCAGTCTGTATCACCCTGAAGTTAATCTAGTAGACTGTTACAGTGAGGGAAACATTTATTTGATCCCCTGCTGATTTTGTACGTTTGGCCACTCACAAAGAAATTATCACAGGTCCTTAATTTTAATGTTAGGTTTATTTGAACAGTGAGACAGAGAAAAACAAAAAAACCCCAGAAAAACCCATGTCAAAAATGTTATAAACTGATTAGCATTTTAATGAGTGAAATAAGTATTTGATCCCCTCTCAATCAGAAATATTTCTGGATCCCAGGTGTCTTTTATACAGGTAACGAGCTGAGTTTAGGAGCACACCCAGGAGAACTGGGTGAAAGTGTTGTGGTCAGATGAGACCAAAATCAAGCTCTCTGGCATCAACTCAACTCGCTATGTTTGGAGGAGGAGGAATGCTGCCTATGTCCCCCAACACACCATCCCCAACGTCAAACATGGAGGTGGAAACATTATGCTTTGGGGGTGTTTTTCTGCTAAGGGGAAAGGACAACTTCACTGCATCAAAGGGACGATGGACGGGGCCATGTACCGTCAAATCTTGGGTGAGAATCTCCTTGAAAAATGGGTCGTGGATGGGTATTCCAGCTTGACAATGACCCAAAATACACAGCCAAGGCAACAAAGATGTGGCTCAAAAGAAGCACATTAAGATCCTGGAGTGGCCTAGCCAGTCTCCAGACCTTAATCCCATAGAAAATCTGTGGAGGGAGATGAAGGTTTGAGTTGCCAAAAATCTGCCTCAAAACCTTAATGACTTGGAGAAGATCTGCAAAGAGGAGTGGGACAAAATCCCTCCTGAGATGTGTGCAAACCTGATGGCAAACTACAAGAAACGTCTGACTTCTGTGATTGACAAAGGTTTTGCCACAAGGGTTTTGCCACCAAGTACTAAGTCATGTTTTGCAGAGGGGTCAAAAACGTATATTTCACTCATTAAATGCAAATCAATTTATAACATTTTTGGGGGGGATTTTTTTGTTGTTATTCTGTCTCTCACTGTTCAAATAAACCTACCATTAAAATTATAGACTGATCAGATCTTTGTCAGTGGGCATATGTACAAAATCAGCATGGGATCAAATAATGTTTTTCACTCACTCTATGTGACAAGTTGTGTGTTTCAAAAAAATAACACCACACCTATACCAAACACAGATAACAGAACAATTTACCCTCTTCTGCATTTCCTACAGCAGTCTCCATATCCAATGTTACAGGAACACATGTAATCCCTGGTAAAGCATTTTAAACTTATACTTCATAAGTTAATACAAATGGATGGTCAACTCTGGGAAATAAAAATCTAGTTACCTTGAGCGGTTTCAAATGTGGAGTTATCAAAAAACTGCTTGGGACAGTTGATTGACATGGATTCAGAGCCTGGGCGGACATCAAAGAACTTGCTTTTAGGAGAGTCAAGGAACTTTTGGGGAGAGTCAAGGAACTTTTGGGGAGAGTCAAGAAACATTTGGGGAGAGCCAAGGAGCTTTTTGGGAGAGCCAAGGAGCTTTTTGGGAGAGCCAAGGAGCTTTTTGGGAGAGCCAAGGAGCTTTTTGGGAGAGCCAAGGAAGTCCTCTGAACTCATGGGAAGGCATCGTTTTGTAGGAGCACATGGAGACTGAGGCTTGTCCACCGCATCCCTCTTCAGCTTCAATGCTCTGGCTTTCCACTTGGTGATCTCTCCTTGCTTTGTAGAAACAAGGCTGTTGAAAGTAACAAAAGTCAGTAATGTGATCTCACAAGAATCAAAGCATTAGAGAGAAACAAATCCACCATTACCTCTCCAATTCAGAAATTTTCTTCTGTAGATGTTTCACTTCCTCTGCAAGTTTGTTCTTTTCAATGACAATATTACTTTGTACTTTGCGTCCTCCGATGGAAATCAGTCTGGCATGCAGATCTTCTCCCTCCATGTCTGCAATGGAATTACAATCTCAATTAGGGCCCATATAAGTCAGAGGTTATCAAACCCCTCCTGGGGACCTCCTGACCTCTCACAACTTCGGTGTATCACTGAATTAGCACACGTATTAACTAGTCAAAAGCTCAATAACTACAGTGCGGACAAGTGTGCCATCAGCTTCGCATCAATGTGATGTCCTCTGCGACATCAGAAGCCACCCAAAATCAACTTATTATCAGTTTCAATAAATGAACGCATGCTTCAGCCATCAACAGTTGAAAGTCGGTGAGAAGTGATCCAGCTGTAATTCAGTTAAACAGAGGCATTTCTTAATGATTGGGTTTTCATGGCTCTAGTGCAGCTTAAAGGTTAGTAGACAAGTTGATTCAGGTGTGCTAGCTCTGGAATCTAATACATGCAATGACTAGGGGTCCCGAGGAGAGAGTTGAGAATAACTGATTTAAGTATTAGGTTGTTTTTTGTTGATCGTTCATTCTAGTCTTAATCCTGTCTGGGGCAGGCATACATGACTGTTCTCCTTCCTGCTGTGATCTTCTCAAAGTCTCTTTCAATGTCCGCAAAGAATCCTCCTTATGGTTCAGGACTGAAGTCAATCTTAATAACCTGGGTGAAAAAAAAAAGCACAACATCAAAAACATGCATCATTTCATTAAAAGAGAAATGAAACATCAAACAAGCTTCAAATTTAGCAGTGGTACAATTCAACCAGAAAATAAACCAGGTAAGCCTAGTTCAGTCAGCCTGCAATTGAAAGTGATGAATGCTGTTGCCCGCACTGGATTCTAATCTGGGTTGCCCATGAGAGGCTGTCTTTAGCCACTACACCACGAAATTGCACGCTTTTCTAGTGTCAGTATACAGTCTCGATGTTAGATCATTCTGTCACCTATTAACATCACACAAAGTTTGAATATTTCACTAGACATCATTAAGCAGTGTGTTAAACTGACTAACATTTCTTATTAAATATACCTCCACCACAAATAGCATTTATGAACTTAATGGCTTTTGCCATTGGCCATTTAAACAAATTATTAGCCATTCACGAATCACATTGATACAGTAACTATCAATATAGGTAATGATAACTGACTCTCGTCAAGTGAAAAGAGAATCATGTAGCCAGCGAAGTTTGTCTATCCTGAACAAATCCTAATGCATAATTAGAAAATTCATCAGGAATAGTTGCAATATAACAATACAGTTTTATTTTAGGCTTCCTATAACGTAGCTGCTGAAGGTTGTAGCCAGCAATGTTTTTTACTAAGGCATAATGTGTTGGACTGTGATGGGAGTTGAACGTGGGACCTGTTGTTATGGAGCCCGCATCTCTAACCACTACACTATTTAACAAGGGGCAGTCAGTCAGTAAGAGCAATTCGCACTTCTCGGCCAGCTCCGCTTACTTGGTGCGGCAAAAATAATAGGGAAGAAAATGTATTAGACAAAAGTTTGATTAAAAAGAGCAGCTTGGATTTTGATTTGATTGTTCCCAGAATAAAGAACCCAGACATGTGTGCATGTGTTTATCTCAGATAACTTTATACTTGTCAACTGAAAACATGCCTCTAAAAACCAAGAAATAGTCACGTGCCCAAAATAAATGTAGTTATTTAATTGCCATAGCATTTGAATTTAGACTGCAATGTCTGAGACATACTACACACGTCAGTCTAGATGAAATAGTGTTATATGCATGTGTTCTGCACAGAAACTTCTAACACCATTATAAACATTGTGTGTACTGAGGTACACAATGTTGGTGGAGCATCCAATATTGGTTTTTGTCCTTGACCCCTGCGTACAGAGATTACTCCAGATTCTGAACTGTTTAATGATATTGTGTATTGTAGATTTGATCCCCTAATCTTCTGCAATTTTTTTTAAGATTGTGAAAGACTGCACGGGCAAATAATGCCACAGAGTGGTGAACCCCTCCCAATCCTTACTTCTGACAGACCCCTCCCTCTCTGGAATGATCTTTTAATACCCAATCATGTTACTGATCTGTTGCCAATTGACCTAATTAGTTGTGTGATATTCCACCAGGTTTAGTTTTATAGCACTACACCATGTTTCCAGTCTTCTGGTGCCTCTGTCCAAGCTTTTTTTTTAATGTGCTGCTGGTATCAAATACAAAGTGAGCATAAGTCTTCCAAAAACACTAACATTTCACAAACACTAACATTTGATGTGTTATCATGGTACTTTGTTCTATTGAATACAGGTTTAAATGATTTGCATGATTGCATTCTGTTTATTTTTTACCCTGCATCCCAACTTTTTTGTAAACGGGGTACACTATTTTAGCATAATTTTTGGAATTTTTAAAACTAATTTAGGAACGACTTATGTAGGTAATTCATATTGTTCAGAAACTTATTCTCCCAACTATAAATAAAATTGAATTCAATATTTTAAAATTAAATTACAAAGCCTATGATATTAAATTGATTTATATCAAATTGTTTGCATGCAGATGTGCCATGGCCTTTCAACGGTACAATTAAGTATACGTCACGCTTAACAGCGGCCTACACGAAGGAAATCACGTGTGCATAAGAGTGGGCTAAAGAAACATGCAGAGAAGCCATTAGTTTGTCTAGAGAAAAAAGGCTGGTCAGGGAAATGTTTGATTAGTAGCCATGGTTGTTAAATCTTACTCTTCTTTGTGTTTTGAGGACAATGCGGTCATCTCCAGCTCCATTTTCACCACTTTAGCCTTTAGGTCTTCAAGCTCAAGAGCACTAGGTGATGCTCTTCTCTTAGCCAATACCTACCCCCCAAAAAAACATAAGAAATGAAAGCATGCACACTTACAGTATTGAACAAATCTATCTTAAAATAACTTGTAGAATTCCCCCATGCTTCAACCGTAGATACAGTGGGGAGAACAAGTATTTGATACACTGCTGATTTTAGAGGGTTTTCCTACTTACAAAGCATGTAGATGTCTGTAATTTTTATCACAGGTACACTTCAACTGTGAGAGACTAAAACATAAATCCAGAAAATCACATGTATGATTTTGAAATAATTTATTTGCATTTTATTGCATGACATAAGTATTTGATCACCTACCAACCAGTAAGAATTCCAGCTCTCACAGACCTGTTAGTTATTCTTTAATAAGCCCTCCTTTTCTCCACTCATTACCTGTATTAACTGCACCTGTTTGAACTTGTTACCTGTATAAAAGACACCGGTCCACACACTCAAACAGACAGACTCCAACCTCTCCACAATGGCCAAGACCAGAGAGCTGTGTAAGGACAACAGGGATAAAATTGTAGACCTGCACAAGGCTGGGATGGGCTACAGGACAATAGGCAAGCAGCTTGGTGAGAAGGCAACAACTGGTGGTGCAATCATTAGAAAATGGAAGAAGTTCAAGATGACGGTCAATCTCCCTCTGTCTGGGGCTCCATGCAAGATCTCATCTCGTGGGGCATCACTGATCATGAGGAAGGTGAGGGAACAGCCCAGAACTACACGGCAGGACCTGGTCAATGGACCTGGTCAATTAAGAGAGCTGGGACCATTAGTAACACTACGCAGTCATGGATTAAAATCCTGCAGCGCACACAAGGTCCCCTTGCTCAAGCCAGTGCATGTCCAGGCCCGTCTGAAGTTTGCCAATGACCATCTGCATGATACAGAGGAGAAATGGGAGAAGGTAATGTGGTTTGATAAGACGAAAATAGAGCTTTTTGGTCTAAACTCCACTCGCCATGTTTGGAGGAAGAAGGATGAGTACAACCCCAAGAACACCATCCCAACCGTGAAGAATGGAGGTGGAAACATCATTCTTTGGGGATGCTTTTCTGCAAAGGAGACAGGAAGACTGCACCGTATTGAAGGGAGGATGGATGGGGCCATGTATCACGGGATCTTGGCCAACAACCTCCTTCCCTCAGTAAGAGCATTGAAGATGGGTTGTGGCTGGGTCTTCCAGTATGACAAATGCCCCCAAGCACACAGCCAGGGCAACTAAGGAGTGGCTCCGTAAGAAGCATCTCAAGGTCCTGGAGTGGCCTAGCCAGTCTCTAGACCTGAACCCAATAGAAAATCTTTGGAGGGATCTGAAAGTCCATATTGCCCAGCGACAGCCCCAAAACCTGAAGGATCTGGAGAAGGTCTGTATGGAGGAGTGGGCCAAAAATCCCTGCTGCAGTGTGTGCAAAACTGGTCAAGAACTACAGGAAACATATGATCTCTGTAATTGCGAACAAAGGGTTCTGTACCAAATATTAAGTTCTGCTTTTCTGATGTGTCAAATACTTATGTCATGCAATAAAATGCTAATTAATTACTTAAAAATCATACAATGTGATTTTCTGGATTCATAGGTACTCTTCTGGATTCACAGAAAAGTACCTATGATAAAAATTACACAGTTCTAGATGCTTTGTAAGTGGGAAAACCCGCAAAATCGGCAGTGTATCAAATACTTGTTCTCCCCACTGTATATAGACTATATAAATATATATTAAGGATGTAATGGACATTTTGTCAGTTCAACCGGCCTTTTCTCTTATTGGTTTTCCTTTATAAACAGTGGGGAACCATCAAAGAGTGTGGCGGTAAGCAGTTTTTTGAATGGCCAGCAATGGAGCATGAGTGCTAACGAGGGGTAAGGTACTTCTATAAAGTACGGAATAAAGGATCTTAACATTCATAAGATGTACTGTAAAAGGGCTCAGTGAAATTGGCCAATCTAGAGTTTTACGTCTATGCCCCCAACCCTTACCTCAGCATTTCTAAGTTTCTCTTCAAGGATTTTGATGGAGCCCTCCATGTCTATGACTTGGGCACGAGCATCCTGAAGCTCAGTTTGTAGGAGCTGGGTGGCTTGTTTGTGGTTTGCAACTGTGTCAGCAGCTTTGATCTTATCCTTTTCCAGCTTCTCAATTCTCATGTGCATTTCCTAAAAACACAACATTTTAATTAGCTAGTTAGATTCAGATAGAAAAACAATGGAAATCTGTGTGATTGAACACGATTCAAAATAGTGCCTTGATTTCCCCTTTCAACTGCTGAAGATTGTAAGTTTGGAGGTTGTCCTTGAAGACGGCTTCATTCTTGACAGGGGTGTCCTCCAACATCTGCAGTAGAGTAGATGTCTTACTCCTCTCTTCGTTCAGCTGACTGTCAGCCTGCGTTCTGACTGTACCTAGCTCTTTAAGCAGACCCTGGTGCTCATCTCTCAATCCCTGCAAGTCAAAGTGAAGAATTGATACACACAAACCATGATCAACACTGGAATGCAGTTGACCATGAGGAAACTAAGACGGGAGAAGATTGATTAACTACCTGGAGAGCCAGTAAGGTGGCCTGTGCTACAGCAGAGCAGTGAGCCAGCTCTTGTTCCAGGAACCTCTCCACAGCTGCAAAATCAATTGACTGGTCCATGCATAGAGCGCTCAGCTCCTTGTTGCTCACCACTCGTGCCATCAGTACGTCTGACACTGCGGTTTGCTGAGTAGCCAGGCTCTCCTCAAGCTTCTCCAAAACACTGTTCATTTTCTGAGATAAAATGATTAGTGTTACCCAGTCACATCAATATATCCTGTAACATTAACATTATACATGGGCTCTGGTGAAGTCTATTGGCGGCATGCACAGATTGGCAGATGTAATAGCAGGGTGTATAGCTAAATGATTGTTCAGGCTATTAAAGGGAAATAACTACAAAGAAAGTTCATAAATCCTCATTGTACTGTCTATACACACAACTCTTAGTGAGAACAGGGTTGAGTAAATAAGAGTAGAGTGTCATCTGATTATATTGCTCTCCCCCCAGTAATGCAATTTGCTAGAGCTTTGTGAAATAACAATTGTCTACATAAAAAACAAAGCATCTACCACTGTGAAAACAGTAAATTGGGGAACTCCAATCAATTGTGGTACATGGCATATACATTTTGATATCGTTTACCACCTGCAAAGACAGCTCATGGGCTTGTTCAGTAAGCAGAGGGTGCTGTATTCCTACACAGTTCATTGACGTACTTGGAAACTAAAGGGAAAATACACCCCTAGCCATCATTTTGGGTGTTTTTTTAAAGCCTCCTGACAATTTTGCATTACAGCAGTATATTTTAAATTCCACAACGGGAATGTTCAACCAATCACATCATTAGTGATGAGCTGACATAGTTGTCCTTGTTCAAAAGGGCTGTTGGACTGACTTCCCTATTGCCAAAGACAGTGCAGGATATCCAGGTTTAGTTAATTTTCTCTGGCTCTGTGAAGACAACAGTCTGACAGGAGCCCTGTTTGCACAGAGAAGCTTTCCCAAACAGAGCAGTAATAGTTTTTACAGACTTAAGAGCTAACTTGCTAGATAGCCTCTGAGTGATTGTGAAATAATGATGATTCCTCATTTAAAGAGGAGCTGAACTTGGCTATGAATTCTGAATATTGTGGTTTACTTACAAAGAGAACATGTACATGGCCCATTTCTACCAGTGAAAGGAAATTCCCAATTTTGACAGCATGGATAATGTATCAGTCCGTGCCGTCGGATTAACAGACATATATAGGTAAATAAAGTGAAATGTCCTTTTGAATGCGAAGACCTGCACTTCGACCTATTCGTCATTGTTTCATTTCAAATCCAATTTGCTTGAGTACAGAGGCAAAAACATGGGTCACTGTACACATGCTTACAGATGAAATACTTAGGATTTCCAATTGTGTATTTAAATGCACTTTTGTGCCAATTCACAAAATGCTATCTTTTACAAACAAAACCAACTGTAAGTTTGTGAAGCCTACCCACCTGGAGGTAGTCTCCCCTCTTATTCAGCAGCTCTAACAGTCTCTGGTCCCAGACTCCAAGGAGTTCCTTCTCAGCAACCTTAACCGAGTGACTGGGTGCTCGGGCCCTACAGAGCAGTAGGTCCTGAAGTCTCCTCTCTTCAAACAGAGCCACGTCATTTTTGAGCAGGGCTTCAAACTGGGTCTTGTAATTCTTGGCACAATGCTTAATATGCAACTGAAAGAAAATTAAACATTTAGAAACAATGTTTACCCAAATACAGAAATGACACGGACACTTGTAATAATTGTTACCTTAATATCCCAGGCCAACTTAGTGATCTGGACTGTAGACTTATTGACATTGCTACAGATATTTCTTGAGACTTTTGGAAGAAGGTCCAAGAGTTTAAATATCATCACTTCTTTCATTTGTGCGGCATCACCCAGGGGCCCAAGTTCAGGCTTTGAAGCACCATTGATAACAAGTTGGAACCTCACAAAAAACGCCTGCAAAGAGATACATTTTTTTTTATTATGCTGTAAACAACAATGAACAAAAATATAAATGCAACATGTAAACAAGACCTAGGTTTCATTAACTGATAAATGATCTTGGAAATTCCATAAGCACCAAAACCTGTGCACAAATGTGTTCACCTCCCTGTTAGTGAGCATTTCTCCTTCGACATTACAAGCCATCCACCTGACACATACCATTTCAAAATGCTGATTAACTTTACACAAGCGGACCATGTCCAGAGGACAATAACAGGCAATTCTACAGTAAAATGGGTGGTTTTATCATAAAACAATGCCACAGAAGGGAGGGCGCAACAAAATGTCAGAAAGCATTTCAGGGAAGCACATCTGAGTGCTCATCATCTTTGATGGCCAGTGGTATTTTCTAACGGACAGATGGGAGAGTGTGTGTATTGTCTTGTGTGGGCAAGCGGTTTGGTAATGATTATGTTCTGAACAGTGTCCCATGCTGGCAAAGGGGCTATAATATTGGCAGACATAAGCCACAGACAAACAACTGCAACTTAGAAATACAACTTGAATTCACAGAGGTACTGTAATAAGATCCTAAGGCCCACTGTCGTACCATTCAGCTCCCACTATTACACCTTTCAGTTTCAGCAAAACAGTGCACAGCTCCATGACCGTGCACAGCTCCATGACCATGCACAGCTCCATGACCATGCACAGCTCCATGACCGTGCACAGCTCCATGACCGTGCACAGCTCCATGACAAGAAGCTAAAACAGTCCCCGTCAAATTCTAGGAACTTTGAACAGCCATTGACAGGAGGGGGAACACATTCAACAGGCCACAACCAACAACTCTATGCAAAGAAAATGTGTTGCCCTGCATGAGGCAAATGGTCACAACATATACTGACCAGGCTACTGTTCAAAACTTTTTTTCCTCCAATGTGCTTCTCTGTATTACCAGTCATGTGAAATCCATAGATGTGCGCATTAGTTTCTTTCTATTTACCAGATAATATAATATCTGCATCTGTTTCTACCCTGCGTAATTCTATCCAACAGTTGAAAAACATAGTTAACCCAACCTGGCCACCTAATCAACCCATGAAAAAGTAACGGAAGTGAGAGAGAAAACAAGGCAGGGGGGATGTATTTGACAGGTGAACAATAAGCAAAACCTTATATCCGAATATGGGTTAATGTGTTTGAATATCATTTCAACAACAGATGAATTTGACAGTGCTAATATGGAATTTAACTTTAATCTCACTACAATTGTTGTCACATTTACATTTTTGTTCTGTATAATTATGCATTACAGATGTTCTAAATCTAAATTTAGGTTCTAGCCCACCTGGATCTGCTCAGTAGAAGCCTCCATTTTGAAGCGAAGTTCCTCAGTACTGGTGGTACCACTGTTGGGCTGCTCCTCGTTATTGACCTGGTTATTGATGGGGGGAATTTTATTTAGAAAACTGACAATTTCAGACACCAGAAGGAACTATTGGTTATTCACAGGCTTGTAATTTTGTAATTATAGGGGCATTTGGCCTTCGGTGGCAAAAAATGTTAGGGCACAAAGGATAAATGCCAGGGTACATAGGCCACTGAGTGAAATGAGATGTGGAGCTTACAAAATAAACAACTTATTGCTGATAAGAAAAACATGACAAACACATACATGATTCACTGTTTTAATATATTTTGAATAGTAACCAATAACTGATTTTTTTTAGACAATTATCTTGTTATAAGACTTACATCTACTTCTCCAATTTTTATAGATTCTAGAATCTGTTGTGTTTCTGAAGTTTTAGTTGGGAGCGTTCACATGACGACAACAAACACTCTTGACAGTTAAGTAACGTTAAAGCTAGCTAGCCAGAGGGATAACATGACCTCAGTTAACCAAAAGTAAACCGCAAAGTATCCTTTAACATCACAATCACTAGCGCTAATGAGGAGCACCTACATAAAGTTACTTATTGGGGGCACGGAGCAAGTAATGTGTGTTTTTTAATCTTTCACCATAAATGCTGCCACGGCGAGTGATGTCAAACCTAACTCAACGCCAAGTCAGTTAAACTGCAGGGGTATCAATCTGTCCAGTTATAAGCGATTGTGAATCAATCTCCCCTGTTTTGGGTCAAATGAAAGTGACAATATCACTGGAGAGGCAACAACAAGACAACCCCAAAAAAGGGAATGGTTTTGCAGGTGCTGGCCACAAACAATTGCTCTCTCCTTATCCCTCCTGACGGATTCTTCTCTAGTTTTGCATCTTGCTAGTGTCCTTGTCACTACTGGTAGCATGAGGCAGTACCTGCAGCCAATTCAGGTTGCACAGGTAGTCCAGCTCCTCCAGGATGACATATCCATATTAAGGTTTGATGGGTCTCCCAGGAGTCTCAAGAGTATGGAGGAGAAACCAGGAGATGGGTCGTTACACAAGAAGAGCAGGACTGGGCGGTAGAAGGGCATCAAGCCAGCAGTACGACCCATATCTGCTCCTTGGTGCAAATAGGAACAAGAGGAGCACTGCCACAGCCATACATACTACTGGTGTGCATGTTTCTGACCAAACTGCCCATTATCTTTCACCAGAGAACACCAGAATTGGCATCCTGTTCTCTTCACAGATGAGAGCAGGTTCACACTGAGAACATATGACACTGTGGTGAACGTTATGCTGCCTGCAACATCATCCAGCAAAACCAATTGGGCGGTGGGTCAGTGATGGTCTGTGGAGGCATATCCTTGGAGGGTCACACAGACCTCCACGTGCTAGCTAACGGTACCCTGACCCCTGTTAGGTACTGGGATGAAATCCTCAGACCCATCGTCAGACCTTACTCTGGTGCAGTGGGCCCTGGGTTCCACATGGTATAAGACAATGCCGGCCTCATGTGGCCAAAGCGTGTAGGCAGTTCCTGGATGACGAAGGCATTGATGCCATTGAGACTGGTCTTCACGTTCCCCAGACCTAAATCCAATTGAGAACCTATGGGATATTATGTATGGGTGCATCCAATGCCGCGAAGTAGTGCCACAGCCTGTCCCGATGCTCACTGATGCCCTGAGCCAGGTCTGGGAGGAGATCCCATCTGCCGTTTCTTCAGGAGCAAGCCCAGACGTTGTCAGGAGTGCATACAGACACGTGGGGACCATACACACCACTGACTCACATTATGAGTTGCCGTGATGAAATTCATGCAGGTTGGAACAGTCAGCGATATAAATTGTTTACTTTGATTTTCAGTGTGAGTTTGAAACCAGCCCTCAGTCTGTTGGTGAGTTTGGTATCCATTAAACACTTACATTTTGTTCTCAAATCATCACACAACGTACAGTAAAGATTCTGATCAATATATTTTGTTCATCAAGACCCTGTGTGTAATTTAATTTTGAGCAGTGTATATTACAGCCTCCAACTCAAATATCACAGGCCATAAGATTTCCCATTACGTCTATTTGTTAAAATAGAGCACCTAGTGTACAAATTATTAAATAATGAAATTTCATTAACCCATTAACTCAGATCTCACCTTATCCATATTCTCTTGGAGGTTGCTCTTCAGGTGGCTACATTCATCTTTCACCAGCTCCAGCTGGTTTTCAAGATGCTGTACCTGTAACAAACCATGCTTAAGGAATTAATATACATTTCACATAAGACCCAATGCCATCTGCTATAGAAACATTAATCATAAGGGCACAAGCAAATCATAGCATTAACTAGATTTGAGCAGGGCAATACAGCCTAAAAATCAGATCACAATATATTTACAATTCTTGATGGTAATGGTATATATATATCACAGTATATTATTTTGAGCCTTTGATTGCAACAGAAAACAGGTTTAAAAAGGAGTACAAGGCCCCAGGATGATAACCAAGTAGTTAAGCATTGTGCTGTTCCTTTAGTATGTTCAGAGATCAGATGTTGTTGCTGCTTAAATTCCTCTTGAATGGGTATGAACTCCGACATCACACTCATGGAGCCAAATAAATAAAATATACTAACTTAGGAACAATTAGATTTTAAAGAACTCAGACATACCATTTCCGTATATTCCTCTAGATCTTTCTTGAGCCGTTTCCCCTCCTCCCTGACTCTCTCCAATATCACCTGCAGCTGGTCTCTCTCTTCCGTCAATGAAGTAACAGTAGAGAGCAGTTTCTGAAACTCCTCTGCATGATTCTCTGCGCTGTTGGTCTTTTCGGAACAGAGAAGGTCTCTCTCAGCTTGAACGGACTCAAGTTCGTCACTCAGCTGCTTAGTCTGTCGAAGATAAACAGGTAAAGTGTATCATCAATCTGCATGCAAATTAAATATGCTAGATATCAACAAGAAAAGGTAGACTTGTTCATTGGACAACAAACAAGCATTTCAGTAAATCCAAGCGTTTTAAAGAATGCACAAAAGCGTAATCATTTGTATGTGAAAAGATAATTCTAGTCAAGAACATAATGTAGCAATGGATGCATCACAGCACTCACTGAAAAAACTAAAGTCACAGAGGGTTCTAACAAAAAACGGGGAAAAAAGTCAGGGCCTCACCGTCTCAACATTTTTCTGCAGGTCACTATTCATCTGGCATCTCTCCTCTGTCATGGTTTCCAGTCTCTCTTCAAGCTGCTGTATCTATACAAATGTTTTATTGTATTTTCAGAAATAAAACATTCAGTGCTTCAACAATGTTCATTGTACGTCACCAGAACATAAAAGTATGAACAGACTAACTTGTTGCTGAAGCGTTGCTTCTTGAAGTTCCCTCTCAGCCTGCTGTTCAGACTGAACATGTTGTTGCTGTTTCAGTTCTGCCTGGACCTTAATGATATGGGGATGGGGGACATATGAGTATTACACACCCATTAACAGTATGACGCTCCAATATACTAACAAAATGGCCTTCCTAGTCTGCATGACAACTCTAAAAACAAACATCTCCGATCTCATCTATTCACACTTTTAGTAGAATTGATTGTACCGGAGCATAATTGCATGTTACAGAACAATGTCATAGCTCTGCAAGGACAAAAAAAGCCACCATCATTACTAGCAGCAGCATACAACCCTTGCTAGTCCACAAAGAGAATGTGTGTGGTGCAGAGACACAGAGAGAGAGGCAAATTCAAGGTAAAAGTTCATCAGTGGGCCTCTAAAAACCAAGGAAATCACACTTTTGGTAGAATTGATTGTACCGGAGCATAATTGCAAACTTACAAATGTAGTTACTGCCCTGGCTATGTAGTGTTGTGTAATTGCTTTACAAAACGTAACTTGATTATCGTATACCTTGAACTTGCACAATTTTTAAAGCAAATCAACGTCTGTGAATACAGGCAATAAAAAGTGAATGGAAGTTTTTTGTGTTCACGTTGTTCTGTGGCCATTATGGGTGGATATACCTAGTCCGAAGGTTTCACGTTTATCAAATAATGGTCCTTTGCATATCCGTGATGAAAAACTCCTATTTATTACATTGACCCGTCATACTATTGGAGTTAGGCTAGTAAACTCCACAATGTCTGCTATTAAGCCGTTTGAACATAGAGTCCTTTCCATTACACTCCCAACAATTTCACTATAGCTTTTGAATGTTTTACACAACAAGCTATTATGAGGTCTTAAATTACAGGTACAAATGACAGGGAAACGCAGTCCAATTTAATGGTCAAGTCACCGTATCAAACTGTGCATCAGTCTTCACTGAATCTGGATTAATTTGCAGCCCAAGGGAATAAGACCAACCGAGGACAATATCAACATGCTGTTGTTCCAAGTTACAATTGCAAAAAAAATGTTTACACTCAGAGCACTTGTATTTATTATGTTATCTTATAATTAGATTGTTATAAAACAGTCTGAATTTTTCCCTAAGCACTCAGTACTAATGTTCCATAAATTGTGTAAATGAACAGAACACTTTGCAAAATCCTTCCTTCCTAGGAGTACAAAATAATTCTGACTTACCCTCTCCATATGCTCCTCCAAATCTCTCTTGAAGTGGTTTCTCTCCTCTCTGACTCCTTCCAATATCACCTGCAGCTGGTCTCTCTCTTCCATCAATGAAGTCACAGTAGAGTGCAGTTTCTGAAACTCCTCTGCATGATTCTCAGCACTGGTGGTCTTTTCAGAACAGAGATGGTCTCTCTCAGCTTGAACGGACTCAAGTTCGTCACTCAGCTGCTTAGCCTTTGTCAAAGGTAAACAGTTTATCATCAATCCGAATGTGAATTAAATACGCAATATATCAACAAGAAAAGGTAGACTGTTGTTTATTAGGCAATAAACATGCATTTCATTTTAGTTACGTTGTTTATAAATATTTGAGCGTTTAAATAAAAATCGCAATAGCATAATCATTTGTATGTGAATGGATAAAATGTGGATGTCCTTAGTATCTACAGTCAAGAATAAAAGTTGTTACAAATGTAGCAATGGATGCATCACAGCACTCACTGAAAAAACTAAAGTCACAGAGGGTTCTAACAAAAAACGGGGAAAAAAGTCAGGGCCTCACCGTCTCAACATTTTTCTGCAGGTCACTATTCATCTGGCATCTCTCCTCTGTCATGGTTTCCAGTTTCTCTTCAAGCTGCTGTATCTATACAAATGTTTTATTGTATTTTCAGAAATAAAACATTCAGTGCTTCAACAATGTTCATTGTACGTCACCAGAACATAAAAGTATGAACAGACTAACTTGTTGCTGAAGCGTTGCTTCTTGAAGTTCCCTCTCAGCCTGCTGTTCAGACTGAACATGTTGTTGCTGTTTCAGTTCTGCCTGGACCTGAATGATCTGGGGATGGGGGACATATGAGTATTACACACCCATTAACAGTATGACGCTCCAATATACTAACAAAATGGCCTTCCTAGTGGTAAAAACCATTCAGGCTCACCATCGCCTCATTCTCCTCTAGTTCCCCCTTGAGATGATTTCTTTCCTCTCTGACCCCCTGCAATATCTCCTGGAGCTGGTCTCTCTCTTCAGTCAACAAGGTCACAGTAGATAGCAGTTTCTCTAACTGCTCGGTATGAGTTTGAGGGCAGTCTGTATTCACAGACAAGAGACTCTCTCTCTCAGCTCGTACAGACTCAAGTTCCTCTTTCATCTGTCTTATCTGTAGGGATGGTTTGGAGAATATATATATTAAAAAAATAATAACATTGAAGATGAAATACTTTTTTTACCGAGGAATTTACCAATAAAATCATAAAAAAATCCTACAATGTGATTTTCTGGATTTCTTTCTCATTTTGTCTCTCATAGTTGAAGTGTACCTATGATGAAAATTACAGGCCTCTCATCTTTTTAAGTGGGAGAACAAGCACAATTGGTGGCTGACTAAATACTTTTTGGCTCCACTGTATGTAGTGTGTATTTGAATCCCAGACCAAACATGTAACTTGATTATCGTATACCTTGAACTTGCACTATTTTAAGCAAAATACCAAAGTCTTTGGATACATTCAATAAGAAGTGAATGGAAGTTTTTTACATCAGTCACTACGGTTACCACGCTAGCTTGGATGTGTTCAAGTTGTTGTGTGTGCATTATGGGTGGATATACCTAGTCCGAAAGTTTTGCGTTTATCAAATACTGGTCTTTGGCATATACGTGATGAAAACATCCTATTAAATACATCGACACTTTCTTCATACTATTGGAGCTACCAGTGTAAACACCGAAATGCCTGCTATTTAGTAGTTTGAACATAGAGTGCTTTCCATTACAGTGCAATCATTTCACTATAGCTTTTTGAATGTTTTGTGCTGTGAGTTATTAGGAGCTCTTAAAAAGGTACAAATGGAAACTCTTAAAAGTACAGGGAAAATCAGTTCAATTTAACTGTGAAGTCTCGCACTTTATCTTATCCAACTGTGCATTTGAGCCAGTCTTCACTGAATCTGGATTAATTTGCAGCCCAAGGGGGTAAGACCAACCCAAGACAATATCGGCATGCTGTAGTTTGTCGTACAATTGCAAAAAAACTAAATTACACAGAGTGCACTTGTATTTATTATGTTACTTTATAATTAGAATGTTATAAAATGGTCAGAATTTATTTCTAAGCACCCAGTACTAACATTCCATAAAATGTGTAAATGAATTAAAAAAATTAAAATTAAAAAAACATTGAGACATCCTTCCTTCCCAGGGGTAATTATTTTTTTGACATACCCTCTCCATATGCTCCTCCAAATCTCTCTTGAAGTGGTTTCTCTCCTCTCTGATACCCTGCAGTATCTCCTGGAGCTGGTCTTTGTCTTCAGTCAGTGAGGTCACAGTAGACCGCAAATTCTCTAACTCCTCTGCAGGATTCTCATGGTGGGTTGTCGTTGCAGACAGGAGATGCTGGCTCTCAGCTTGGACAGACTCAAGCTGCTCACTCAGCTTCTTAACCTTTTTCAGAGGGACAAAGTAAAAAATCTATCATCAGTCCGCATGTGATCGAAAGACGCTAGAAATCAAAAAGAACATGTAGACTAATATTAACCTGCTGTTCCAGAAAAGATTCCTTCTCTAAACTCTGGGACTCAAGGTCTGAGTACAGATATTTCTGTTGTTGGAGCTCCTCTTGGAGGGAAAAGAGAAGTCCCTGTGTCTCTGCATTCTAGAATAAGGACAATTTGTTAGACATGTAGCAATGGCAGCATAACTGCGCTCATAGTGAACACGCTTCAAAATCACTAAGGGTAGAAATTAAAAAAACTTGGTCATGACCTTACCATCTCAACATTTTTCTGCAGGTCACTATTCATCTGGCATCTCTCCTCTGTCATGGTTTCCAGTTTCTCTTCAAGCTGCTGTATCTATACAAATGTTTTATTGTATTTTCAGAAATAAAACATTCAGTGCTTCAACAATGTTCATTGTACGTCACCAGAACATAAAAGTATGAACAGACTAACTTGTTGCTGAAGCGTTGCTTCTTGAAGTTCCCTCTCAGCCTGCTGTTCAGACTGAACATGTTGTTGCTGTTTCAGTTCTGCCTGGACCTGAATGATCTGGGGATGGGGGACATATGAGTATTACACACCCATTAACAGTATGACGCTCCAATATACTAACAAAATGGCCTTCCTAGTGGTAAAAACCATTCAGGCTCACCATCGCCTCATTCTCATCTAGTTCTCCCTTGAGATGATTTCTCTCCTCTCTGACCCCCTGCAATATCTCCTGGAGCTGGTCTCTCTCTTCAGTCAACAAGGTCACAGTAGATAGCAGTTTCTCTAACTGCTCGGTATGAGTTTGAGGGCAGTCTGTATTCACAGACAAGAGACTCTCTCTCTCAGCTCGTACAGACTCAAGTTCCTCTTTCATCAGTCTTATCTGTAGGGATGGTTTGGAGAATACACATATATATATATATAAAAAAATAATAATAACAGTATTACATAACAGTAATATATTAAATTTAACTTCTAAAGAACTTTAATGTGAAAGTACTTTAAGAGCAATAATAAAACAAGCATCTCTCCTGACAAGTCAGCCAAATGATAACGCTGCTAATAAAAATAGTTAGCAACAAATGTCATTTATTAGCTGGTTCTACATGAGCATGCCCTGAAAAGTAAAGCAATGAAAAATGGAGGAAACTGTTGTGCTCAGTAATATTCAGTAGCACCACAAAACCAGGGGGCTACTTATTAGTATAGTTTGTTCAGAGTTGAGCATGTTAAACATTCATCAAGTTACAGCTGTGATGATCATGCCACTAGTGCCATAGACACTCAATGTATTGAATCATATGGAGGTTGTTTGTGTACTTCAAACCATACCACAGCTATTTGTTTGCTGCCCATTTTAAGATTCCCAGCATTGTCTTACCGTGGCACATTACTCCTTACTGCATTTCTGGTTAAATTCCAACACCATGCTATTCAGTGTAATTTAGCAGACATGTTTTTATTCTGATTTACTACTGCTAAGTTGTTTTAAAGAGCATTGTACAAAAAGAGGAAAGAAAAATAATATTTTTAAAAAGGCAATTTATTCCTAACATTTTTCAGATGATTAACGTAAAAGCTCTACGATGCTTTACTTTGAGGGTACAGGTAGTCAAAAAAGAAACGCCACAATTGGTGGCTAAGCTGTTTCTTGACCAGGTTTGTGTTGTTGACCTGAATAATCTGAACGTAATTGATCAGTCGTAGACAAAACATTAACGTACTGGACAGTTCAGCAATAGCAAACAACCTTGTATACCACGGAATACCACTGTACCCGATGCCCGAAGAATTTTCAACCGTTGAACTGATCAACAACACCCCAGGATGTTGGCATAAATGTGTTAGGAGTACCATGAAGATAACAGAACACCAGGCTAATCTCAGCAGATATTCTAAAAAATACAACAACTAGTAAGCCTAAAAAAAGCCAAGACCTTAGTCTTGCGTTACAAATTAGATAAAGCTCTGCCAGCAGTGATGGAAAAACGGAAAGTGAGGCAAAATAAAGAAACATCTCATGACCCAAAACATGCTACTTCACCTGTGAAACATGGTGGCGGTAGTGTTATGGGCTTGAACATGTACCGCTGCCACTGGAACTGGCTCAATTATCTTTATTAATGTTACTTCACAGCAGCAGAATTAATTCTCAAGTGTGCAGAAACATCTTCTGTTCAGATCCAACCAAATGCCTCAAGACTCACTGGTTACCACTTCACCATGCTGCCGGAAAATGAAGCCAAACATACTGAAAAAGCAACTAATTAATTTCTTGGGCCAAATAGTGGATTGTTCTAAGGCTTTCCACATTTTCAATTTTTTTTTAAAAATCATCCTACAAAAAGTATGATTTTGAATACCATTTGAATATCTACATTAAGTGAAAAACAAAAGTACCTGAAATTCAACTCAGGGGAACGGTTTGCGAATTAATAGAGAATTAGATTCAACTCTGTTACAGTGGCCTGGTTTCTAAACAAGCTTTACGCATACATTTCTCAGTTGTTTAAAAGTCTATCAGTCAGAATTTAGAGCCTTTTTCTAGATCGTGCCCCACTGCTGTTTAACCCTGGGCAATTCAGGCTTGCGTTGATGAAACGAAGCACCACTGACCCACATTGAGCAGTGTATATTACGCTAATGTCAGCTGGCAAAACACTCCATGCTGGTCTGAGGGGAAAATGCTAATTATAAATATTTGAAAGCCGCACTTGTTCCGTTATGGGACAGACCGACCTCTACGGGCAGTGGTGAGAGTTAAATTAAATTAGTCCATGTTCTGTTTCAAATTCAATGTGCAGAGTGAAAAAGAAAAACTTCCTTATGAAACGCAAACAAAACTGCATTTTGTTTTTATATACACTGACGTTACAATAATGTGTATCCAAGACAATATGTTCTATATCTCACCCGTTCTTGCAGGTCTGTTAGGGAGGATGCATTCTCTGAAGCATTTGTATTGTTCAATCTAGTCTCAATTTCTGCATTCTGAGTCTTCAGTAGTTGGTTTTTCTCCCGTAGCGATCTTATCTTCTCTTGAGCTTGCCTTAGTTCTTCTTGATTCTCAATCATCTGAAACAAGAAATCAAATACAGTGGCCTAGGACAAACAGTCGCAAGAAAACATTTGTGAACCTTTTGAATTATCGGCGTAAATGGCCCCTCAAATATAGTCTGCTGTTCATCCAAGTCAAAACAAAACATGAACAGCATGATTTCACAAAAATCATTACTTTGACATTTCGTTACTGGTTAAACATGAACAGCATAAGATCCATTGAGTATCTGAACCGCTAGCGAAGGGTGTAATTCAAGTCGGGTGTTCCAGTAAATGAGAAGACATTCTATTGTGTGGTAAAGGTGCCCTGTCATAAACAAAAAGTGTAGTTGACCCCCAAAATGAAGATTTGTTCAAATAAAATATTTTAAGTTTTGCACCACTGCTACTCTGCCCAGAAATAAAAATCATAGCACAGTAAGTTTGTCAGCTCTTTGCCTCAATTCACTATACAAAAAAAGTCATCTTATCCTATAGATTCTAAAAGTTACCAAGACGATGAGGTGGACTAAGCCTACAGACCTAATTTAAAGTACATCCAAAAAATGCCCAAGGGAAGAAATTAAAGGTAAAATAATGCAAAGAGCCAGATCTCATGTTTGGCTGCTAGGTTTTAGAAGGATTATTGCGCAACAACTATTTCAGACTATTTATCAGGTATGCAGGTAATTCAAAAAGGGTTCACTTTTGCAACTTTTTCTGGCCACTGTATAAAGCTACAATTTGAGTTAGTTTGCAGCATAGTTCAATTTCTCAACATGGATTGAGATTTCTTACCATTTCCACATTGTCCTGAAGGTCAGCCTTGAGCTGGCTCCTTTCCTCTTTAACAGCTTCCAGCTGCTCCTTTAAATCCTTTACAGACTCCAGGTGAATCTACCAGCAACAAAAAAGTGAAAAAAAGAATGTTAATGTTAATCGACAATATCCAAAATTCAGTGAAGTCTAGTGCTATTTATAAAGGAGACTGAAAAGCTTTTTGTATTAAAAAACAAACTAGTAAATTTACAAAATCAGAAAAATAAAAATACCTTTGAGGGTCAGGAACACAATCAAGCAGTCACCTTTATATATATATATAAAAAAACCTGGTTGCCTCTGCCACACGATAAAGACTTGGCCATGGACAGACCTTTCAATAAGATGATGAACCCAAACCTACATCAACATCCACCCAGAAACAGTTGTGGGACCACAAAATCAATGTTTTACAAAGGCCATATGAGTCCCCGGACTTGGATCCAGTTGACCTACGATCTGAATTGAACAGGCCAGTCGACAAGCACAAACCTAAGACTATGGATATTGAAATTTGTTGCAGGAAGGAGTTGCCCAAGATTCCTCCAAAAGTGTACAACCTAGTTAGACTTGACAGGAAGATGCTGAGTGCCACTATCCTTTTCATGGGCCCAAAATCCACTGTTTGAGTCCAAAATATAACTCAATGGTTCTTATTTGATCATTTAATGAAAGATGATAAAACTTCTAGAGTTGACTGCATGGAAGTAGTAGGCTATATAATTTCAGATTTAGTCTATACACTGTTTGCTATTTTAAATCAGACAGCAGGCTCATTAAAACTACCATTATGTCTGAAATGCCCCTTCAGTCACAATGATGTAGAGAGACTGAAAAAACACACCTAAGGGTCTAGCAATGGACTTTCCCTTTAATCACTTACTTGCAGACATAGATCAGTCTCCTGATGTTCTCCATGTGGTTCGGAGTTCAGCCGCTGAACAAGTAAACATCTATTAATATTCATGATGATAAAAGCTGAAAATACTCTTAAATATTTTAAATAACTCAGACCCACCATCTCTACATTCTCTTCTAGGTCTCTCTTCAGCTGGTTCTTCTCCTCCCGGACTCCCTGCAAAATCTCCTGGAGCTGGTCTCTCTCTTCAGTCAATGAGGTCACAGTAGACAGTAGTTTCTCTAACTCCTCTGCATGATTCTGAGAGCTCTCTGTCCTCTCTGACAGGAGATGCTCTCTCTCAGCTTTCATGGACTCAAGCTCCTCATTTAGTAGTCTTAGCTGAATGAAAAATGAACCAACATAATAGTTAGACCTAGATTCATATTTGGGAGAAATAATGCTTACCTTGAGTTGTTCTTGAAGGCCCATTGATTCATTTTTCACACCAAGCCATTATTCAACTTCGTCTCCCAGCCTGGAAGTGTTTTTTTTGTTTGTTTCTGCTTTCGATGCAACTTCTGTGGCCTGGGACGCACAGTTTCAATTAATTCATTTGGACAGTGCAAATAATGCAGATTCCAGGCTGGGACAAAGGTGAATAATGGCTTGTCGTGAAAAATAACTCCATGGGCCTTCAAGAACTCAGGGTAAGCGTTATTTCACCCAAATATGAATCTAAGTCAAACAATCACTTTAAGAAAAGATAGTGTATGGAGATGGGAGAAATATATAGTTTTGAGAGCCACTGCACCTGCTCTTGGTGTTCAAGAAATTGTGTATCATTATGTTTCCTAGACGATTCACTGTCAGCAATCTTCTCGTTCAAGACATTTATGACTTGTTGTATTCTACACAAGTTATTTTCAATTGTTTCTTGGTCTTCGCTGTCCTTCAGCTAAATAGAAAAATCAAAAATCAAGAACCTTACAGAATATACAATTACATTAAAGTGTGGTTTGTGAAGAAAAGACAAACTTACTTTCAAGCCGGATTCTTCCAAAGTAGTAAAAAGCTGACTGTTCGCCACTAAGGAGCACTCCAAGTCTTTACGAAGCGTCTCCAGTTGCTCTGTGATGTTGACGCACTTCTTGGTTTGATTGTGTTCTCTCACCTCTGATTCTTTCAAGTCATCCAGCAGTTTGACTAGCTGCTCCTGGGAGCTTTGGAGATTTTCTTTGAGCTGCTGAGCTTCCTCCTCACTACTGGCCTTAGCTGACAGCAGGCTCTCTCTCTCTGTTTGGACTGCACAGAGCTCCTCAGTAAGGTCACATACCTGAACAAACAAACAAAAAAGTAATAAACGCAAAAGACTCAACATAAAAAACAAGCCCATGTTACTTAGCTTTAAATGAAACCCATTTACCTGTTTCATCAAACTTTCCACTTTCTCTGGAAGATCCTGCAGCGCACTTAAAGATTCAATCTTAACATGTAGGGATCTCTCAACTTCATGAGACTTCTCCAGCTCTTTCTTCAGGCAAGCAACTGTTTTTTCTAGTTCAATGCTGTCTATAAGACCTAATACAAAAAGGAGACCCAGTGTTAAATCATTTTTTTAAACAGAAATACAAGTATTAAAAATAATTCAGGAGAAGAGGAAATACTATTCAAAAGACTAGTTATATCACACACTTTTGGGAACCTTTCCATCTAAGAGAGCAGTGAGCTTGGTGTTCTCCTCAAAAGCTCCCTGTAACTCCCTCTGAAGATCAGTCTGCATCTTTTTGAAGCAAGATTTTTCTCTTTCCAACTGAGAGCAAAGAATTTTAACTTCTGCTTCCATCTTCTCATAGCCAGCCGTTAGTGTCACCTGATAAGTCCACAGCATAGATTTAGAACTATTAGAACCAACATGGTAAATGCTGGAAGTTTGCATGTAAATACAGATTGCAAACTGACACTTATTAAGCAGGGGACACTTACATCTCGCTCTTTAAGAGAGATATTTTCACTGCGCAAATGTGCCCAGTCCTTCTTAGCGTCACGGCCCAGACACACAGCATCGTCAAGGGAACGTCTCAACTGCTTCACTTGTTGGACCAAGTCAATGTCACTCTGAAAGAGAAAAATCAGTTGTTACAGCAGGGTAGGGCTGTAAGCAGCACCTACTGTAAACACCAGGCACAAATCAATGAATTTACCGATTTTTGCAGTTCCTCTGCCAATTCGCCTTTCTGTTTAAGCTCCTCTGACAGTGCCAGCAGATTAGCCTAGGGATGGACCATACTTGGGAAATCATTCAAAAGTCATGCTAACTAGCACTCACTGACAAGACACAGCCATATACATTGTTTAAATAATGCCTAAATGTCACATACCTCAAGCTCTTGACATTTGCGCTCAGAGGCCTCTGAGGCCTTCTTTAAAGAAGAAATTTCAGTCTCTAGTAATTTCTGTAAGGTTAAACAAAAAGTAATGAGTGCATTTTTAAACGCAGAAATCATTAAGTAAGCATTTTTAAGCAAATATATATATTGTTAGTTATATTCAATAACAATAATGATGTCTAATACTTATAACAAGGCCCTGTGTTTTTAACAGGTTTAGTATCAACCTGACAATCAAATTCAAGGACTTTAAAGTACCTTTTCAAGAAAATTGAAGGACATTACCTAAAACCAACTAGAATCATTGTATTTTGTCAATTAGCTTAAAAAAATAAACAATACTATATGAAGTCTGATCTCTGTACTTAACGTATAAAGTAAACCAGCCCATATATTTACACTTACGTATTGATATTTTTTCTCTTGTTTCTTTTACTTCATTCTTTGAATAATACATTAATTTAAATGTATTAAACAGTCCAATCCAATAGAAAAATTAATTAGTAAAACAACAGTCCAAAACTGTCTGTACCATACCAGACCAGCAAAATTATCATAGATTATCATAGATAGTTGAGAGTTAAAACCACATCACAGCCACAATCCCTGATAACTGCTCAACTCTGCAGGATTGAGCCACAGGTCCTCACTGGAGCTAGAAAGCATCCCAGTGAAGGAAAGAACAAAAGGGCATTGAACGAAATAGCTGTCGGGGGTCATAGCATTTTTTTAACCCATCAAATTACATTTATACGTGCAACTTAAATTATTCCAATACATTGACAGAAAATTACTTTGTGCAGTGATACCGGTATATTTAAGTAAAACAATACTTAGTGTGGGTAGTTTAACTATGCCAATATTAAAAGTGCATGTTTTGTACATCGAGTTGGTAATCATACGGTCAAGAGATTTCAGTGGGTCTTTGTAGAAAATTAATTAGAGGAATTCCCCATGCAACAGAATCAGCCTCATGCCAAGTAAACCTTATTTTAAACGTTGGCTGTTGTTTTTGGCCAAATATTGAAATAAATTGCAGCCTTACAGGCTTTGATTTTGAGCGTAGCTTTATGGAACACCTTTACAAACTCTCAACGCATATGTGCACACGCGTTCAAAGGTTCACTTTTAAATGTGTAGTTTTCTGTCCATCAAGATAACATCAAATTGATCAGAATTACAGTGCAGACATGTTGTATCTGGAAACATCTTATTGTCAATGGAATATTTACATAGGTGTACAGTGGCCCATTATTAGCAACCATCACGCCTACGTTCCAATGGCACATTATCTAACCCATGTTTATTAATTTGAAAGTCTAATTGATCATTAGGAAACACTTTTGCAATCTTGTTAGCGCTGCTGAAAACTGTTGTGCTGATTAAAGAAGCAATAAAACAGGCCTTTGTTAGACTAGTTCAGAATCTTCAGCATCAGCACTTTTGATTATAGGCTGAAAATGGGCAGAAACAAAGACATTATTTCATCAGTCTATTCTTGTTCTGAGAAACAAAGCCTATTCCATGAGAGAAATTGCCAAGAAGCAGAAAATATCTTGCAACAATGTGTAGGACTCCCTTAATAGAACACAAACTGGCTCAAACCAGAATAGAAAGAAGTGTGAGGCCTCAGTGCACAACTGAGCAAGAGGACAAATATGACTTAATTTTGAGGAAAAAAAATGCCTCACAGGTAGTCAAATGACAGCTTTGTTAAAACACCAGCATTAACAGATAAGAGGCAACTCCGAAAGGCACACTACAGTTGGTGACCTTACTATAAAAAAAAGTAGTAGAGTAGTCAGCAAATGTGTCAGGCAAGTGGACTTGCTAATATCAGAATAAAGACAGACAGCTAGCTGGCTAACCCAAAATATAGTACGTCTCAAAAATAATTGTAGATAATCTAGTCATAAGTAGGTAAACCAAAACCAACATGTCCAGTAAAGATGCATGCCAGATGGGAATTGCAATGTTAAAAATGGCGCGCAATAAATGACGGCACAGTTAACAGCAAAATCTGCAATTATACTGTCCTAGCAGCAAGTAAGGACCATCATGCCAGTAAGTAGCTAGCAAAATGTTTTTTTACTATTTTGAATGGAAATTGTTCTGTAAATTATGGCCATTCCAGCTAGATATGTATGCTGCATCAAAGTCATAAAGAGCTGTACGTTTAACATTCTTATTGACGAGTAGGATTTAAAGAAAACAACAACAGCTTAATTAAACTTCAGGATGGGTTAAATGAACTCTAACCCAAAACGACTGTGCATAAGTTTTAACGGCCGCCTAGAGTAAGTCCAGTTTTAGTCTAAACTAGGAACAGTCACAATAAACAAATTCTTACTTAATCATTAACACACAGACATCAAGACTAATATTATTCATATCTAGCAAAATAATTCCGGTAAACATAAATTTCCAAACTTACTGGATTAACCTTTACTCTACATTTGCAAGCTGCATTGTCCTGTTTGAGGAAACACTCCATCGATTAAATAATTTTGAGATATAGAACAAATGCTGTAAATTGCACTCTTAAGAAATATTTTTATTTAAACTACTTTAAGCGCTTTGTCTAAAAAGTGTTGATGTGATCATTATTCCAGCACTGACATTTCTGAGAGCCAAATTCAAGTACTTTAATTGTGCGAACCCTGATTTAATGAATTTCAATTGTTTTATGCCATGAATAGAACTACAACCATATCAAAACAAGTTGGTTACATAAATCTTTAAGCAATTTACACAGAAGTCGTTACCTCATGTTCTCTTTTGACCTCCTTTTCCAAAGAAATGAAATCTTCCATTTCTTTATTCTTTTCCATCTCCTGAAGAAGTGCAGCCTTTTCTTTTTCCAAATTGTCAGTCTTTTTGGTTAGGACGTGGAACTCCTGCTTGAGAAGATCCCTCTCAGCAGCAAGCAGTTCCTTTTGACAGTGGCATGGAGAGGCAGAAAATTCAAAATAGTTTTTTTTTGTTGAACAGATGCAACACAAAATGTGGCCACATACCTTCTCATGCACCAACATCTCACAAAGTTGAACACTCTCTTCAAATCCCTCTTTCATCTGTAAAGAGATGCAATTTCGCATTTAATTACCCTATTTTTTCCACATCTAGCATGATAAACCATTGATATGAATAACTGATGATCACCAACCTGCTCCTGTCCATCAGTAGAAACGTTTGACTTTTCTTGTAGCTCTTTCTCCAGTTCAGCCACTCTCCTCTCTAAAGTTTCCACTTTCTCCATGGCCTGCTGAGTTTCATTTTCCAGTTGGCTCTCCAGTTGGTTTGGAAGTAAAAATTCACTAGAAGTAAAGAGAATGATTGAACATAAAAGAACAGGTAACACTTTACAAAGAGGATACATAAAAAAAACATGAATTCATTAACTTAACATTACATAAACTAATGAATACTGGGTGTTTACTGATTGTGAATTAAGTGTGAATAAGTTGATTAACTTATAAATGCATAGCTAACACATAACTGGATGTTATTTAATGAAGTTATTTAAGAAGTACGGATAGGTTTATTCATTCTGTATAGCAATGTTAAATGTTTCAAATGAACACAAGCAGAAGATAATGAGCAAATAACAGAATATAAATGCAAATATTTCAAACAAGTTACAGAATTATAGATTATCTTGGATAAATGCTCACTAATAGGGATGTAAAACAAATTGTGCTTTTTATCCCTTCAATAAATATGTTCTGTTTATACCGAATGTTTGGGGTCTAATATCAGCTCATGAAACATGGGACTAAAACTTTACATGTAGCATTAATTTATTTGTATTCACGGATTAAAATAGAAATAGCCCATGTTACCTTTCTGAAAAACGCACACTGCTCTGGTTCATCTCCACATCCAATGTAAAATCTAACTCCTCAACATCTATGAAAATACAAAGCAGAAAAACAATTTTTTCAAAAATCTGTGCAACAGAAACGTAAAATTTCAAGCTCTTAAACTGATATTTTGTATATTTTTGGTACGGTTAATTACCTTCATTTTGTTCTGTCAAGACCGACATATCAGCTTTTCTCTTTTTCATAAAAGGTTCAGCAAAGCTTAAGTCAGTCTCTCCAGCATTGTGGAAGGCTGGTGATTGCAGTGGTGATTGCAGTTTTCCACCCCATGTGACCCTGCGTTTCGGCATCTTTATAAAAATAAGCAAAAAGAACAAAACTAAGGAAAACAATTGTCATACAAATTCTCATAACAGGACCATAGAATGGTACATCTCAAAATGATCAGACATGATCAGACATGATTCAGCAAGTGTTGACCTGGGTGGATGTTGGACATGTCTTGTTGCATCACACTCTAGCACTGGGGCATTCAACTCCTATCCTATGATGTCCGTAGCCTCTAAGAACACCCAAACTATTTTGCCTCAGTACGTTTATTTCAAAATGTTCTGTTTAATCCATTGTTGTTGTTTTTTTCCCACATACATGAACTATGCAAAAAATATATATATTTAAACTAAATAAGTAGTATTTCTTAGTGGGAACTAAACCCCTCAGGACAAACACGGGCAAGATGTAGTCATTTACGCCTGTTAGTTTCTTGATCACTTGTCCAAGGGTTGTCTGATGAAACTCAGAAGTAGGTCACTCGTCTTGTTTAATCACTAGTTGCAAAACGCCAGCTCAGATCCAATCAGAAATTAAAGCTGCAAGCAGCATTTATCAGGGTTCAAGCTGTTAAGGCCTTTAAGCACCCAAACATCAAAAGACATTACGTTTTATTTAGCAAGCATTTAACCACTGAAATAATAAATGGAAAAGTCCATTCACAGCCAATACAGGCATTGTAGCATTGGAAATGTACGTTTTTCAAAGCTTTTTGACAGTTATAGTTGCACCTATTGTCTGATCTCCACAAAACTCTGCATGCTTCTTCACTATGTTATGACACATATGCTCATCTATTTTTGTGAAGTTTGGGGGTTTTCTATGGGATTTATTGGCTTTTGAGTGTATTTTGTCCTGCCACTTGAATAAATTATCCTGTTACAGCCAGGCAAATGGAAAAAATTGATAATTATTGATCTAGAGTCCAGAGAATCATCGTAGACCGAATTGGTTCCGAAAGGCCGAAAGTCCAGGTACTAGTTCGCGAAAGTAGGTTTTTAACATATTCGCGAATATTAAATGAACAGTTTGATTGACAGTAGTGGTTCTTGAGGCAAAGTTTTTCAGCATGAGGAGATCTATCAAGTGATATGCATTTTTTGACGAAATTTGTAACAACACGTGATTAGAGAGCCTTAAAACTCGTTAGCGCCAACTAGTGGCCGATTTCTTTCAAAATTCTTACAGACCTCTAGGACCTTGTGCCAAACATGCCCACCAAGTTTCGTTCTGATCAGAGTATGTCAACCTGGTTTAATAGGTGCTCAAATCTCATTGGCCAATGGCGGCCATGTTTTTTGAGATTATTTGAGTTATAGCCTTTTTAGTAAAATGGGCTCCTCCCACAACTTTAATTTTGTGCCCCCTAGCGACCATTAATCGAAATTTAAACTTTTTTTTTGATAATTATTGATTTTCAGACTCCATAGAACATTTCTACACTGGTTTGGTTCCGATCGGGCGAAAATCCAGGGACTAGTTCGCAAAAGTAGGTTTTTGACAAAATTCAAAATGGCGGAAAATCTATCATGGCGGAAATGAAATCGGAGATATACGTTTTGTTCGTCTTGAGCCAAGGATTACAGGGATATAAGTCTACGACATACGGTCTAGGAGTTATGACCACTTTCGCGCTTTAGGTCGCTATAGCGCCACCTATGGGCCAATCGGGCTCATATTTTGATAACCTCTCCTCGATTTTTGTACTACCATATGCCAAAGTTTCAAAGCTCCAGCTCTTACGGTTTGGGCTGCACGATGCGTTTTACGGCAGAAGAATAATAATAAAAATCTGTACAATAACAATAGGGTTTCAGCACTTCGTGCTTGAACCCCTAAATAAAAGAATAGCTACTAAGTCAACAAGGGCAGAGAAAAACTGTTCATCTACACTGAGGTCCCTGCTGAAAAGCAGTCAGTGTGAACATGACAATCAAAACAAGGTGCAAGCAGGTCATGCATCTGAAGGCAAACCAAGTACCTATGTACCTGAACCTTTAGTGACGCCAAAGTGGTTTCTGTTGACCAACATCATTTATGGAAAATATTGTGAAACAATACTGGATATATTGAAATGTTTTTAGAACACAAAAAGTATACAAAAGCACCCTTGCGGTGGGACAAACTTTTGATTCATTGAGCATCTCAGCTAGTCAACACTAGTTAATCTCCAAGTAGGGTACAGAAAGAATATATATAATAATACCGCTTTGATGGAAACAAAGTTTGACGATGTGACTAGAAGTTTGGTTAAATTCCTGATCCTGTCCTGTTGTTCTCTTTGAAGTTGATCCTTCTCTTGCAAAATCTGTGACAGTGTCTCCTTCTCTGTTGCGGTTGTTTGAGTAACTGAAGAGACCTACGATAGTGGAAAAGAAGAAAAAGGATTAACATGAAAAGGGTAAACACTTCAAAGTAGGACCAGCAACATTTCAAGGTTGAACCTCAATTGCCAGTGAGTCAAGACTTGCCTCATGAAGTCGGCGCTTGAGGTCCACAATTTCATTTCTGTATCTTCTCAAAAGGGCTCCATCATCAGAAACCTCTGTGACATGAGGATCATTCTTCATGTTCTTCGCAGCACTAGCAAACTACATTGCAGACACGAGCAGTCACTTCATTAAATGTTACAATTGACATTAAACACAAAGTATAAAATATAAAAATACAATCAGATCAATTACGTTATTTTTTTTAAATCACAATTTATGAACCATAGACACCTAAAGATAATAAATGGCACCTACTTGAAGAGTGCTAAGTGTCTCTTCCACAGTAACGGGGGTAATCGTGCAGATGATAACAGTTTTTGCATTTCCACCCAGAGAATTTTGTAGGATACGGGTGAGTTTACTATCCCTGTAGTTAGTGAAACCCCTGTGAATATAGAGAAAATTACATTAATGGAAGAAAATAGCACAGGTTAAACAAAACGTGCACAGCAGTAAAACATATATATATATATATTTTTTTTTTTTTTTTTTTTTTTTTAAAAGACCTACTTTTGAGTTTCATCAGACAATTTCTTGATCACTTGACCAAGGGTAAACAGGCTGCGATTTATATTACATCCTTCCTTGAAACGGGTACCTTCAATATCAAAAGTCACAAGTTAAAAAAAAAGCAGCAAATGAAATTCAGCATCAAAAGGAAAAACTAATATTTACCAATATTAGCACAAATATTAAAGCATTTACCTTCAGCGCCTGTTTGACTAGCTCTCTCAGCACCAGCCAGGTCAACCAAATTCTACAAGAAAATAACATCACAGATGAGAAAAGATGCTAATTGTAGTTTACATGAGATAACTCACACTTGACTGTGGCAGCTTACCAAATGGGATACTATAATGGCTCCATCTGAATTTTCACCAGACGCAGTGTCACCCCTGTCACGACTCTCCAAGATCTAAGAAGAGCATTATATTCAACACATAACAAAATTCATTCATTGTCTATTTTAATGTGTAGTATGTCTTACCATGCGAAAAATTGTGTGTGATCGACTGCTTCGCTGGTTCATTTTCGTCTTTCCGTAATGGCGATTCTCTAGAAGGTACAGTTACATTTAAATTTAAAAAAATAAACATTCTGCTTATTATTAACAAAATAAACACTCTGATCTAGCATTATGGTTGAAATAATTAAAGTACTTTACTTTCTCCTTTTTTAATCCACGAAAGGGCTTGCTCAGGAGATGTCACTAGTTCTTCAGTTAAGTCAGCAACATATACATTCTTCTGCAAAGACAGGCAGTAATCTATTACTGACAGGTGCAAAAATCCAACATGCAGCTTGCACAATCATCCATTAATCGATATATGCAGTAATGGACCGAAAGTTGTGGCATATTATTTTTGGGGCATATACCACTCTTTCACGTCAAAAATTTCACATGACTGACATGCCTTTGTTGTTTACCACCACAGAAAGACCACTTACAAGTTTAATTGATAGTTTATTGTTAGCGTGTGTGTGGATTACATCTTTAAGTAACTATAGGGCTTATAAAACCTGAATATCCCAGGTTTATGTATTATATTTCATCTGATCCATCTAGTCAAGCTCCATCAACTTACATTGTTCCCCTCTCTGATTTCTAGGGGTTTCCTTTTCCAACTGTCACAGAGTAAATCTGTCACTGTTTCATTATAGATCTCCAAGTAGGACACCCTCAGAAGGAACTCCTTATTTGGACACTAAAGTAAAAATGCAAGCAAATCAGTTAAAACATCATAAACATATCTTACATATGTATAAGAAAAATAATTTTTAAATATACTGCTCACATTCTTTATAGTCTGAAAGACATCCTCCATGGCAAGGGGTATAACTCCCGGAGTAAGAGAACTTCCCATCATAGTGAAAGTTTTCCCAGATGACGTTTGTCCATAAGCAAATATAGTTCCTGAAAACCCCAAAAATATAAAGCTCTATAAACAACACAGTCAAAACACAACAAATACAACTATTGTGCTTGCTTTGAAGGAGAACTTCCCTTTTTTTCTACTTCATTAGATGGTTTTCGCACCCTAAAAGAAGTCTATGGGCCAAAAGATTAATTTATGGTTCAGTTCTATTAACAGACGCAATAAGCATGTAAAGTAATACTAATAATTACAATTTCATATTTGGCTTGATTTAACTTTGATTTGTAGTTATAAATGGTTAGAGTTTATGACGGTTGAAAGAGAAAACCTATTTTACTCCCTTGTCCAAAGGAGGGTTCAGTAAGAGGTAAAGTGCCTCATACACAGTCACACACACTGAACTTGCGATAAAAGACAAGTAGAGAGAGACGTCTTTGACTTGATATTCATTTGGTATCAGCCTGATATCATTTGGTTGCAATTTTTTCCCAACATTTTAGCGACATTCTACTATTAATATTTGTATTCAAGTAGTATGCTATACCAATGTAATGTAACACTTTCCAAAAAAGCCATTATTAAATCAGTCTACTGGTGAAAGTCAATGGGTCAGATACATTTTCTATTCAGTACAGATAACTAGTGCAATATAAACAAAGCATGAGTTTTTGTTTTGTAACATTAGGTCAACCAGCTTACAAAAGCAATACAAATTTACATTTTAAATGAATATTTTAAGAATCCCCCCAAAACAATGTACAGGTAGATGGCGCATACATTTCCTACACTAGACAGTACTTAATTTATTTTCAAGTGATAAAACAAGTGATCTGAAGGTTAACAAATGGGACATTTTTAGCACCTGTGTTAATGACATCAATTGAAAAGGGATAGGTTTCACCTTGTCTGTTTAGGACAAAAAATATTCTCAATTATAAGATGTGCTTTTGTATCCACCTAAACCATATGTAGGTGAATTAATATTGTGAAACATTTTCGATATTTGCTAATATTACAATTCCAAAAATTAAAGGCTGTCTATTTAATGGAAACACACCAAGCGCCATCACACTTGGAGGCCACAGCTGTCCAACAAACTGAACATCAATGAACTGTCACTAGCAAGACAGATATTCTGAAAGAAAACGTAAAAGGAACCCAGATCTAAAGTTAGCACATAATCACAGATCAAATTGATGCTGCAGTAAGATAAGCAAGTTCTCATGCAGACTCAGACCAACTTTGAGGGTTCAACTACAAATGTATGCAAACATGTCAGAAAGTCTAAGTTCATAAATTGTTTGATCAGGGCAGGTATGTTCCCAAATGTAATATTTGTCATATTTACGTACAACCCCATTTCCAAAAAAGCATAAAATATAAGTAACAGAACGCAATGATGTGCAAATCATTTAAACCCTATATTCAAGAGAAAAAAGTGCTACAGACATTTTATTGTTTCTTGAAAAATAAATGGCCACTTTGAATGTGATGCCAGCAACACATTTCGAACCAGGAATGCCTAGTTCAGCCAGCCTGCAATAAAATGCGTTAATCATGGCTGCCCTCTCGAGAATCAAACCCGGGTGCCCACGTGAAAGTCATTGCCGTTAAACACGACGCCCCCGAACTGCACATATTATATTATTTTCAGTCATTAACATCACGGCAAGTTGTTAGACACCATTAACTAGCGTTACAATTAGTAACGTTTCCTAAGTTTACCTCCACCACAAATAGCATCTATGAACATTATGGCTTTTGCCACTGACCGTTTAAACAGCTTATCAGCCCATTCATGAATGACATTGATACAATAACTACTTTATCAATATAGGTGATGATAACAGAAATTTTCAGCAAGTGAAAAGACAAGAGAATTGTGTAGCCAGTGAAGTGTTTGTCTATCCTGAACAAATCCTGAGACATAATTAGAAAATCCACTAAAAATAGTCGCAATATAGTAAACCATTTCATTTAAGGCTTCCCATAACATATCTACTCAAGGTTGTAGCCAGCAAGGTTATTGTCTATCCTGAACAAATCCTCTTTTGCCAATTGGTAAAATTACAGACTTATACATGCTTTGTAAATGGGAAAACAAAGTCGGCAGTGTATCAAATGCCACATTCTCTGAGGCTAAAGCTTATTTAAGATGGACTGAAGCAAAGTGCAAAACTATCCTGTGGTCTGACGTATCAAAATGTAAACATTTTTGGGAATCATAGATGCGGTGTCCTCTGGACTACAGAGAGGGACAATCCGGCTTCTTAGCACGCAGTTGAAATGCCAGCATCCATGATGGCATGGGGTTGCATTAGGCCACATGGCATGGGTGATTTGCACATCTGTGAAGGCACCATTAATGCTGAACAATACTGTATATACAGATTGTGGAGCAACATATGCTGCCATCCAGACATCTTTTTCAGGGAAGTCTGTGCTTATTTCAGCAAGACAATGACAAACCACATTCAGCACGTATTACAACAGCATGGCTCCATAGTAAAAGAGTCCGGGTGCTAAACTGGCCTGTCTGCATTCCAAATATATTGACTAAATACCGTTATTGCAATATCGAAAATGTCTCGCAAAGTATGCAATATTCCGTTTATTTTGTGGAGAGATGCGTCCGTTGGCTCTGCGGCTCAGTTGTGTTCAATTTAGAGACATTGCTTGAAACTGCTATATATTGATCATGTTTCATTGGCCCGGTCACATGCCAGTGTGAGCGCATGGGAACATATACTATGGAGCATACCACGTAATGTGTGCACACTTCGACAGCGTGTGAGTTAAGAGAAAGAGACAGCAAAACGAGTCAGAGGGGCGCAAGAAAAATTCAAAATTAACAAAATGAGTGCAGCTCAGGGAGACAACGAAACAATTGAGATTGAAGAGGAAATGTTAGCAGCCAAAAAAATACTCATTTTGATCCACATCACAAAAAGCATTACAAAAGTATAATCCAAAATAAATAAACATCTCGGCATTAAAAGGAGTCAGGAGTTTAGAAGACTGCACAATAAAGAATGAGTGTTTGGTATTAGCTATAGAGGCAAAGCTTCTAAAATGCCTTGATTTTATATTTATTCAATTAAATAAAAAAATCTCAAATGATGTGTGTCCAAGAACTACAATAGGCACCTTTACAAAGGCTGAAACACCAGACTATTCTAGGGAACAGTGTTCAGATTCCCTTTGCAGTAGCCTATAAAGCTTTGTGTAGATAGTCTGCAGAGTGACCATGCGATAATTTGCTTTTGTTTTCAAAAATATTTTGCTTTTAGTGTTGATTAAGTATCATGTCTAAAAAGCCAATACCTGTGATTGGCCCCAGTTTCAGAGTTGCACAAGTATATGTACAAGTGGGACGTATACAGTTGTGCTCATAAGTTTGCTGGTGAAAGTGTGACATTTTTGAAATTATTCTGAAAATAACTGATCATGATCACTATCCTTTTATTTAAGATGGTGATCATATGAAGTCATTTATTATTATATAAATAAAAAAATAAAAAAGACATATCACCCAAATGGCACTGATCAAAAATCTACATACCCTTGAGTGTTTGGCCTTGTTACAGACACACAGACAAAAATGGCAATTAAAGGTGAATTTCCAACACCTGTGGCTTCTTACATTGCAATTAGTGTCTGTGTATACAGTCGATATATATTTTTTGTTAAGAATTTACCTATAACGTGAACTATTGAATTGATAAACCAACAAATCTCTGAGGGGAAAAAAAAAATATATTTTTACTCACAATAACCTGGTTGCATAAGTGTGCACACCCTTAAAGTAATACTTTGTTGAAGCACCTTTTGATTTTATTACAGCACTCAGTCTTTTTGGGTAGGAGTCTATTACCCTGGCACATCTTGACGTGGCAATATTTGCCCACTCTTCTTTGCAAAAGCACTCCAAATCTGTCAGACTGCAAAGACATCTCCTGTACACAGCCCTCTTCAGATCACCCCACAAATGGTCAATTGGATTCAGGTCTGGGCTCTGGCTGGGCCATTCCAAAACATTAATCTCCTCCAGGTGAAGCCATGCTTTTGTGGACCTGGGTGTGTGCTTTGGGTCGTTTTCGTGTTGAAAGGTGAACTTCCTCATCATCTTTCTAACGGACGCCTGAAGGCTTTGTGCCAAAATTGCCTGGTATTTGGAAATGTTCATAATTCCCTCCACCCTGACTAAGACCCTGGTTCCAGTTGAAGAAAAACGGCCCCAAAGCATGATGCAGCCACCACCATGCTTCTCTGTGGGTATGGTGTTCTTTGGGTGATGTGCAGTGTTGCTTTTGCACCAAACATACCTATTGGAATTATGGCCAAAAAGTTCAACCTTGGTTTCATCAGACCATGACATTTTCCCACGTGCTTTTGGGAGACTTGATGTATGTTTTTGCAAACTTCAGCCGGTCTTGGATGTTTATCTTTGTGAGAAAAGGCTTCCATCTTGCCACCCTACCCAATTCATATGAAGAATACGGGAGATTGTTGTCACATGTAGTACACAGCCAGTACTTGCCAGAAATTCCTGCAGTTCCTTTAATGTTGCTGTAGGCCTCTTGGAAGCCTCCCTGACCAGTTCTTCTAGTCTTTTCATAAATATTGGAGGGACGTCCAGTTCTTGGTAATGTCTCTGTTGTACCCTTCTGACGGATATCTTTCAAAAATGAGATCCCTCTGATGCTTTGGAAGCTCTCTGACCATGGCTTTTGCTCAGAGATGCAACTACAAAAATGTCAGAAAAATCCTACTAGAACAGCTTTATTTGTGATTAATCAGAGTCACTTTAAATTATGGCAGGTGTGTAATGTGATTGGTTCATTCTGAACACAGCCACATCCCCAGTTATGAGGGTGTGCACACTTAGGCAAAAAAAAATTCCAACTCAAAGATTTCTGTTCAATTGAGTTGTTCACATTATAGGTCACATTAAAAATGGAAAAAGAACTGACATGGTTTCTCTTTGTCTCATTCGTTTGAATCACAGAAATCTGCCATTTTAACAGGGGTGTTAACACTTTACATCCACTGTATATAGTCAATGAGTTGTTAGCTCTCACATGGATGCACTGAGCAGGCTAGATACTGAGCCATAGGGAACAGAAAATAACTGTCAAAAGACCTGCGTAACAAGGTAAGGGAACTTTATAAAGATAGAAAAGGATGAAAAGATATCCAAAGCCTTGCAAATGCCAGTCAGTACTGTTCAATCACTTATTAAGAAGTGGACAATTAAGGGATCTCTTGATAACAAGCCAAGGTCAGGTAAACCAAGAAAGATTTCAGCCAAAATTGCCTGAAGAATTGTTCTAGATACAAGAAAAAACCCACAGGTAACCTCAGGAGCAATACAGGACACTCTGCAAAAAGACAGTGAGGTTGTATCAAGGAGCACAATATGACGATACGTGAACAAAAATTAGCTGCACTGTCAAGTTGCCAGAAAGATGTCTTTACAGTGCCAATGCCACAGAAAATCCTAGTTACAATATGCCCGACACCATGACACCTTCTGGCAATCTGTAATTTGGAGTGACGAGACCAAAATAGAACTTTATAGTCACAATTCTTCTGCATGAAAGCCGCGCATGGGATGCTCATGCAAGACAAGACTTTGCATGACCTGTAGGTATTTTGCCTAGACGAATGGCCAGCTATACCACCTGCAAAGAATATCCTCATAGACAACTATTACACAAGACTGCACTGTCATTGACGCTAAAAGGGGCAATACACAGTATTAAGAACAAAATGTTTGCAGACTTTTGACCAGGGGTCAGGTCATTTTTTTCTTTGTTGCCATGTTTGGTTTTATGATTGTACCATTCTGTTCTGACCTACAGTTGAATGTGAATCCGACAAGAAATATAAGACGTGTTTGGCCTGCTCACACGTATTTTCTTTACAAATGGTACATATATTACCAATTCCCAAAGGGTATCCAAACTTTGGAGAACTGTAGATGTGCAAAGAAGGCAAATGCAAATGGCAGTTTTGAACACTAATTAGCCATGTGCGTCTGGTACTCTAAAAAGTTGGACAGGGTCGATAGGTCTGCTGTACCACCAGTCTTGTTCTGTAGAAATGGTCTTTATTTATTCATGTTGTACCAGTCCAATATGACGGTCAGTTGAAATAAACCCTTGTGTAGTAAGAAAACTTGTTCTCATGTTATAAATACTTCTTGATGGGTATTCCCATAACTTGTGTTTTCACATCTGTTAAAGAATATTGAAATGAGTGGCGATATCACAATATTCACATTTTGTTAATATTGTGCAACCCTAGTGGAAAACGTGCCCCTGTCTCAACATTTCTGAAATGTGTTGCTGGCATCAAATTCAAAATAAGCAGTTTCAACATGTGATATAATGTCTTAATGACATTTTCTATTAAATACACGATATGCACATCATTGCATTCTGGGTTTTTTGGCATTTTACACAGTATCACAACATTTTAGTAAATCAGCTGTATTTTTAATAAAACATTCATGAATATTTTGAGACTTAAATGCATTCTAATTATATAATTATAAAAATGTTGATATTGCCCATAGACAATGACCACAAGCCCAAATGGCCTATTGACATCCAGGCCTACTGTAGCTCTGAATGGCTAGCTGGTATTGGTTGAAGAATTAAGAAAAATATTTGTAGTTTATTTATTAACGCATGCCAATTTCTTTAACCTACATAGAATTTTCACAAAACGCCACTGTCTTTCCCAAACATGCTATGAAAAAATGGAAACATGAAAATTCCATTAACTGGTGGAGCCATGAAGACATCAAGTTAGAAAACATACAGTTACTCATTTACAGTATTACAGGTGCTGATCATAAAATTAGATCATCATCAAAAAGTTGACTTCATTAATTCCATTCAAAAAGGGAAACTTGTATATTATATCCATTTATTCCTCACAGACTGATATATTTCAAGTGTTTATTTCATTTAATTTTGATGATTATAACTGACAACTAATGAAAACCCCAAATTCAGTATCTCAGAAAATTTGAATATTGTGAAAAGGTCCAATATTGAAGACACTTGGTGCCACACTCTAATCAGCTAATTAACTCAAAACACCTGCAAAGGCCTTTGAATGGTCACTAAGTCTAGTTCTGTAGGCAACACAATCATGGGGAAGACTGCTGACTTGACAGCTGTCCAAAAGACGACCATTGACACCTTGCACAAGGAGGGCAAGACACAAAAGGTCATAGCTAAAGAGGCTGGTTGTTCACAGAGCTCTGTGTCCAAGCACATTAATTGAGAGGCGAAGGGAAGGAAAAGATGTGGTAGAAAAAAGGTGTACAAGCAATAGGGATAACCGCATCCTGGAGAGGATTGTGAAACAAAACCCATTCAAAAATGTGGGGGAGATTCACAAAGAGTGGACTGCAGCTGGAGTCAGTGCTTCAGGAACCACCACGCACAGACGTATGCAAGACATGGGTTTCAGCTGTCGCATTCCTTGTGTCAAGCCACTCTTGAACAAGACACAGCGTCAGAAGCGTCTCGCCTTGGCTAAAGACAAAAAGGACTGGACTGCTGCGGAGTTATGTTCTCTGATGAAAGTACATTTTGCATTTCCTTTGGAAATCAAGGTCCCAGAGTCTGGAGGAAGAGAGGAGAGGCACATAATCCACATTGCTTGAGGTCCAGTGTAAAGTATCCACAGTCAGTGATGGTTTGGGGTGCCATGTCATCTGCTGATGTTGGTCCACTGTGTTTTCTGAGGTCCAAGGTCAACGCAGCCATCTACCAGGAAGTTTTAGATCACTTCATGCATCCTGCTGCTGACCAACTTTATGGAGTTGCAGATTTCATTTTCCAACAGGACTTGGCACCTGCACACAGTGCCAAAGCTACCAGTACCATGGTATCCCTGTTCTTAATTGGCCAGCAAACGCACCTGACCTTAACCCTATAGAAAATCTATGGGGTATTTTGAAGAGGAAGATGCGATACGCTAGACCCAACAATGCAGAAGAGCTGAAGGCCACTATCAGAGCAACCTGGGCTCTCATAACACCTGAACAGTGCCACAGACTGATCGACTCCATGCCACACCGCATTGCTGCAGTAATTCAGGCAAAAGGAGCCCCAACTAAGTATTGAGTGCTGTACATGCTCATACTTTTCATGTTCATACTTTTCAGTTGGCCAACATTTCTAAAAATATTTTTTTTGTATTGGTCTTAAGTAATATTCTGATTTTCAGAGATACTGGATTTGGGATTTTCATTAGTTGTCAGTTATAATCATCAAAATTAAAAGAAAAAAAACACTTATATATCAGTCTGTGTGTAATTAATGAATATAATATACAAGTTTCACTTTTTGAATGGAATTACTGAAATAAATCAACTTTTTGATTATATTAAAATTTTATGATCAGCACCTGTAGTTATACAGCATCAACAACATAAATATCTGATATGATTCATTATCTGATACCTAGCCTTTAAATGCAACAAAACTATGAATTAATAAAGACTAAAATAAAGTTTGTCGGGGCCTGAGCTTACTTTCAAGGTGAGCAACTATCTTACAAATGTTATAAATCTGTCAATATACAACGTTGCAGTTGTTTAAAAATCACTTACCATTATAACCTTGCACAGTGGAAACAACAAGAGGCTTTGCAAGTTCCTGGTAAAGTTGCAGTGTTGTTTCTTCAGCACTAAATACACGGTCTTTCAGAGAAACAAAAACGAATCATTGCCTGCACGTTTATACGGTATTTACGTCGTTAAACAGGCTGTCATCCAGAGCGCCAGGTACATGTTCATACTTTATTCGGAATTGCCCTGGGTATTAAAATCACTGTACACTCCCGTCGTAAATGAAATTCTCTACCAATTGATCTACACGGGAACAAAGTCAACAATAACTCACCAAAACTGAAGTTCTTTGAAAGGTTTCCATCGTCAATCTGATGAATTGTCTGCTTATCAGCTTCCCAATGTAACCTAACTGTTTCAGCGTTCTCTCCGGCTGTTTCCTCCCTTAGATGAGAAACAGTACAGTAATTTGTGAGACAAATATCCAATTAAAGCTAAATACTGTAACTAATATAGAAACGGTAAACAAACTAATTGTGGCCCCGAAATTTTAATGATACTTGATTTACAGTCATTATAAACTATATAGGTTTACTAGCTAGAATTACCGAAAGACAAGTTGCTAACTAACTGTAGAACTGTAACTATTTGTATTCAAGGTAGTAATAAACTATCTGTTTTCAAAGTTAAAACATATGTTTACCTTTTTATGAGAGGTCTAACCCGTACACAGACCTTTACAGCAGATTCCTCCGCCATTCTTAAACGGCAACAAAAATGCTAGCTAACAATCTTCAACTCCGCAAGTAACGTACTGTGCAATTTGAAAATATGGAACACTCTCATCCTTTGCTTTCATTGGTTGGCGTCACCATTTGGAATGCTGCACATTACAGGGTAACGCTTTTTTGAGAAGAATGGATTCTGCGCGCTTCGTCACTACATTAAACAACATAGGAGTACAAATATTAATAATAATAGATAGAATTTGAACTATATATAATCACACATAAAGTAATGGGAATTACATACACAACAATGTAAAAACATATTCCCTCTTCATTTTTGAAAGTGGTCAAACCTCTCATAAAAGGCGACCAGCGTCATTTTAAAGCGACTTTCAACTGGATAACATGTTCACCTTAAATACCAATACACGTGTTGATATTTGAAGTGTAATTTCTTTAGTTACAGATATACATTTAAAAACGGCTTTATCTATAAAAGCTGATGTTTAAGTTGTATTGATTTGGAGTTTTGCGTTATAATATTTTGCTAACCGTGTTTTAAAAGGCTAGCAGCTGAAGATATTAACCGAGAAGTTTGCCTACTGTTCCTCTCTTTCTACATTAGAACAATGTCACTGTTCCTTATTAATAGGTATGTTAACTGTTTTGTTTATGTGATCGCTAGTTATTCTATACTGTGAGTTTGAGGACCTAAAACAAAGACTCTTGTGTTTTAAAGATACCTTGGAGATGAGGAAGATGACTCTAACAGTGATTCTCGAGCGAAAGTTTTGTTGGCTAAGCTTCAGAGGAAAGTCAAAGAGCAACAAAGCTTGGCATGCCAAGGTGAACACCAGTCAAAAATAACATTTCAGAGTGATAGCAACACCTCTGTGAAGAAGAAAAGAAAAAACAGGGTAGACAACCTTGAAGAGACAGGGCATGCAAAGAAGAGGAAAAAACAAGTCAACCAGGTTAAGTGCCTACCTGACCCTGAAGAACGTTCAAACGGTGATAATATAGGAAAAAACTCAGATAAGACACAACTGACAGAGGAAAAAGGTGTGAACATAACTCTATATAAATCATTTACATTTGTTAGGGTATTACATTCATAAGAATGTTATTTCTGTGTGTTTATTATTTTGTCTTTGTCTCTTTCTTTTTGATCTTAGTAGGGATAAAGCAGACGACTGTATACACAAATAAAACAAACCTGCAAGAACCTGCTGAAAACACTGAGCAGCTTGAAAAACATTGTACAGTTGTAAAAGAAATTCAGTGTGACCAAGCAGAACAAGACACAGAAAAAAAAAACTTGCACACTGGTTTCACCATTCTTGGAGGATTTGAAAGAAAGATCATTCAAAAGGTGCTGTTTGATGAAGCGTGTTGATTTAATATGGTGTGGGGTAATTTGTACTTAGAGGATGTGCACATAATTGTATGCATGTAATAATTTTTTTAGGTACAAAGAATCCTGCCACAGTGGCTTGCTGAGCCAGATGTGATCCAGAGAGATATTACAAGTAACCTAGTCCCTATCAGTAGTGTCCCAGCAATTTGTACTAAACTGCAACATAAACTGGAGAGCAATGGAATTCATCACCTTTTTCCAGGTTAGCAAGCATGGAAGTTAAACTTTTTTTTTTCTGTAGCCATTTGTGAGGAGAGTACTCAACTTGTATTTCCCCCATCTAGTACAAGCTGAGGTCATCCCAGCCATTTTAGAGAGTGTATCCCATGGTATATTGATGGGAAGAGGGGGCTACAAACCCAGAGACATCTGTGTGTCTGCACCAACAGGGAGTGGCAAGACTCTGGCATTCGTCATACCTATTATTCAGGTATGAGTAAAGAAACATTTTAATGGAAGGTATGTGTTTTTTGTCAGTTAATTTTAAGGTAACTGGTTGTATTTTTCTACTGTTATTTTAGGCACTGCTGGAGCGAGTTGTATGTAATGTCCGGGTTTTGGCAGTGTTGCCCACCAAAGAGCTTGCACAGCAGGTAACCGGGGTCAAACCTTCAATCTCCATGTCTTGTGATTATTTGGGTTAACTCAAATTAATATCTTGTGTTTTTCTCTCAAATAGGTTTGCAAAGTATTCAGTTTGTATGCTGAAGGCACCAGTTTAAAAGTTGTCATGGTCGCAGGTCAAAAGTCCTTTGCAGCAGAACGGGCATCGCTCTCTGAAAATAGGTAGTCAAATCAGACTTTATCTTTATATTTTTTCCCTTTAAGTGTAGTGTTTTTCATGCTAACTAGACATTTGTGTGCAAATAATACAGTAATTTCAAAAACTCTGTCATAAGTAGGATGCACTTTCTTTTGTTTACAGAAATGGAGTAAGCCACAGTTTGGCTGACATTGTTGTTGCAACCCCTGGTAGACTGGTTGATCACATAAACAAGAACAATGATTTCAGTTTGGAACACCTCAGATTCCTTGTGAGGCATTATACTATATCTGTGTCAATTGCATTTATAATAAAAATTACGTTTTTAAAGATTCATAGTCATCATTGCTAATTAAAATGCTTCTCTACAGATCATTGATGAGGCAGACCGGATGATTGACAGCATGCACCAGTCCTGGCTAAGTCAGGTGACCAAGGCAGTTTACAGACACAGGAGTGATTCTGAAAGAGTATCAGTCTTCAAGAGGACTGAGCCTGCACATTCCACAGCATCAAGGTAAGACTCTCTCTACTTTTCAGCCTGCACAGGAAATGCGTGACTGGTAAGTCGTTTATTTGGTTTATTTGTGTTAATACTAGTGCAGATTAAAATAATGAATTTTAGTGCTAAAATGCATTCAGGATTGGCCCTGTTTAAATCAGTACATTATTTAAAGATTATGGACAGTGACTTGGAATTAAATAGTGCTGTCCTTTTCCAAGTCAGTCCATTAGACCAGTGTAACCTTCTAATGTAAATTAGAAGTTGCTGGTCTCTGATTCCATTGTTCTATAATCTCCAACCATTGTGCTCTTGACCAAGACACCAAGCAGAATAACTGCCATGTTAGGCTACTGTATAAAACTCATATCAACCATCCATTTTGATAGCTGCTTTGTGAGCAGATACTTGATCCAACCATTAATAAGAGGTATTTCTCATTTCTGATGACTTGGAACTGCTCATCCTATGTACTTACTGATGTGTACTATCATGGAGAAGTGGCATCACTATTCATAACATGACTGGCTACTCGCCTTTGCCATAAAGAAAAGTACCTGTGAAGTGTTTAAGATATTCACTGCATTTGTCAAGCACCCAAAGTTATCAGTACACTATTTAAACAAATGTAAGTACATGCCTCCAGGAAATCTGGCTCTGCTAATCACAGGACGATAACATTTATTCATTTATTTTTTTAAGGGGGTTAGAAAGTTGCCTTTTCATGACAAAATTGCCTTTTGTTTTTTAATGTTTCTACGTTTTATAGATTTATGCCTCCATAATAGACCAAAACCGTGCATTAAGTTAGTCTAGAGCTGCCACAGCCTTTTCCTGGAGAAAAAGATAATGTCTTAGGCAAGTCTTTTACCCACCCCAAATGTGTTGTAAACATATGAATAGCCTAAACTCAATGATTTCAACATCTTTAAGATCTGTGAATGTTTTTATTCTAATCAGTAACCTTTAAAAAAAAGAAAAAGTTGAATCAAAGATTTTTTGCTCACGTTTTATTTTAGAAATCAGTTCTCCTATTGGCTGTTAGAAAGGAAGCGGCTTATTTCTGATCTCCTATTCTCAGCGAATATTGTCCCTTTTAAATTAACTGGCCTGTTGATTGTTGCATCAGTTTCCAACAGGATTCTGTGCTCCAAGTGGGGGCAATGATTCTCCTAGGAAGGTTCAAGGTCAAAATATGTTTGTAGAACAGCTGTCAGTTTTCCTGAAAATAGTCCAATAGTCTGAAATTAGACCAACATTTTTGCAGCAACTTTAAAGCCTTCCCCCATTTTTTTTTTTTGCCCGCTAGTATCAAATGGCATGGATTAAAAAAAACTGGGTTATTAGAATAATTTCTTTAGCACCTACATTTTTGTTTTTACTATGTCGCAGCTTATCACCACCTCAGATGCCTCTGCAGAAACTATTGTTCTCAGCCACACTGACTCAGAATCCAGAGAAGTTGCAACAGCTAGGCCTGGATCAACCCAGACTCTTCAGTTCTGTCCACAGTCTGACGAAGACCAACCCAGAGTCTCAAGAGAGGTTCAACTTCCCTCAGGGTCTGACAGTAAGTTAACAAATATTAACAAAACATATTTTTCCTGTGTACCAGAGCATAGTGTCATTGTTGTCTTTTCTAGGAGTACTACGTACCCTGCACTTTGAGCAAGAAGCCCCTCCTTATCCTCCATTTCATACTACGCTTGAAGTTGAGTCCCATTCTATGCTTCACCAATTCCAGAGAAGCTGCTCACAGGTGGGTAAATCTTGCCTGGCTTTTTCATTGCCTTTTGGCTGAAGATTACAGGCCAACAGCCATTTTATTTTCTGTGTTCCCTCTGACAGACTTTACCTCCTAGTGCAGCTTTTTGGAAGTGTGCAAACAGCTGAGTTTTCTTCTAGACTCTCACCCAATGAGAGGAAGAAGACCCTCAAGGAGTTTGAACAAGGAAAGATCCAACTGTGAGTGAATGATTGTCATTATTATCCCAAAAGATCTGTTGTTTCAGAGGGCAGTTCTCACAAGATGTTAAGATCCATATTGACAATTTTCACAGAAACCTTGATTTTATTCTAGGTATGAGGATATTTTAGTATGTCCAATAATAGGCTGCATTTGAGCTTTGCTTAAAATATTTAAACAAATTAATGAAATGTAAAACCGGGGGTGCTCGGTGGGAAACGCGCAAAGCAGGGCCTTAATCACAGAATTGACTGTGGAAATGGGAGGCAAAACTGGTTTAAACAAGCCTAGTTCAACCGGCCCGCCATAGAACAGATTTTTCTTTCATGGCAAAACAACGTACTTGTGTCTTTCATTCATGAATAACATTTATACAATAACCATCAATAAAGGCGATGATAACTAACTTTTTCATCAAGTGAAAAGACGAGAGAATCGTGCAATCTACCAGAAATAATTAAGCAATATAACTGTAAACTGTTTTATTTCAGGCTTACTATAATGTAGATTCTGTTTTAGCCAGCCAAGTTTTCGTCCCTACGGAATAATTCATAATGCGTACTTCGCTTTGCCTGTGAGGAGATACAAACTCGGGACCTATAGTTCACAAGTCCACTACGCTATTTAACAATGGTTGGTCGGTCGCATTCAGATAAATCAACAACCAATATTTTTTGGGGGGAATAAAACATGATTGTTTGCACCATTTGGAATTTACATTGTTATGGTCAGGAAATTCAAGAGACAGTCAGAGACTGGCGGCGTAGGTGAAGATTTAATTACTGTACTGCAGCACGGAGTACACCCTCCGGATGCAGCCAGAAGATAAACTGAAATGAACACATTTTCAACACAAATTAAGTTCAACCAATTTTGAGTGTAAGACCAATCTGATAAAACATTTGGGTGTTTTTATAGCTGTTTCTACTCATCTTTAGCAAGGGGACCTATAATTGTGGAGGGCACTGCACTATAATTGTGGAGGGCACTATTGTTGTCATATTTTTTTCATTACTTAACATTGTATAACATAGGGTTGTGTGTTTTAGGGTGGATTACCCCTTTACTGTTGCAGCAGTAGTCTAAATCAGTCACAGAATACATCTTGTTAACGTGCACAAGTAATTGAGCAGATATTGTCTTATATAGATACATCTTTTGTTTCAAGTAATTTTTTTTATTTAGGATTTGTATTTGTTAACATAAAAAAATGTTTTATTAAAGGGTATTAAATCAACTAATATAAAATATTGAAAGATTGCTGAGAGAAAAATGAAGTTAAGATAAAAAAACATTTAACAAAAATATAGTATTGTATTCTTTCTGTTAGTTTGATCAGCACTGATGCTGCTGCCAGAGGCATTGATATTAACGGAGTGAAATGTGTTGTGAACTACGATGCACCACAATTCATCAGGACATACATTCACAGGTAAGCTATCCGGCCTGTTACAACTTAACCATTTGAGGTATGTTTTTGGATGTTATGAGGAGAGTTTCTGCCTTTCTGTTAAACTGTGTTGGAACAGGGTTGGAAGGACTGCAAGAGCTGGAAAAGCTGGAATGGCATTCACATTTTTGTTGGGAGTACAGGTGAGATTTCAAACAGGATACAGCACAATACCAGTTTCATTGTCTTGTCACCTGTCACATGTGAGAGTGGCATGAAAATAGGACTTTTTCCCCACATAGCCACACTACTACTTCTGCATATAAAAATACAAAACTGAAACAATAATTGGATAAGTCTCCAACCTCATGATTTAATACTTAGCAGAAGCTCCTTTGGCTGTAATTATAGCGCAGTCTGTTATGATGGGTCTACCAACTTTGCATAGCTATATTTGATAATTTGTCTTTACCAAACTGTGTAAGCTCTGTCAAGCTCCTTGGGGAGAATTCATGGACAGCTATTATTAACTTTGCACACTACGCTGGTTTCCAGTTTAAGGTCGAATCCCCTTCATGGCTATGTTTCATGTCTATGGAGCAACAAGAGGAGCTTCTCCTCCCTACCTTCAGGCAATGTTCAAACCCTATGTCCCTACCCAGGCTCTTCAGAGCACTTCCCAATCCACACGGTCAAAACTCTTCTCCATCATGGAACCACCTTTCCTTGGAGGCTAGGATAGCAGAGTCTCTGCCTATCTTCAGAAAACATCTGAACTGTATAAATTATACTTTCAACAGAAGGTTATTTTGCTATGTTGTGGTTAAACCACCACATACGTTTCAATAGCACTGCGTTAGTTAAGGATGTATATACATTTTTATTTTTTTTATTTTGGTATCTATTCTAAAGGAAAAGAACTTTCTTCAAATGGTGCAAGATGCAGGCAGCCCTGGGATTCAGAAACAGATTATCAAGCCTGGCAGCCTGAAGAGCATGGAATCTCGCTATCAGCAGACACTTCTGGAGTTAGGGAACACCATAAAGGTACTTAAGCAGTCTCTGGTAACTGAAATAAACAGGAACACAAACATGAGGGTAATTGACCTTGCTGTAGCATTTTCTTTAACATGACATTTGTTTATTTTATTTCTCCCCAGAGTGAAAAGGCTAAGAAGCACATCTAACACAGTGAATTAAATGAATGTATTGTAAAGATATTATTTTACTATCTTCACAAACTAAGCCAGCAGTCAACACAAGACTTGGTTTGAGGTATCAAGACCTTTACATTAAAAAGTGTGTGCGTGCATACAATAAATAAATTGAGTAATGGTCCTACTGTACAGCGCTCTCCTTACTTATTCCTATTGTGTTTTGCAAGTCTGTTCTTGACAGTTTGAATTAGAGGGTGACAGGTGAAATGTAGGCCCAGAAGTAAAGGGGTCGGGAAGGTTAGTAAATTGATTGCGGTATGGAGCCAAAAGTGTTATCCCTACAGAGTCAGTGGGTTTTTGAGAAGGGTACTTTTCCTTACTTGCAAGATTTTAATGAATAAAGTAATCTGTAAATTAATGTAGATCTTTTAAAGTGTAACATTATTTTTGAAAAATCACTAACTTAAATGTGACTGATTTGTGTACTAGTCCAGTGTCATACCTTCAAATTTAGTCTGTCGTTTTTACTTGGGCAACAATTCTACATAACATGTGGTATTTATCAATATGAACATTTGCTTAAACATTAATCAATTTACACAAAGCCTTGACTATGCGTACCGTGGAATAAGGGAACGGTTTCTAAATTGTAGAACAATTGCTGGGGAAAAAATATTTTAGGAATATGTGAATTACATTTCATAAATGTTTTTGTAATGTTTCAAATTCCCTGTAATTCCATCTCACCAAATGGAATTAATGTGCATACGAATTGAAAAAGTGGGATCTCAACCATTTTATGCATACCAGTAGGAAATCTGTATGTTCTCATTTACTATTATTTGGATTGCTACTTCTCACACAGCTTTTAAGCTAGAGTTCAAACTTTATAACATTTAGAATGGTCTGAAATAGTTTGCTTCGATAAAAAAAAAGAAATATGTATACTTTTTACTTTTAAAACCTCCATTTAATGGGATTACATTAACTTTACTGGCATACTGGTGATGTAAATATACATTCTCTGTACAACTGAAACATTTGTTAAAACATTACCTTCATTAAATTCTATTGTGAGATTTAAAGAAACAATATTTGATTGAACACATTAGCTTAAATCATTAATAAATCAATTTAAATAGTGTTTGTAAATGCACATAACTTTTACAATCACTGGCTTTAACAAATGTAACCAGTTATGCTTTATAAACCATTTCCAAATAATTTATCAAACCTTATATTAAATAGTGTTACTCAGTGACATTCTGTATCAATAAACATGAAAATAAAAATTAAGATTTCCAAAAACAAATCTTCACCACTCAAGTCAAAATGAGTTACCTTGTGAGTTTAGCTTGTTGAGTTGAGGGTGGGTTTGATGTAACAGAGATATATACAGGATACAATTGATTGAAAATGCTTGTTTGATTAACCAATTCAAAGAAAGTCATAGAATAGAAAATATATTAGAACAAACTTCATCATTGAACAGTACAAGTACAGTAAAATCAAATTAAGTTAGCATCTAACCAGAAGTGCAAATAGAGGAGGGCGAAGTATACATATATTAACGTGTAGATGTGCAATGAAGGCAAATAGCAGTACAAATGGCAATACTGGATGTGCAATACGGCAAAAGGAGGAGAGACGAAAATGTACAAGTAAATGTACAATTAATAGTAATATTTATTATAAAACAATTTTGTTACGTGTCACATGTGCAAAAAGAAAATATTTGTTTTGCCTTACATAACCAAAACATTATCAATTGCACATTTATTATTCTGTAAGTACCTTGTAATCCGAGACAGTAAAAGTAATTAGAACATTCTTCAGAGAATGTTCTAATTACTTTGGGTAGACAGGGTAGGGCAAACCTGTTTTGGAAGCGCAGCAGGATTTTAATGTAACCAGTCTGGATGACCAGGTGTGTTGAATTTTGTTAATCACCTAACTGAATAATTAAGATTGACAAAATTTAACAGACCTTTGATACCTGGTCATTTAGGTAAAGATCTTACATTTCCATTCTTCAGGAACAGGGTTGCCCCTATTTGTGGAGTCAAGTCCAACAATGGCTGTTAAATCATAATATCATGGTCTTATTGGACCTTTAGAGTGTACATATGGGGGACCTTGGAGACCTCGGTTAGGCAAAAGGAAACATTCTTGTGCTCTTTGGAAAATATCATTTTATAATATTAATAATATATTTGGGAGAGAATCTGCAGATATGATGGAGATGCAAGAGGTTTTTGACCCTTGTGAGACACCACAGTAGAATCAAGTGGTGTATTGCCAAAAGAAAAAGTAACAAACTGGGAAAAAATGGGTTGATCTAAAGGACAGAGGAGGGTTGTCGTTCAAATTATTTAACTGCTGAAACTGCCACTTTGGCTAGAGGTTGTTTTCCTATTTATATCTTCAATTGGGTATGGTGGAAGGAGGAAATATAATTAAAGGGAAAAAATTGCCAATTGAATAAAAAAGAAATACTAAAGTCATCATTCAGCATACCCGCACTATGAATGCTACAGTATCTGGCAGGGGGAGATCATTTCAACATATTATCAAAGGTTTTTGTGAAATTAGAAACCAATTAGTAATTATACATTTGTAAAATGCTAAGTCTATTTTTCATTTACAAGACCCTTTTTTCAGATCAAAACTGGAGGAAGAAATTTGTGTTCAGGACACATTTTCCTGAAGGAGATCTAAAAAAATATATATTTTGGCTAAGAGTTAATGTAAGGTTTGGGTAAGGATTGAGGTTGGTATATATAAAACAACAGGGTCTAATGGTCTCGCAAGACCATTTGCAATGCAAGCTCCACCCTCTTCCTGGTTGAAGTTGATTCAACTACTCATGTACCTTCCAGCACCTGAAGAAAATCGTCCTGTATTCAATATAAAGGCTTTTTTAGTTTCCAAGTCATTAAATTCTAAAGCAATTTTTGTGAAAATCAATTAGTGAAATTTCATGAAAATCTGTAATACTGTGAGTAATTTAGCATTGTCATTAGAGAACCAAATAAACAGAAGTTTTAAGTTTTTAAGTTAAGGAAGGGGAGTGACAATTTGTGTCCATAGTCTACTTTCAATCCAAATATAGTTGATTGCAGTAGCAAATCAATTTGGATAAGGATAAAGGACCATACCAAAATGAAATGCAAAATTACTGGCCTTGTTTTGGGGCATAGCTCATCAAAATAATGGTCAGCATGCTTTATATTTCATAATTTACCAGAAGCATCACACCATAGGCCCATTTGACTTTTGATCCAAATGGAAAATGGGTTGCAGAATTATATTTTAAGCACAAATCAAATCCAAATTGCAGGTCTCAAAAGTATCAAGGGACAAAAGACATTGGATTTTCAGGTGAAATATAAATTGTAACAAATACTGCCGATCTCTGCCTGTACTGCTGGGCCTGCATGTTATGTGAATTGTACTGAAGATAATCAGAATATCTTAAATCAGCAGTAAGACATTTCACATTGATACTTTATACCAACTCATAAAAATATTAAACAGGGTAGCCATATTTGCTGTCATATTTCAGCACAGGAGGTGGCATTGGGGGGACCTTCTGCTCGTTGGGTGTTGGCGTGCCATTTCTCTGGCCTTTGTAGATGCTGCTGTGGCTTGACTCTGTCCTTTTGGGCTGGCCATTTCTCACAGAACTGTAGACCACCCCAGCGTGGGAGCGGTAGCCTAGGACCGAGCGGAAGCTGGAGTTCCTGCTGGCAGAGCGGCTCTCTGGGGCTGGTGCATCCTCCCTAATGGACAGAGTCAGATGTAGGCCATGAAGGGCACAGAACATTAGGAGTTAAACAAATGTTTTGGTTTGTTTGCTACATGTCATTATTGGAATGTATGGAATATCCGACTTCATACCTGATTTCATGTGCAACCTCCTTCTCATAGCGACGCTTGTGGCAACAGCAAACCAGAAGCCAGATTAGAAGCAGGAGGAGCAGCAAAAGCAGCAGTGCACCAATCACAGCACCCACAATGATCCCTACTTTGTTGGGAGCTAACAAAAATTATATTCAGAGATGAGTTTTAATGAATAGGTCCACAAACAGTTTTTCTACCAACAAACATGTTTTTTTTGGTTTTCAACTTACGGTCGTATGCGTACAGGGTCAATTTACACTGCTCTTTGCCCACAGGATTCGACACCACACACAGGTAATTTCCAGTGTAGCTCTCTGAGAGATTTCTTATCATCAGCTCTCCATTTTGTGAGTCTAAAAAAAAAAAGAATCACTGCCAACTACACCTCACATGTATATACAACTGTATATTTGATGTTTCATTGACTGCCATGACCTACGTAAAGGTTATTACTGTTGGTTCATACTTTGTGTGGCTGTAGTTGGCATAGGCCCTCCACTCTCTCTGGTCCAGACATAGAGCAGGGGGATGGATCCTACGGAAGACTTGCATTGGAGGGAAACATCGCTCCCTTTCTCCTCGCTGCCTTTAACCCAGCACTTCGGCTTTGATGGATGGACTGGTACAAGATTTAAAAGAAAATTGGCCATTGTGTAAACCCGTTGATTTCTCGCATCAACAATAAGTATATCCACCACATAAAAATGTTTAAGAAATATCAGGGTGTTAACATTCCTTTTCTATGAGAAAGGTAATTTAAAAGCAGACACAGGATATTAGAATAAAGAAACTGGTCAAACAGAAACCAGTCTGGGAGGGCAACATTCCTCACCCATTACAACCAGAGTGACTTTTCGCATGTCAACACCCGGTGCCTTCTTGACTTTACACTGGTAGGTGCCTGTGTCTGTGGCCTTCACTGCAGTGATGTTAATGGATGCATCTCCCAGTGTTGGATCTTGCATGAAGTTCAATCTTGAAGACAAGCTAGGGTCACCGTAATGCGTTATCTGGCCTCCTGTATAAGATAATACCTAAAAGATAGGGATTTAGTTCAATTTAGAAAACAAATCTTGAGCTCAAATCTTGTGGACAGGTATTTTACTGCAACAGTGACTAGAAAACCAAAATCTTCAAACCTAATCTGGCAGCTTAATCACCTGAGGCGATGTGAATGACATTAAATTTACAAACCCTACACATGTAATCCATATCCAGGATCCCCTCTGTCCCCTGCTTTGTAGTCTTACCAGCTGGTCTTTCTGTGTCATGTCTGGACGGACATTCAACCACTCAATATCCAGGTCTCCTGTGTCAGACACAGCCAGGGTGTAGCTGCACCCCAGCATTACTGTCTCCCCCTGGGCTCTCTGAATGGTCTGAGGCCCTGTGGATGTAATCTGCAAAGCGTGTGTAAAATCTGAGGGTTCAGAGAAAACACACATTCAGGTTTGAAACTTACTAAAAGGTTTCAGGCAGATATGATGAAAAAATCAGACTAAAGCGACATATTGTTAATGGGGAAAAAATGCATTTGCAGAATTGTTCTAACAGCCCTTATTAAAATGTGTTGAACATCCTGTGATATTTACTTTATATAAAAAACATGTACCTCAGAAAGTATTCAGACCGCTTCACGTTCTCCAGAAATTGTTTTAGATTTAATTTACAATTCATACAATTATTTCTTTTGCCACCTGCACACTAATAATGACAAAGCAGAATCCACTCTAGAGTTGTCTTGACTGTGTGCTCTTAGTGGTTGTGGTGCTGAAAGATGAACCTTCACCCCAGGCTGATGTGCTTGTTTTCCTCAATCCCAAGTATTTTGCTCCGTTTATAATTCCTTCAATCCTGAGGTGTCACCCAGTCCCTCCCCACGAGAAGCCTCCCCATAGCAGCATCCCCACCAACATTCCTCACTATAGGGATGGTATTGGCCAGGTAATGAATGATGCCTTGTTTTGACCAGACATAGTGCTTTGGCATTGAGGCCTAATAGTTTTGTTTTGCTTTCAGTCCTTCAAGCAGCATGTCATATACTGTTCACTCATGAGTGGCTTTCATCTAGACACTATCATAAAGGCCTGATTGAGTGCTGCAGATGGTTGTCCTTCTGGCAGGTTCTCCCACAGAGAAACACTGAAGCTCGGTCAGAGTGGCCTTTGGGTTTTTTTGTCATCTCCCTGGTCAAGGACCTTCTTGCCCTGTTACTTAGTTTGGTGGAATGGCCATCTCTAGAAAGAGGCTTGGTGGTTCCAAACGTATTAAATTTCTCAATAATGGAGCCCAATGTGTGCTTAGGAACTGTCAATGCAATAGTAATTTATTTGTATTAAAATATTTAGTGCTTGAAAGTATGTGAAGACTTTTTTTGTGTTCACCATTAAACATTTATTTAATCAAAGCCATTCTTTTTTTTCTGACATAACATGTTCATTGTTGCCAAATCCATATGTTGGTTTAAAAGAAATCATGTGTCTAGCAGAAAAAAGGAATTAGCGCAGGTGAAATAAAATGTGACAAATAAGTTGCATAGGTTAAAACAGGTAAGTATAATCAGGTGGGAACCACATCTTTAGTAAAGGTTTTGGGCTTGACTCTGTTCACTGTTATATCGAGACAAGAAACCTGATCAGCTTGGTGTTACACATACAGGTGAATGCAAAAGACACCATGCAGAGAGAGTCAGAGGGTAGTGAGAGCACATTAGTCTGGGTAAGGCTACGCAACCAGATCAAAAGATTAGTCCACTGTGAGACAAATCACTTACAAATGGAGAGCATTTAATTATATTTTGCATGACAGCAATTCAGCCTAGAAGTGTACACACTTCCAAAATATCCCGGAGAGCCAGAAGTATATTAACAAATAAATACCAACCAAGACAACATTTGGAGATTGCAGACATCCCTTGCTGCATCTTTGATTACTGTGTGTGCTTCAACAGTAAGATGAACACAATCAAAATGGTATTCATGGTAGGGTCGCTAGGAAGGAGCCTCTGCTGTCAAAAAATAACCTGAAGTTTTATGGAAGTCCATTTTTGGACAGATGAGTCCAGAATTGACCTGTTTGCTCACAATCAAAACCACTATGTTTGGCCAAAACCCAACACTGCCTACCACCAAAATAACCTTATCAACAGTCAAACATGGGTGGTGAAATATCAAGATCTGGGACTGCATTTCCTCCTCTGGACTTGGTTGACATCATCAAGAGAACTATCAGAGGTCTACATAGACTTCAAGGCTTGGTTTTTGCTCTGACATTTACTCTAAAGTGTATCAAATCAATAATCAAAAAAATAATCAACAATCAAATTTATTTATAAAGCCCTTTTTACATCAGCAGTTGAGACCCCAAAGAGCATGCAACAACAGTGATGTAGCACAGTGGTTTGGAAAAACTCGAAGAGGGGCCAACATTTTGGAAGAAACCAAGAGAGGAACCAGGCTTGGAGGGGTGACCAGTACTCTTCTGGTTGTGCCGGGTGAACATTTTAAGTTTACAAGTTGTAATAATTAATAAGCATGACCAGATGGACAAGACCTTATATAGACATGTGTGTGCCATTCTAAACCATGGCCAGTAAATTGAATTAGCCACCTGTGGACTCCAGGTTCTAGAGATATCTCAAGGATGATCAAAGGACACAGAATCTATCTGAGATACATTTGGATGTCTCATGGCAAACACTCTGAATACTTATGTTTACATGAGATACTTCCATTATTTTATTTTCATTAAATTAGCACTAATTTCCAAAATAAAATCTTTGCTCTGTCATTATGTGGTATTGTGTAATTTGCTGGCAAACTATTTTATTTAATCATTTATATAGTCAATCTATAACATAACATTTCATTTATAACAAATGAAATTCAAGGGGCATAATATGTATGACAGGGACTACTGGGCGCAACATGCACTGTTGTTATTAATGACCTGAGACACGGACTGGGCTCCACCCGGCTACTGTTTACAACAATGCACATAAACCTGTTGTGTAAGTATGTGCACAGAGTCAATGCCTGTCACAAAGCACATTTGACATTCCCTGACAAAGATATGTACATAAAAACATTGATGTAAATTCAACAAAAATAACTTTTGTGCAATGCAATCTAGGCTAGAAAGGCACAACGTTATGGATATCATGGGGTAACTATGATAAGAAACATTATTTGATAACTCACCTGTACTGCGAAAAACTGTTACCACAAATATCACAGCCAGCTGTAGTCTTGAGCATTTAAGACACTTTTCCATTGCGACCATCTGGGTAAAATTGTACTGTGAACAACAAAAACATGATTTCAGTGACTACTTGAATCATTTGAATGTACACTTCCTCATTGACATTTCAGTCAAGCTTTACAAGGAAACAGTCAGCTAACAAGAAGTTGTTATCATGTACTGAAACCAGAATGACAATGCACTCTATTTTTCCCTTCACAAAATATGCTTACTCCTCCTGAGGGGGAAATATATAAATACATATCCCTTGACAGAATGAGAGTAGTTGATATAATACTCTACATTAAAGAAGACAGATACTCTACAAAACCTATAATAAAACCTACTGTATTTTACAACACATTTTCCCTCACCAATTTAATGACTGTGCTGAGTGAGGGATTTCTACTCATTATCAGTACATACTCATGTTTTAGCTACATTCAAGACAAGAATCCAACAATTCATTATTACCTTTCTGTAAAGGAATATTCCAAAGTAATGAAGTAATTTCCAAGAGGCCTAACAGAGTAAACCAGCAAAACACCTTTGCTTCCCTTCAGTTGCTTAATGCTCTCAACTGAAACTCTGCCACAGGTAAGTTCCCTCACTATTTCACGCCCTCTCTATTTCCATACTGTACTTCAATTGGCTAAAATAACAACCTGGCAATAAAAACTGTCTCAGCACCTACTGACAAAGCATATGCACCTGATTGGGTTATTCTTAAATTATTGTCTCAGTTTCACATTCAAATCTGTTTTCCAGTTTGGGAGATCGAGGAGGATTCAGTTCACTTGAACATTTGCTGCATTCCAAAACTATTTTTTAAGTTTTTAACAGAATTCGCATATTTTAACTAGTTATTCGGTGCAGAATTATTTCTGTGCAATTCAACATACCGTAAGGTAAATGCAGACAATCCAGTTGTGTTGTGTGTGGAAGGTTTTGAGGAGATTAATCATTACCACCATCGGTTGCTGCCGCACCTTGACATGCTCTTGGTCTAGTTGTGTGGTGTAATGTTAAACATTTTAATGAACCTTAAATGTACAATATTACAAGTATAGTTACAATAAAGTGATGAGGATTAGTAGAAATATTAAGTACCAAATCTACATGATAATCTTTTCCCAGTCTGATTAAAAACAAGATTGTGTAGGTTTCTATTTGTTCTCAGGCTGGTTTCACATACCCAACGACTACTGGTCAAGACACGATAGTGAACTTGGTCTACCATCCAAAATGGCACCTCTTAAAGATAAAAACAAAAGGGAAGTATAATACAGGAGATGGCAAACAATAGTTAATGCCCTAACCACTGCAATAACTTAATGTCCATGTTTTATATATATACACAATATTAAACATTTTTAAAATCAATGTGACTTTATCATTATGGGGTATGGTGTGTAGATAGGTTCTAAGGCTGATGAAGATAAAAAAAAAAATATATATATATATATATTTTAAAATAAGGCTGTAACATAACAAAATGTGGAGGGGTCAAAAAAAGTTAAGGGGTCTGAATACTTTCTGAATGCACTGTAAATAACAATCCGATCTAAGGTAACTTTTTTAAAATGTGATTGGTCAAAAGACCAATAAGTTGAAGAAATATATGACAGTGTGAATTCAGGCCTAGTGTCAGAATCAGGGTCTTTGAAACCTATTTAAACTCAACCAACAAGTTATGTGTGTGGATAAACATGACAGTCATGGACAAGCATAAGACCTGCCAGTTGAGATCACTTTACGGTGTATCGGCGCTGGTGAATTTGGAAAAGGCACAAACAGGTTTCCAAGCAACACTCTCTGTGCTCTTACAATGTTTATACACGCCCGAAACTGCTTGTCCACTCTCTTGACTGTTCCTTTGCATGCTTGGATTGTGTTTCTGCTCTTTTAGCATGAGTTTCTAGAAGTGCAACTATATTTTTTCTTGTTAAAGTGGCCTCTCTGTATGAGCATGTTTTGAGACTGATTTGATGCCATACCATTTTAAGAGGGTTACAGTACTTGCCAAGAGAATCATCCCCAAAATATGATTCTGCCCCCACCATGTCACCATTGGAATGCTGTGTCTTAATGTGTTATGTTTTCGCCACACATTGCGATTTCAGTTTTGTCTAAAAAGTTAAATCTTAGTCTAATCTGTGTGTTTTCCAGAAGTGTTTTCAAATGGTATATTTTAAGTAACAGCTTCATTCTTGCCACCCTCCCATACAGGCCAAAGTAATCATCATTGTTCCAGTCCCGAAAAAACTGTTGTCCTGCCTGAACCTGTACGACGGAAATGTTGATAGCAAAGTCCTGTTCCATCTCAAAACCATCACGGATGCATTTCACAACCCAATGCAGTTTGCCTACAAAAACCAACAGGCCTATAGGCAATCATATCAACATAGGCCTCCACAACATTATATTTAGCATAGAGCCAACAGTATAGAAATGGGACTACTCAGACTACAGGTGTCTGGCAGAAGTTGTATTACATTTGAATAGATTTACATTTCTTTGCATGGCAAGCAGGCAAAAAAGTGCCACAGACATAGGTGTGCAACAACCATTTCTCTCCTGACAATTTTACACATTTCCACCAGGTTGGATTAGCCAGATTTAAACAAGTTTTTTTTATGCTGTAGTGTCACTCTGCCTAACTAGCTCGGCAAGAGAATTTGCCGGTCAGCAGAGCCTGATTGCACATGTAAGTGGTTTGTGCTTAACTCAAAGCAGATTCAGTATATTTGTTTGTCTAGTATGTATGTGCATTGGTAAGAGTTAGCTAATTAAAGTTATTGCTATTACAAGCTACGCAAGCACAAACATGATCTTCCATTAGCTATAAATGTAGCTACCAACACAATCACTCAGAAGTTTATTAGTACAGCTCTGATCAGGAGAAAAGGTTTTGTAGTGCACATACATTCACTGCTGTTGGAAAAATCTGTGGCAACATGTTATTTGACAGCTGTCATGTGCAATTGTTTGTGTGTGTGTAACGGAGGCCAGCGAGTGCTGTACGATGAGTAAAAACCTCACTCCCCGACGCCTTAGAAACTGTTTATAAATGTTATTTTCATATATCAAGTGTTGAACTAACCTAAGACCAAAGTTCAGAGGAGAAAGTACTTGAAGAACGTCTATGATCAAAGCATGTATGACACCCAATCAGCTGGAAGTTTAGTATGCGCACGCGCGCGCGCGCGCGCGCACACACACACACACACACACACACACACACACACACACACACACACACACACACACACACACACACACACACACACACAGCACATAGAGATGTGAGGCACCTTGAGCTGATCAATGATAAAATAGATTTAAGGCATTACGTTTTTTATGAATCAATTTACATTTCCGATTGACAGAAAATGCAGTGACCATCTTTTTTGTAAATTAAACAGACTTTAATTACTAAGAGTAAAAAATAAAAAATTGGTGAAATATGGAACGATTCCTTATTTTACAGAATTGGTGGCCACCCTAGGAGCTATTTGGATTGCATGGAGTTACCCTCTCTGCTTGAATCTGATCACTTAACATTATAATAATATTATTACACCCACGGCTATGGGGTCAAATCACTTTTTATTCATTTAATTATGTTGAAAATATACCACGACTAAGAACTGTGTACAGGCGCTCCCTGATCTGTCGCGCCTCAGAACGGCTCTTAGCCATGGTATTGAACATACCACACCCAATCGTACTTTAGATATACCACCACTAGCAGCCATTCAGCATTCAAGATTCAAACCATCCGGTTTGTAAGAGTATGACATATCACTTTTTAATGCTCTAACTGCTTTGTTAAGCAGTTTCTAAAAACAAATAAAGCATTGTGGCTTACGGCCAATATACCACACCTAATGGCGCTTTTCCACTGTATGGTACCGACTCGACTCAACTCGCCTCGTCCCGCTCGAGCCGTACTAGGAACGAAACATCGCGGACACATCGCTGCTTCATCACTACATACTCCTCTAATTGCATCAGATTGGTCATAATAATATATACGTTTCTGGCAAAGGGCTGTATAACTGACTAATAAAGAGATAGATAAAAAAGACAGGGAGGGTGAGAGGATGGAAAGATACAAAGAGGACAATGCAATTTTGTCACATGCTAATGACCAATAGATAGCGGACTTCAGTGCTTAACTGTATCAAACCTGTTTTGAAGGTGCGTTCATGCCCAACTGGGAAAGTTCCGACCTCCGAGTGAGAGAATATACCTGAACACTTTTCGAGAGCTACAAAAAAAACAAAATATATATATATATATATATATATATATATATATATATATATATATATATATACACTAATGACTCCGCACACGAATAAGTCACTATATGTGTTTATTTAGGTGGTACCCGGGTCATTCCTGTTATGCAGCAACATTTATGTCCCCATGAAATACTTTGCTATAATTTCTGTAAAATATTTCAAATATTTATAAAAAACTGCTTAAATTATAGTTTTAGTTCTTTTTTATCACATAAAAACAGAAAATACATTTTTGTATTTGACTCACCTTTATTTGGTACACGTGTTCCATTTTACCATGTCCACAGTGCAAAGTAATCAATGTCCACAAGAACTATAAGCCATCAAATGATAACATACTCATTATATAATTATAATATAATTACAATATAATTTAATTATTTTATAGACCATGTTAAACTCTCTCTAATCATTCATATATGCCAGGGGAAACTGTAGTTATTTCTTAACTACCGTCACATTCTAATAATTTACTGTGTCCCTGAGGGGGCCAACACGACAACATCATCCGCAAAGAGCAGAGATGAAATTGTGTGGTCTCCAAACCTGACACCCTCCGGCCCCTGGCTGCGCCTAGAAATTCTGTCCATAAAAATTACAAACAGAACCGGCAATAAAGGGCAGCCCTGCCGGAGTCCAACATGCACTGGGAACAAGTCTGACTGCCGGCAATGCGGACCAAGCTCCTGCTTCGGTCGTACAGGGACCTGACAGCCCTTAGCAAAGGACCCAGGACCCCATATTCCCGAAGCACCCTCCACAGGATGCCGTGAGGGACACAGTCGAATGCCTTCTCCAAATCCACAAAACACATGTGGATTGGTTGGGCAAACTCCCATGAACCCTCCTTCACCCTGTAAAGGGTATAGAGCTGGTCCAGTGTTCCACGTCCCGGACGAAAACCACAGTTCCTCCTGAATCCGAGGTTCTACTATCGGCAATATTCTCCTCTCCAGAACCCTGGCATAGACATTCCCGGGGAGGCTGAGAAGTGTGATCCCACTGTAGTTGGAACAACCCCTCCGGTCCCCCTTCTTAAAAAGAGGGACCACCACCCCGGTCTGCCATCCCAGAGGCACTGTCCCTGACCGCCACGTGATGATGCAGAGGCGTGTCAACCAAGACAGCCCCACAACATCTAGAGACTTGATGTACTCAGGGCGGATCTCATCCACCCCCGGTGCCTTGCCACCGAGGAGTTTCTTGACCACCTCAGTGACTTCATCCTGGGTGATGGATGAGTCCACCTCTGAGCCCTCAGCCTCTGCTTCCTCAATGGAAGACGTGACAGCAGGATTGAGGAGATCCTCGAAGTACTCCTTCCACCGCCCGTCGACATCCCCAGTTGAGGTCAATAGCTGCCCACCTCCACTGTAAACAGTGTTGGTAGGGCACCGTTTCCCTCTCCTGAGGCGCCGGATGGTTTGCCAGAATCTCTTCGAGGCCAGCCGATAGTCCTTCTCCATGGCCTCACCGAACTCCTCCCAGGCCCGAGTTTTTGCCTCCACAAACACCCAGGCTGCAGTCCGCTTGGCCTGCCGGTACCCGTCAGCTGCCTCAGGAGTCCCACAAGCCAACCAGGCCTGATAGGACTCCTTCTTCAGCTTGACGGCATCCCTTACTTCCGGTGTCCACCACCGGGTTCGGGGATTGCTGCCTCGACAGGCACCAGAGACCTTACGACCACAGCTCAGAGCGGACGCTTCGACAATGGAGGTGGAGAACATGGTCCACTCGGACTCAATATCTCCAGCCTCCCTCGGGATCCAGTCGAAGCTCTGCCGGAGGTGGGAGTTAAAGATCTCTGACAGGAGACTCGGCCAGACGTTCCCAGCAGACCCTTACAGTACGCTTGGGTCTGCCGAGTCTGTCCAGCTTCCTCCCCCGCCATCAGATCCAACTCACCACCAGGTGGTGATCAGTTGACAACTCCGCCCCCCTCTTCACCCGAGTGTCTAAGACATACGGCCGCAGGTCAGATGTAACGACAACAAAGTCGATCATCGACCTACGGCCTAGGGTGTCCTGGTGCCACGTGCACTGATGGACACCCTTATGTTTGAACATGGTGTTCATTATGGACAAACTGTGACTAGCACAGAAGTCCAATATCTGAACACCGCTCTGGTTCAGATCAGGGGGGCCGTTCCTCCCAATCACGGCCGTCCAGATGTCACTGTCGTTGCCCACGTGGGCGTTGAAGTCCCCCAGTAGAACAATAGAGTCCCCAGTCGGAGCACTTTCCAGCACCCTTCCCAGAGACTCCAAGAAGGTTGGGTACTCTGCACTGCCGTTCGGCCCGTAGGCACAAACAACAGTGAGAGACCTATCCCCGACCCGTAGGCGCAGGGAAACGACCCTCTCGTTCACCGGGGTAAACTCCAACACATGGCGGCAGAGCTGGGGAGCTATAAGCAAACCCACACCAGCCCGCCGCCTCTCACCATGGGCAACTCCAGAGTGGTGAAGAGTCCATCCTCTCTCAAGGAGTGTGGTTCCAGAGCCCAAGCTGTGCGTAGAGGTGATCCCGACTATCTCTAATAGTCTATTAGTATTTTCTATTTTGTAGGGAAATTTTGTTTTGTAATTGTTTTTAGAATTGTTTTTGGAATTCCTTCAGTCTCTGTCTGACCCCATGATTATTATTAGCTTGACCAATATATTTTCCTGACAGTTAAACATGTCACTATTCTGACATAATTCTAAAAACCTGAAAAATCTGCAATAAAATGCAAATAAATTATTTAAAAATCATACAATGTGATTTTCTGGATTTTTGTTTTAGATTCCGTCATTCACAGTTGAAGTGTACCTACGATAAAAATTACAGGCCTCTACATGCTTTGCAAGTAGGAAAACCTGCAAAATACTTGTTCTGTATCAAGTGTTGTCCCCCAGTGAAAAGTATTGCCCACCTGATTCTGTACATCATTTTTTATAATTACCTAAACTGAATGTAGGAACATGTTGATTCAATACTTGTGGTCATACATTGATGAGTGGTATACAATGTGTCAGGTAACCTGTTGGGTACAGTGGCACCCCCCTGTTGTTGTGTGTGCGGGGGTCTGCAAGCTTAATACTAAAAGGCACGGACTGGGACGCTGGTCTGGACTGAGGGAAGAATGAACAGAACAAAATAGAGGTTCTTAATGAAACCCTGATCCAGAGATCACAGGACCTCAGACTTGGGCAAAGATTAATCAACACAACATGATAATGACTCGAAGCACACAGCTAAGACAATGCTAGAATGGCTTTGGGTCTGTAAATGTCCATGAGTTGCCAAGTCAACACCCAGACTTGAAAACCACTGAAGATCTGTGGGGAGATGTGAAGATTGCAGCTCACTGATGCTCACCATCCTATTTTAAAGAAATGAAGAATGAGAGAAACTGCCCAAATCCAGGTTCGCCAAGCTGGTAAAGGCACACCTAAGAAGAATAAAAGTTGTGATCACTGCCAATAGCACTTTTACAAAGTACTGAATAAAGAGTCTAAATACTTGTAGATGCACAATTCAGTTTTTTATTTTCAGCAAATTGAAAAAAGGGTTTTCACTTTGTCATTATGGGGGATAACGTGTAGATTGATGTCAAAACAAATCAATTCATAAGTGATTAGTCTAAAACAAATGTGGATACATTGAAGCTGTCTGAATACTTTCTGAAGGCACTGTCTCTGTATTAAATTCCCTCCAGAATTATTGTTAAATATATTTTAAAAAGGCTGTGAAAAAAGTTTTATCAGCTAAATCTTACACTCAAAATATTAAATGAATCTATAAATGACTGAAAAATATACATAAAAACTTTTGTTTGGTTCGCTTTGGTAGAAAAAAGTATATTACATCTCTTCATGCTACTAGCTACAAAGCTCTTAACAAATATATATGTTCTGATCTCTTAGAAAAACAAACACTAAAAGATGAATTCCCTTAAATATATTGTAAATCTGGTAGTAAAAGAAAATGCTGACATTTTTGCACTATAATAATTCAATCACCATTTGAATAAGCGATCACATGCATGGGCAAGCAGATTGCAATATTTTAAACAGAATTAAGATATCAGAGAAGATTCTAAATTGAAATTACATTTGAAATGTTGATTGTTAAAGGAGACGGTGGTCAGTAACCAGGCTTGAATCCTAGTATTTAATGCAGATTAACTGATGCAGAAGTCACAATTATGTGAGAAATGGTGGTGGAAACATGTGCAAATAATTATAATAACTGTCATATGAATGGACACATTGAGTCACACAAAAATATGATGCCTGGTTTTAGTTTGTCTAGGAAAAACAGATTGAAGACCATATTATTAAGCTGTTTGCTGAAAATGCACACTGATGATTACACAGAAGGATCATATTCCGTATTAATCAGTTCTTAGCTGACATTTAAAGAAAATACATATTCTAGCTTATCGATTTTAATAATTTATTCAATGGAATTGCTTTTGTGACATTAATGTGAAATCAATAACAATAATTAGTATTGGAAACAAATAACAATGATATTGAAAGCCAAACTGAACTCTTAAAGTGTTGATAGCAAATATATAGATGAAAGGAAAACATTTAGTAACACTTAATTTGTTACTAACACTTAAAAAATATTTTCTTATAATTTTTCATTTTAATCTCAATGCCTTTTGGATTTGTTTTTCTTTCAAAACTATTTTATTTGCAATACAGCATTTCTTTCGTAAGTAGCCCACCTCAAAATCTTTTGCGAGCTGTTGGCTAAAGCGTACCTGCTGAGACCAGAGTTCGTACTTTTGCTATTCAGCAAAATCTTTTTGTCGTGACAAAACAGTAGTTACAAATGTCTTGTAAAAACATTAATTTGTATTCAGTACATTGAAAACTTTAAAAGTACCTTTTCCTGCATGTGCAACATGTCATCATACACTGTGATTCACAAGTAAGTTAACTGGAAAAATACACAATTTATGTTGACTATTTGTCTAGCTACAGTTGGTTAAATAAAATATCCTTATTTATCATGGAAATTATTAGCGGATTAAAAGCATAATAAATGAAAATAAAGGCACCAGGACTTGGTATGATTAAATGTATACCATACAGAATTAGCATAGTCAAATTTGTCAAAACTAAATAATTAGATTTGTTTATAAATCAAAATGTCAAGAGATATATTCACATTTAAATTATTCCTTCCAGTGCATGTCTCTACAGAATCTGATAATGGTATTTACATATGCTTTCATCACAGAATTATGTAATGCGCAGTAAGTTACACTAAATGACACTAAGTTAAATGAATACTCTGTGTACGACCCTATGATTTACTGTTTGACACGGTGGAGCGAACCAAAATGACATCCAGGGACAGTATTATTGTCATCTTAAGTCAGTACTGTTACAACCCTAGATTAACACTATATAATCAATAACAATATAATGGGTTATTGAATTTTGCTTTGAGTCAAGTATTCCCTGCTCTTGATCAATAATAGATTCTAATAAAAAAGGTATTAAAATACATCCAAATTATTGACTCCCTTGATAAATATGAAAAGGCTGTACAAAATACAATTCAAACACTGAGCTACATATTGTATGCACACATTGTTTAATATACCTTATTTGATGACAATGGTTCTAAGAAAGGGACTGATTTTTCCAAAATTGGAAGAAGGCTGGGTTTTTACATGTAAATATACAAAATGTATTGTCAAAGTAATTGAAGATTGCTCTAAATGGTTACAATGCATTTGGAGCAAAGAAGGTGTTGCCGTTTTAACAAAAAAATCGGTTAGTCTCAAACCCCCACTGCAGTAGTGTGTGTGCTCTGGACCACCCAAGGCCACAGGTAAGGATTTTCAGACATGGTTACATTTGCACTAAACAACACAGCAATAACACCTACATTTGCATTTTTTTCTTTTTAGCATACAATATAGCTCAGTATTTATTTTAATCATTATCTTAATGAAGGATGTATATCATTTCAGTCTCCACTGTTCGTATTTCAAATAAGAAAAGATGAAATGCAATCATTGCCTGTGCTATTCTATTGAAATGCAATCAAGTCCAGTGTAATTCTACTACATAATTAGAAAGACAAAAAAATGTAAGCTTAGATCATTCCCTTACCTAGCAGTGATATTTAAAGAATATACTTTTGCAATTAGGAACGATTGGGTGTACTATATGGCCAAAATACCTGCCTATAGTTAGATACAGCCCCTTGCCGTGGCATATTGGCCATATACCCCACACACCTAAAGTTTTTAATTGCTATAGTAAACCAGTTAAAACTAGTATATGGTCTCATACCACAACATTCACAAATCACCATTCAAGGCTTGCACTAACAACCTGATAACATACTTGTATACAAAATGGTCACTTATTATTACAATTTGAGAAATGTGGTGTATTTAAGAAATCCAGAATCTTGCACTATATCCACCTTAATCTAAAACCACATTCTCATTACACTAGACTATAAATGGATTCGCTTCAAAAATATATTATGCCACAACCTACAAAAATATCACACCTCAAATGTTTTTGATACCATTATACCGTAGTATGAAAACTAATTTCCTCTTTTTCTTTATGATTCGCAGGGTACACACATTACAGGTACCAGTTTGTGGGAATAACATGTAGCCATATAAATCTGAAGTGCATAATCAGTCAATGTACTGGTTCTGTTATACTGTAATAAAGTGCTACAGTAACACAATATAAACAAAGCTCGTATCCCAGGTACTAGGTCTCAAATGAGAGAGGCTGTACAGGTCAAGGATCCTCACTGAGGATTGTGATCATAGGAGCCAGGGAACATAGACTTCCTGGTCTTAGGAGGAGGTGGAGGGGGCTTGTTCTCAATTTTCTGAGGCAGGGAAGGACTCTATTGAGAAAATCAAGAAAAAGATTGTTAACATTGTAATAACTAGGCAAGCCTAGTTCAGCCGGCCCACAATAGAAAGTGTTGCCATCTCGAGATTCAAACCCACATGAAAGGCTGTGTCACTACACCACTGTACATTTCCCGGGTGTCAGTTTAGCCTCGTGTCTCTATCCTAAACAAATCCTATTTTGCCACTGGCCGTTTTAATAGTTAATTGGCCATTCGTGAATGAAATTGATACAGTTAAACTGACTAACGTTTCTTACTAAGTTTACCTGTACCACAAATAGCGGCTATATATTGCGTTTGTCACTGCCCGTTTTAACAGCGTATTAGCTTTACCAGTGTCTACAAACTTACTGAAATAGTCATAAGAATTGAGCAATTGCTAGTGAGTCTGCCAAAGCTATTTCATTACATGGCAAAATAACATACTTTTGTCTTTCATTCATGAATGACATTTATACAATAACTATCAATAAAGGCGACAATAACTTTTACATCAAGTGAAAAGACGAGAGAATCGTGGAATCCACCAGAAATAATTAATAAATGTTGTTGCTCTCAATAGATTCAAACGTAGGTCTTCCATATGAGAAACACTGTTGTTAACCACTACGCCACAGCATTACAAGTTTTAGCAGTCGCTAGACTCCATTGAGGATTGTGTTAAATAGGCTTACTAGTATCTACTAAATTCCTAGGAATCATAAGAATTTAGCAATTTCTAGCGAGACTGAAGATGAACTTCTCCATGCCAGAAACAGTTGCAGTATACAGTTTAAGTTAAGGCTTAAGATATCATAACTACGTTGTTAAGCCAGCAAATGTGTTTGTCTATCCTGACCCAAAACGCATGCACAGTTGTGTACTTCGAAAATCCACCAGAAACAGTCGCAATATAACCGTAAACTGTTTTATTTCAGGCTTACCATAATGTAGATACTAACGGTTTTAGCCAGCAAAGTTTTGGTCTATATGGAATAATTCATAATACGTACTACGCATCGCCTCCAAGGAGATACCGCTTACGCGGGCCGGCAAAAACATTAGACCAAAGCAGAACTACTTTTTCAATGTACCTCAGAGGAGTTTTGGGAGATGTCAAAAATCTCATTGGGATATTTCTTTGGTGGCATTGGTGGGGGTGTCCCGGGAGTGTCAGTGGTGGAATCATTATCACTCAGGAGAGAGGAATAACCTGGGGAAAGTGAGAAAACATTACATGCAGCATGCCATGTAAAACTCTGTGTATGAACAGCATATGCATGAGACAAGGTCTCTCTGTGCAGGGTAAATCTGTATACATCAGTTGCTTTGTATGTACAGTACAGTGCAAAAAAGCTAAAGTATTCAACATTAAATCTACTTGGGACATGGGATATTGTATTTTACATTTCACAAAGGAATTACAAATGAAAATCACTGAAGACATTTTAGGTTAAGTATTCAAACCCTCTTTTTTGGCAAGCCTGAAAAAAACGTTAGGATTAAACGGTTGCTTAAAAAATCACATATGTTGCATGTGACTCTGAAATAATAATGGTTAATTTATTTAACTGATTATTTGGAGAAGGGATGCATATAGTACAACCCAGTGGATGACATGTAAAAGTGAGTCCTTGTTTCCAATGTGGTAAAAGTAAAAGAAAACAGAATAATAATCAAATTTGCCCCTTGGTGCCACTTCATGGAATAAATGAAAACAGCCAAAACAATCTCTCCTGATACTTTATTGAGTTCCTTGACTTGTACATCAATACTTCTACATTACTACCTCTACCTTAGAATACATATAGCAGGGCTCCAAACTGCGACTAAAATGGTCGCATTTGAGACCAAATATATTTATTTGCGAGTGAAATATTTGCCAAGGACGCCATTGACGACAATACAAAATTACTCCCTTCGATTGTAATATTTGTGACTGTATATAGTTCATAAGTCGGAAGAGGAGAGACATGCACACAACAAGGTGAATAAAAGTAAGTGCATTGTTATGTGGCTCTTAAAAAAAAAATGTGGCGCCTGTTTTTTTCCCCTATAGGAGCCAATGGCTCCTTAATGGATTTTTTTGTTTGGAGCCCTGTATAGTGAACCGGAACATATCCCTTTGGTTATTACTACCGGGTTCTTGCAGAGGGTTATGAGCGGGTTCTTGCAGAGTGTTATGAGCGGGTTCTTGCAGAGGGTTATGAGCGGGTTCTTGCAGAGGGTTATGAGCGGGTTCTTGCAGAGGGTTATGAGCGGGTTCTTGCAGAGGTTGGTGCCAATTTGTTCAGCACCACCTGGGGTGAGGCCGACAAAACTACAACAGCCTTGTTCCAATCCCTCCAAATGGCCTTACATACAGTTTCTATGTATTTCAGTTAATGAATGCCCTCCAAGGCCTTAAACAACCAACATTGCTTTTTTATGACTGAGTGTAAAGCACTACTAACAGTGAGTGAAACGGTCTGAAAGTAGCATTAAGAGAAACAAATCTCCCAACATTTTTAAACATGAAATAAACTTAAATATTATTTATAAGGCTATTATTATAAGGCCATATTCGTTTTCATGGAGTTAATTCTATAATTGATGAATAGACTACAAGAGAATACAAGAGAAAAAATCCCTACTACTGTTTAATTATTAGTTTAAAATGTTTTAAATAAGATATAGGCAAAATCATTTGAAGATGTTCTAATCTTCAACTAGTTAACTAATGTGTGGATTAGTTAGAAATGGAATACATCTAAAACACAAGTGACATCCTAGAGAAAGACCCAGTTCAGGCTGCTTTCCTACAGACACCGGAAGACAAGTTCACCTCTCAGTAGCAGAGTATCCCAGAACAAGGAAACATCTATCTACCCTACAGTGCTTTTGAAAACATTTTAGAAATGTCTGCAAAATGTTCTTCCACCAAAAAAAACTATAGCAAGAAGTCAAGGAAGATGAATACTTTCCAAATTGTTGGGGTCAGCTGAGATACATACTTGAGCTGCGAGGAGTGTGAGGAGAAGCTGGTAGGGGACTGAGAGGGATTCCAAGGGGAAGCTGAGAGGAGGCGCCCTGGAACAAAGACAGGGTCAGACGACGATCCCCAAACTGCATACTTTTTGGTCTTCGCTGCTTCTCTGGAGAGGACTGCAAAGTAGTAGATAAAAAAAAAATGCATCTCCTTTAATCACAGGAAAGTTCTGTATAGAGTACTGTGCAAAATGCCTTCAGCACCTCAGAATTTTTTTTAATGAAATTAAACACATTTATCTGAGCAGCAACTGTATTAAGAAATTAAAAATAACATATGTAAAATAACATATAACGCAAACATATTTACAATGGAAAGTAACACAAATGTAGTGTTTAAAAAAAAAAAAAGATTGTGTGGCCTCCCTTGAAATTATTCAGCTCTACAATACAAAAGATGGGATTTGGAAATCAGACAAATACTATAAGATTGAAGTGTAGATTCCTTGTGGTTCAAGCCACCAAAAGTATTATGCTTGACAGGTGTTTCTGATTAGTCTGGTGTTTTCCATCCGGTGTATGTGCAGGCATAAGATGTCTGGTCAATGTTTAGTCTTGATTCAATGCTTGAAACTGTGCTTGCCTTCAGTCTGCTTTTGGTATCTATTTATTATAGCCAAAACTAACAGTTTGGAACACCATTAAACATGAGGAAAGCACTGGTGAGCTTAGAAATTGCAAACAGCCTGGGAGGCCCAGGAAGACCTCAGTGGATGACCAAAGAATGCTCACCATAATGAAGAAACAAAACAACATGCATTGCTGCCATTGGAACATGCTCATTTGTCTTCACTGATGATAATGACAATCTAAAAATGTAAATATAAAGTCTACAAAAACCTCACATCTGATCAAGTGTAAGCACAATATAACCTCTTAACTCATTGCACGTGTCATCAAATAGCCAGTGAACCAAAACATAATGCTATAGCAACCAGGAGGTCTTTCAGGGTTAAGCAGTAGAAACTTATTTCCTGTCCAAGTCTATCTCCAGATATAAATATAACTAAACATGGTTTTCATTTCCTGAAGATAAGACATAAGGCAAAAAGACCTAAAAAGAACAACTCAAGATGACTGTACAGTAAAAGCATCACCAGTGGGTCCCAAATTTCAAGCAGTTATTGCATCATAGGATATGCAGACAAAATACTAAAACAAAATACAAAATGCTTTCTGTCCCTATAATTACAGAGGGCACTATATTTTACATCACCCTCCCCACCAGAAATTATAACGATCATAAATAACAATAAATTAAGCAATAATGTGTAAAACAGAAAAAAATATTCTAAGCACTTCACTAATATGAGACAATTAGACAATAAGGGGGGCTTTTTCAGAATTAGTTAAAACTGCCTTCAACTATAATGGACTCCACTCATGAATAGTTTGATATGTATGAAAATGATCACCAGATCCCAACCCAGTTGAACGCCTATGGGAGAATTTGGACCGCCTTGTTGGACAGTGCTCCCCACCTCCATCATCAAAACACCAAATGATGGAATATCTTTTGGAAGAATGGCATTCCATTCCTCCAGTAGAATTCCAGATACTGATAAAATCTATGCCAAGGTGCATTGAAGCTGTTACTGACACACTTTGTTGGTTTTTCCTTTATTTGGCACCTATCTGCATATTTCACCAATTAAGAATAACAGCACTTTCAGAGGCCCACATTTAAGGAGAGCATTGTAATAAAATGCTCAACGTCGTCAAGACCGAGCTCGTCTTCCAAGACAGAGTAAAGGCCTTTCCACTCCAGTACATGTCATCATGGTTGACAACTCCACAGTGTTCCACTCCCAGAGTTCAAACAACTGGGGCGTGACCCAAATATACATTAACACTGTGCTATTCTTAGTTCTCAGACTGCTGATTTAAATGCATGTACTAACTGTTAGTCACTCTCAATAAGAGCATCTGTTACTAAAATGTTATTCAAAATATTGTGGCAAAGGCATTCATTATTTAGCATTTAGATAGATAGACATTTTAAATTATTCTGTAAGTGCCTCATGCAGATTCTCAAGGGCAGAGGTTACTATAATAAAATCTACTAAATGACAAACGTAAACAAGTAAAAAAATAAAAACAGCACCCTCTCGTGAGCCCAATATAATGAACACGCCCGCCTCATGAGCAAAACAATCAGTTTTAAACTCTCTAAGTAAACATGATAGTTGTTGTTACCTCATCCATGTTTGAATGCCTCTCCACCAAAACCTGTGACTTGCTCACACTCCAGTCTTTTCTGTTCTTTCGATCGATCCTGTTGTCATCCTCAGAGTGGGACAACACTGAGGCCCGCCGATCGTTGGCAGTTGCCCGGGACAACAGTGAACTGATTATGGATATCGGGACAGCCAAACAGAGAGAGCAAACGGGAGCAGTAAAGTTAGAAGCACACACGTAAACCAGGTTTTACATGGTAAAACATGGGGAAGGGAAAGGTGAAAGACCTACTCCTGGGAGGAGGGCCGGGAGTGTCCATCAGAGGAGGCAAAGCCACTGGAGTGGCCTGAGGAGGTGGTGGAGACTGTAGACATGCGGCGCAGGGTAGAGGACAGGATGTATGGCATTACTACTGAGCCCACACGACTCTTCTTCTTCTCAGTGAGAGAGCAGGGCTAAGAGACACAAATGGGATCAAACCAAGATGTATGGTCCTACAGCAATATAATGTACACACTGCTTTGAATGAGGGGAGTTTGACAGGGAGACAATGGCACCAATAGCACCCCCCAAAATGACATTGGCAACTGACCAGGGTTATGACACCATAATGCTTCTCCACTCTCTCCCGCAGGTCCTGGAAACAGGTGAGCAGTCGATTGTGTAAGGGCTTCAGCTGCTCCGTGGATTTCTCCCCGTGGATCCGGATCCCGTCAGCCAAGAGGGGGATCTGACGAGAGAGGAGAGCTTCTCTACCTACAAACTGTATTGTATGTTTGAGGTACAATGTAATAACAGGAGAGAATAAGGATATATCTTACCTGGAGGGCAATAAGATGTTTGAGGACCTCAATGCTCTCAAAGTCCTCTGGGTGTGCCTGCAGATAGCTGTCAGTGAAGAATGCCTTTAGAGCGACAAAAAGGGGTTGGAATGTTATCAATACCATTTTTAAGAGCTGCAGACACAGTCATATGACAAATATTCACTGACATTTGTGACAGGCAGAGGAAGTCAAACCTTTTCATAGTTGGTGTAGCCACCCATGACGGCAGGGTCAACAATACCATTTAGCATCATAGAGAGTGGGTGGACAGATATGGAGCTGTCACAGGCCTGCTGCTGCACAAGGTTACTGAGCTTTTCATTGGCCATCTCCATGGTCTCTACTGCATTCTGCAGAGGGCTGATCTCCTCCTGGCCAATTGGAAAACAAGGACAGGTGAGGAGATCAAGTTGAGAAGACTAAAAGTAGGAAACATTTTCTACAGGTGGTAGCAGAGTAGTAAAATTATTAGATTAAACATTGATCACATTAACACTAATAGGTTTTCATCACAGTGTTTGTCATTATAATTACTTACAACAGAGATGGACTTCACTTCAAACCATTTCAGAATCCCTGGAAAGTAATAGGATGTGATGTAAGTTGTCCTCTCGATCCACATGGTCTGTAATTTGAAACGGTATATTAATAAATCAACAAAAACACTTGGAGCAACAACTTCAACTGCTACATTCTGATTTGTGGTTGTCATGCTGACTTAAGTGATCCTGTTTGTTGGAATCGGAAATGACTTACACCAGTGTTCAGACTAAAGGAATCCCAGAAGGCACTGACTTGGTCAATTTCATTAGGAAATATCTCTCTGAAGTAGCTGGGACTGAGTCTGCCTCGGTTTCCCCATTCATTGACAATGCCCATTGTGGTTATATGGCTTATCCCAACACAGATTCTAAGTAACTCTTTCGTAGTGCGGCTTGTGCACATCCAAGACCAGCTATGTATTAACAAGGTATCCCGAGGTATCGCTCTGCTGTATCATGAGGATTGAGTACTGGAGCAAGGTTTTTAACAGAGGCAATGCAACTCTACAGCATCAACTAAGTTGGCAATGTTACTTCCTGGGAAATAAATGTCACTCTGGTGCACTTGGGCATGTACTGGACTGAATTGACAGGATTATCCTGTGGCGATGTTATGGTCATTTATCCTGCAATATTTTTTTTATATCCATTAAAATCTCCATTCATGCCATTTAATTTTCCAGGACAATCGACCCACCGACAATTGTCATTAGTCTTTGCTCATACCATTTCATTTTCTGGTTAGCTGTGTCCCTGTTCACTCCACCCGTCCACCAACGCCTTTTTGCTGGCATGCTTTTTGCTACCTCTTGTTCGGTTCACCCTAGGTTGTTTCCTCCCCCTCTGTATTGCGAACTAGTGGGGGGGGGTGTGAATGTACTGTATAGTTTTGTGTTTCATTTCATATTTCAATTACTTTACACATTGTTATGATCTTTGCTGACACGTTTGTGCGTACCGTACGGTTGCTATTTTAAATGTTTGACTAATCATGTTATGACGCAATATTTTTGTGAGTTTTAATTGTATATTCGGCAAGTATGAGGGAAAACATCAACGTTGGTGCTTATTTCAGTTTTTGGTGTGCAAGATAATTAAACATGATGAATCATCAGATGTAAAAAAAAAATAAAAAAAGTTAATACCCCTAGTCAACAAAACAGTCTAAATACAATAAACTGTTTGAGTGTTTTGGTTAAAAATTCAGGCCTGAGAAACATTAGCCTTATATATCATCACATAAGGAGCCTGGACTAGAATTTGTGGTTCAGCAACCAGCATGATAAGAACCAGAACCAGTGGCGTCATTATGCCTGGGAGTTTGTTTACACTCATACTCTATACACAAGAACTGTCAATGTCTATTCATGATTTTTGACTTTCCCTTCAGATTTCGGAGTCTGCTGTCAAACAGGTGAATCATGAATCATCCTAAATTGATCAGAGACATAGTGAAACATTGGAAGTGTCAAAATCAAAAGAAGAAAGTACTGGTGAGCACTGAAATGGCAAACAACCTGGTGAACTCAGGAAGACCTCTAGAGTGAATGACCAAACAATGCTTACTCAAATTAAGGACAAAACAACAACTGTCTGACAGAATCAATCTCAAGGATATAAGCGTAGACCTGTCAGCCACTACAATCATTTGAATACTTCACCAGCCAAACTACAGAGACTGGACTGCAAGGTGCAAAAATGTGTTAGTCCCCACAAGAATTTGCCATAAAAGTACCTTAATGAGCCTGCAGAGTCCTGGAAAAAGGTAATATGGACAGATACAGTTGTGCTCAATAGTTTGCATACCCTTGGAGAATTGTTAAAATACAGTGGGGAGAACAAGTATTTGATACACTGCCGAATTTTGCAGGTTTTCCTACTTACAAAGCATGTAGAGGTTTGTAATTTTTATCATAGGTACACTTCAACTGTGAGACGGAATCTAAAACAAAAATCCAGAAAATCACATTGTATGATTTTTAAATAATTAATTTGCATTTTATTGCATGACATAAGTATTTGATCACCTACCAACCAGTAAGAATTCCATCTCTCACAGACCTGTTAGTTTTTCTTTAAGAAAGCCCTCCTTTTCTCCACTCATTACCTGTATTAACTGCACCTGTTTGAACTCGTTACCTGTATAAAAGACACCTGTCCACACACTCAATCAAACAGACTCCAACCTCTCCACAATGGCCAAGACTAGAGAGCTGTGTAAGGACATCAGGGATAAAATTGTAGACCTGCACAAGGCTGGGATGGGCTACAGGACAATAGGCAAGCAGCTTGGTGAGAAGGCAACAACTGTTGGCGCAATTATTAGAAAATGGAAGAAGTTCAAGATGACGGTCAATCTCCCTCGGTCTGGGGCTCCATGCAAGAACTCACCTCGTGGGGCATCAATGATCATTAGGAAGGTGAGGGATCAGCCCAGAACTACACGGCAGGACCTGGGACCACAGTCTCAAAGAAAACCATTAGTTACACACTACGCCGTCATGGATTAAAATCCTGCAGCGCATTCAAGGTCCCCCTGCTCAAGCCAGCGCATGTCCAGGCCCGTCTGAAGTTTGCTAATGACCATCTGGATGATCCAGAGGAGGAATGGGAGAAGGTCATGTGGTCTGATGAGACGTTTGGAGGAAGAAGAAGGATGAGTACAACCCCAAGAACACCATCCCAACCATGAAGCATAGAGGTGGAAACATAATTCTTTGGGGATGCTTTTCTGCAAAGGGGACAGGACGACTGCACCGTAATGAGGGGAGGATGGATGGGGCCATGTATCACGAGATCTTGGCCAACAACCTCCTTCCCTCAGTAAGAGCATTGAAGAGGGTCGTGGCTGGGTCTTCCAGCATCACAACGACCTGAAACACACCGCCAGGGCAACTAAGGAGTGGCTCCGTAAGAAGCATCTCAAGGTCTTGGAATGGCCTAGCCAGTCTCCAGACCTGAACCCAATAGAAAATCTTTGGAGGGAGCTGAAAGTCCGTATTGCCCAGCGACAGCCCCAAAACCTGAAGGATCTGGAGATGGTCTGTATGGAGGAGTGGGCCAAAAATCCCTTCTGCAGTGTGTGCAAACCTGGTCAAGAACTACAGGAAACGTATGATCTCTGTAATTGCAAACAAAGGTTTCTGTGCCAAATATTAAGTTCTGCTTTTCTGATGTATCAAATACTTATGTCATGCAATACAATGCAAATTCATTACTTAAAAATCATACAATGGGATTTTTTGGATTTTTGTATTAGATTCCGTCAAGCACAGTTGAAGTGTACCTATGATAAAAATGACATGCTTTGTAAGTGGAAATATCTGCAAAATCGGCAGTGTATCAAATACTTGTTCTCCCCACTGTATGTACCATTTGTTAAGAAAACATGAATGAAAAAACACATCTTTTATTTCTTATGTGATTCACATTCAACTGTAGGTCATAACAGATTGAGACAATCATAAAACAAAACATGGCAACAAAGAAAATTATGTACTGACCCCTGATCAAAAGTCTGCATATCCTTTGTTCTTAATACTGTGTATTGTACCCTTTAGCATCAATGACAGTGTCCAGTCTTTTGTAATAGTTCTCTATGAAGCCCACAAATTCTTGCAGGTGGAATAGCAGCCCATTTGTCTTGGCCAAATGCCTCCAGGTCATGCAAGTCCTTGGTCATCTTGCATGAAATGCACATTTGAGATCTCCCCAGAGTGGATCGATGATATTAAGGTCAGGAGATTGTGATGGTCACACCAGAACCTTCACCTTTTTCTGCTGTAACCACTGAATCAACTTGGTCTTGTGCTTAGGGTCATTGTCATGCTAGAAAGTCCAAGAGCGTCCCATGCACAGCTTTCATGCAGAAGAATGCATAATGAGATTTCCTGTGCTTATAAAGCTCACACACCCCCAAAACATCAATGAGCCACCACCATGCTTCACAGTGGGGATGGTATTCTGTTCACTATAGGCCTTGTTGACTTCTTTCCAAATATAGCGCTTATGGTTACGACCATAAAGCTCTATTTTGGTCTTGTCACTCCAAATTACAGTACGCCAGAAGCTGTAAGGCTTGTCAATGTGTTGTCGGGCATATTGTAACTGGGCTTTTTTGTGGAATTGGCACAATAAAGGCTTCTTTCTAGGAACTCAACTATGCAGCTAATTTTTGTTCAAGTATCTCTGCATTGTGCTCCTTGAAACAACCACACTGTCTTTTACCAGAGCAGCCTATATTTCTCCTGAGGTTACCTGTGGGTTTTTCTTTGTATCCCCAACGATTCTTCTCGCAGTTTGGGCTGAAATCTTTCTTGGTGTACCTAAACTTTGCTTGGTATCAAGAAGTCCCAGAATTTTCCAATTCTTAATAAGTGACTGAACAGTACTGAATGGTATTTGCAAGGCTTTGGATATCTTTTTATATGCTTTTCCATCTTAATGATCTTCCATTACCTTGTTACGCAGGTCTTTTGACAGTTATTTTCTGCTCCCCATGGCTCAGTATCTAGCCTGCTCAGTACATCCACATGAGAGCTAACAAATTCATTGACTATATATACACACTCACACTAATTGCAATTTAGAAAGCCACAGGTGTGGGTAATTCACCTTTAATTGCCATTTTCACCTGTGTGTGTCACAGTGTGTGTCTGTAACAAGGCCAAACATTCATGGGTATGTAAACTTTTGATCAGGGCCATTTGTGTGACTTCTGTTATCATTATGATTTAAAAAGGAGCCAAACAACTATATTATACTAAATGGCTTCATATGATCACTATCCTTAAAGAAAGGCATTTTGTTTTGCATTATCAGTCATATTTTAAAATCAGTGCCAAAATTTCACAATTTCTGCTAGGGTATGAAAACTTATGAGCACAACTGTAAGAGAAATATTAACATATGTTGAAAAAAGGAAGCTGGCATTAAACCTCATCTATTGTGGTGGAATGATGTTAGGTTTTAAGTGGTATGAAATATAGCAAAATGTACAGACAACAACCTACAAAGCCTCTAAACTCACTGAACGGTACTTCATCATGCAGCAGCAAATGACCGCAAACACAATGCCACCAATGAGTTTTTCAGAGCCAAGAAGTGGAAAATTCTTGGCTGCCCAATCAATCACCCAATCCAAATTCAACTGTGCACGGCTTTCACATTATGAAGACAAGACATGAGGAAACTTTTTCCAAAATATGCAGGAAATTAAGATGGCTGCAGTGCAGGCCAGGAAAAGCCTTATCAAAGAAGATGCCCAGTGACCAAGTACAAAACATAACTACTTCATTGTACATGTTAATCTGTTGTAATATAAAAGTTTAAAACTTTGCTGGAATTTCAACTGGAAATATGTGCCTCTGTCCAAATAGTTTAACATATGTAAACATTGAAAAACCACATGTGAATACGTTTTAGTGGCCCTTGGCCAAAATTTAATGTTTAGGGCTTCAGGCCTATTAGAATAGACCAGAGAAAAAAAGGGCATATCTTTTATTTTGACTCACACTTACTTTCTGGAATGTAACTTTTGGGTCAATTTACAGATATATTAATTTGACAGTATGAATAGAAAGCATATTTCATTTTTGAAGTCAGGTACTGCCAAAAGCTTGCATTATGGTTGGGAACTGTTGGCTCTTACACTCAGTTTCCAAACAAAGCAGATAAAAGCCAAGGCCCAGATTAACCAGGACACATGATAACCAAGAAAGAGGGATGTAGAGTGTAGATATTACTCTGTTATGACTAACTTTGTTGTGGCTCTGAAAATACAGGAAAGATGAATTAATCCTTTAACAAATTCACTTCTATGCTGAGATGACAGACATTATTTTTTTTGCTATAAAAGACATTTTAACCTTTACTGAAGCTTTTTAAGTTAAACTAGATTTTGGGATCTAGAAAATAGCATTTCATAAGTTTTACTTGCACAATTGAATTCTGTAGGATTTGCAGGTGTGCAAACACTTGTGAAATTGCAGTTTCTCACAGATATAAATCTCACTGAAACACAGTAAACAGTGAAGGATATAAAATGTGACATTTGAAACTTGTGACATTCAAAGACATTCAAATAGTGATCCCATTTTTTACAATAGCATGAGTTCAATCGCTAAGGTAACTCTGGAACAACAAGCAAGAGTCCATAGCCAAGCCCAATTCTGCAAGATGGAAAGATCAACTATATCAAAATCCTTTGACAGAGCAATTAATAGAGCAATAACATTTCATTTATCATAAAAAACGTTGGCAATATCATACCCAGCCAATGTGGTTGCTGTAATAGTACTATGCTCAGGTCAAAAATCAGACTGAACTGTACAGAATGTTATCAGATAAGGAGTGCAACTGTATGTTTACAAATTACTTTTTTCTAGCAAGGCATGACAATTATGGGAGGGGGAAATGTCAATATAGGTATATATCAATTGTCTGGGTCACTATTATCCTCACCCATATGTACTGGAAGCACATAGCCAGTTTTCTATGCTTTAGTGAGGACCCCAGAAATGAGTGTTACATTGAAAATATGCGTTTGAGGTAAACGGAGCACTAGCCAGCAGACCTGGATCAAGTTTGTAGACCCCAGTGATTTGATAGCTAGCAGCTATCAAATCAAGAAATCTTGTGTGTTGAGTGTTTGTTGAGTTTCTGCATGAGTAATCTATTTATTCCTCTATCATGATTCCCTTTTCATGTGAAGTAAGTGTGGATGTTTTATCAAAGACAAAGTAATAAAGCAGTGACGGAAGGCATCAACAATAGCATTTTATCAGGAATAGATGCAAAGTCCAATACTATCTATTGTGGTAGTGAGATGGGGGAACTGTTCTTCAGGGTTTTACAGTTTTCCAGCATTTGCCAGGATTCACATTACACTCAAATAACGTGTTTACACTGTAGTTACATTTTGCATTTCTACTAAGTTTTCTAGACATATTTAATAATTGCTTGAAGTCATATTCTGGGATTTTTGTCCACTGATTGAAAAAGTGGTGCTGTTGAGCCAAAATGGGCCCATGGACATTGTGCACTGTCATGTACTCTATATGCTGATCAAATGTTACTCTGTAAGATGACACTAAGACATTTGGATAAACCTGTAACCTTAAGGGTTACAGGTTACATGCATATAATTACTACTTACACTGCCCCTGTAATCATTAGGAGCAGGTGCAGAGCAACTGAAATGCAAAACTCAGGCAGTGATTACCTTCAGACAGCTTGTTTGGTCAGTCAATATCTTTAGGCTGCCTGGAAATCCTGAGACAAAATACAGGCACCCATGATATTAGGGTGGATGCCGTCCTTTCTCTAAAAATGATTTTGCTTCAAGGTGTCAAATTGTCTGCAAAAGTTACCCCCATTAATTTTCTGTAGTCCTGTAGCCAGTGGTGAAAAGGAGCCTGCTGAAGCCCTGAATGATATGGTCCAGTGAGGGCAGAGGGCTTGAGATAACAGGTTGTCGATAAAAATTCTTTATATCTGCTTTAAATGCTCAGAGCTGATTGGGATAGTATTTGGAAGCATGCACTTCACCCAAAACTTAGGGTAACACAAAGCTTTTTCCCCAGGAATTTCTCCCTCCATGAAACTTAACAGAAGTATGGTCAGTGTAATTGAAGGGGAAGCAGTGACAGTTGTTTGTTAAGAGTAACCAATTCTGTTCTGTAATAATCAGCAAAGTAAAAAAATTCTTCCTGAAATACAGTAGTGGAAATTATATACAATTTCTGCAGTGCTAGAAATGCTACTAAGTTTGATCGATAGGTGTGGTACCTTCGGTGTGTTACCTTCTGTAGCTATACAATCTGAATAAGACTTACCTACCTACATAACCACTGTTGATTAGAACATCTCCTATATAAGATTTCCTCAGGGAAACTTCACAATTTGGGGAATGAAATTACAAACACATGACTGTTTAGATCAAATTTCTGCTGCTGATGAACATGTAGTGAAGTGAAAAAGATGGGTTTTGGCAGAATGTGAAAGTGAAATGTTGTCTGGTGTCTCAACTCAGTGGGACATTCTAATTGGACCAATCAGGCCATTTACGGACATACGAGATGGCTCTCATGGCGCCAAGGTTACCCCACCTGCTCAGAGAGCAAGGGCACAACCCCTATGTGAAGACAGATGAGGCAACAACATAGTAAAATGACAGATTAATCACACAGTTCTTTGGTTTTTATGTTTGAATTACGGATGGGTTTTCTAATGTTTCATTATTGTACATGTTGTCAATCGTTTTCTAAAAGGAAATGTCTGCTGGATAGCAAAGACTGCATACAGGGGAACAGGACCAAATGTCTAGCTAATTCTATTTACGTAAATATGTAAAAGCCAGTTGTTTTTGTTTTCATTTTTTTTGCAGAGCGGGAGTGATCCTTTTGTTGTTTGGGAATTCTCTCTTTGTGTAAGATAAATATTAAAGTTTGAGGAGTTTTATCATTAACGGATACCCCTGATTTTAAAAGACTAAGGATACACTGAATATTGCTGGTATGTATTGATGTGATGAATTTTTATATTATTGCGTGACTGGAATAAATTGTATTAGTTATAAATATAGTTTACCATGGCATATCTTGTTCATCTTTATTACTATGGTAAAGGAACTGACAACAAATGTAAATCCTTGTGTTCTTAGCTCTACAAATAATTACACACATACCTAAGCCAACAGACTTGACATCCCTGTGTCTGGATGGCTACTCAAACATTGAACTATGAACAAAATGATGCCAGTATAAGCATTTCAGGTCATTATTCATAACTGCTTGTAGGCCTGAACCACATGTCCATTATTCTGTAATGTCAAGAGTGGCTCTGTATTGACAGAAGGAATATTCGGGATTCTTATGACTACATATATTTACCAACAAATGGAGTCAGATCATAGATATTAAATTATCATAAAGCTTGACTAATTTCAAAATAGAATAGGAAGTTTTTCAGGAATGGGAATTTGTTTTATTTTGTGCCTGCACTAAAAAGGCAAAAATCAAGGCAACCAGCCAGTACATATTTCTGCATTTTTAGTGCTTCCAATAAACATAAATGGAAAATAATTCACAAAAGAATACTACATTTGAGTTATTTTGTGTTTTTCAAAGACGTCTATTTGTGTAAATGGAAAGATTTCACTTGGTAGTTTGCAGGATGGTATCTAAGTCAGAGCTGTGTGAAAGCCACTCACTGCAAATTCATTGTCTGGGTCCTTTGCACCTTTCCTGAAGGGTCTGGAATACTGGAACTGGTCAACTTTGTTGGTTCTGTAGTAGCTAGAAGAGGAAGAAGGACAAACAAGGAATTAAAAACTCAAACATACATGTTGAGTTGTATAGTACCTACGTACTATATGTGTGAATCAAACCACAATCCTTACTTCAGGATCTGCTCAGGAACACCCTTGTCTTTGAACTGGGGAGGCACAATAAGGACTGGCTTGACTGTAAAACACTGGATGTCTGTGAAATCCGCTAAGGATAAGACAGTGTTGCACATGATAAAATAAATCTTAATCTCCTGACCAGAAGAATTAACAGAAATTAAAATGTACATAGGTTTCATTTGCAAAAGTGCTTAAGGATACATTGTCCTTGGGAGTTACAAATGTTATCCCCAGGGGGAGCAGTGCTGGTCATCCTGACTGCATTGGGGAACTGAGAAAGCAGCTTTAGGCTGAAGTCCTCCAGCCACTCGTACTCCTTACCACGGTAGATGAACACTTTGTTCTGTATGAGCAAATTCGTTCAAAGATATGGTGAGTGAAATTAATTGTATGTTTGAATTGGAATGGTTTCATTGAATTATATGCAGCAAAACATGGGAAAGTTTAAAGATGGCCTGTGTGGAAAACAGGACCATGTTTTGGTCAAATAAACGTAATTCTGTCTTGAATGCGACAAGATTGTGGAGGGCAATCAAAAGAATTACCCACTGCGTTATGGAATAAATGATTTGCAATCACTACAGTTTGCATTTTTAAATATAAACATATATAATATTAGACTATTATTTAATTTATTGGAGAAATAAGTAAGTAAAATGAAAAGAGGGCATATTAATACATAATCTCAGGTTAATCAGACAGACACTGAAATTTACTAGGGAAACTGAAGATATTTATCAACACAGAACATCTTACCCTGAGGAAAGTAGGGAATCCAAGGCCATAGTATCCCACAGCAAAGTACTCTGGCTGTGGCCGCATAGCATGCATGATATTCTCATAGAACTGGGCTTGTTGTTTCTGTGGACAGCAAAATGAGTAGAGGATGTAGTAACAATGGGCTTAATCAACATCATGTACAAATGGAATACCTAAGATACAGTGCTGCTTGAAAGTATGTGAACACCTTTTGCAATTGTTCACCATTAAATCTTTATTTAATGTCTGACATAACAGGTTTACAAATACATAAATGATTAATGATGTTACAACCACAAATTCCAAGAAGGGTGTCTCAATATTGGTAGGTAAACAAAAACCCACGTGTGCAGTATAGTTGCACACCTTATTTAAATTGACAAGCGCAAAATGTCATCCAAGATAAGGAAGAAGGATGTAATTCTGCCTTGAGACAAGACATGTTTGTCCTACCTACTGGCAATGGATCTTAAATAATTAATGGCCATTGTATCCAAATCACTTTTAGTAACTGTGGTCACTAAAATGTTTTAGCAGTGGATCAGGTCCTACTGAAAAGGGTTTCATACAAAATTTTCTGTGAACCAGTAACAGTCCCTCTGATGTTGCTGGCGGGCATGATATTTTCACTTATTATTAGAGATAATCATTTTGGGGTATTTTTGTTTTCAGTTTTAGGGACAGTGGATAATGTGGAGTATGTAGCTAAAATCTCAGACCTAAATATCCTAAATCCAATTCCCATACCAGTAGCTGGCTAAGCTCCATGAAGTCAAACATCTGGTTCTCGTGCATTTTGGCAAGCTGTTTGCCCATCTCAATGGCTTTCTCCCACATCTGAAAATACATATGCAACAATTGGTAAAACAAGACATTCAATATGAACATTATATGTGAATATGGTCTAGAAATAGCAATGCGTATTTGACTGCGACATCTTTTCAATCAAACTGAGACAGCTAGTTTCATGGCTGCTCTGTAGATGTCGTGGGTTGTATCAGCTCAAGTCTCACATTACGTGGAGAAACAGTGGCATGAATCGATATTCTGATGATTTGATATTTACATACATTTCCAAATGAATAAGGCCCTCATGTAGTTGCAAATTAAACCACAGGTTGAGAACCATTGCTCTAGCCGTTGCTTCTCTTGCATTATTCTAGCATTATTCTGCCAAACTGTCAGTCGACAAGGGAACCTGGAACCCCAGTACACTACACGGGTGATGGCAGCCAAAGGTCGATTTGGTTCCATTTCTCACGTCATAAAATATAATAACAGCCGACAATAAAAGGTACTTTTCATAACCTGCAATAATACTGTGATTACACAAATGACACAGATATGTCGTGATATGTTTTTGAATTTATGACACTACATAAGTGTCATAACACACAACTTACAAACCAAGATAATCCTGGTCACTTACGGCTATGCGAAACTGAGGAATAGCATTGTAAATGTATTGAATTTATTTTAATGACTATACAGCTGTATCTAGTAAAACAAATGGGTCTTTTGTCTACCAATAATCCCCCACTCTTAGGAGGGAAAAAACATTGCAGGTACTTCCCCAATCCGGCACCAATGAGTGATACAACCAGAAATACCTGAACAACAATAGAAAGTGCAGGCCATGGACCAAAAGAATGAGTCACAACATAAAAAGCCCAACACTGCATGACTGTAGTCTAGCCACAGATGTCAGAACAAACATTACAGGAACATAGTCCATCCATAGTGAAGACTTCCTTTCCCGTCTTCTCCACACTAACCAAGTTTGCAATAAGCTGGATAAATAACCTCAGTTTATTGCCTTACTTGAGTGGAATTACTATTCAACCATTATTACCAAAGGTCCGGACTGAATGAAAAAGTCCTACATCAACAATTCCCCTTCACTACCATGGGAGTAAAATATCTCTATATTAGCATGGTAGTACAAAGGGGGGGAAATACCATGATACATGTTCTTTTGGTCAATACCATGGCAGTAAAAACACTATGGTATTTGACCTAGTACTTTAACAAAGATAATTTCCTGCCATGGAACTAACCAAAATTATTAATCTAGACAGCTGATTCACCAAATGTATTACTTCTCGCTTATTCTCTTTCTAAGAGCTTTTTCAGAACCTGGATTTAGAACAACTAACTGCAGCAGGGAAGTTGCCCACAGTGTCAAAATCACCATTCAATTCAAAAACTCATTTAGAAAAGAGAAAACATCACATTTTGCTCTTTTGTGCTACACTTTAAAGTGTGTGACTGGCAACCAAAGTGATTACATCTGTAGTTCAGGGTTCACTGTGTGGAGGTGGGTACTCACTTTGCCCTTGTCCAGGTAACAGATGATCTCCTGGAAAAGTCTTTCTTTCAGCTCCTGCTGGGTCCAAACATGTTTGCTGTCACCGGGGAACAGATGAGGGGCACAGGGCTTGTCAGACCACTGTGAACATACAATACAAAAAACGATGTATTTTTTTTTTATAACTTATGTTACACAGCTCATTTCGGAACGAAGTTGGATTCTTAATGAGGAAATATGCCAGACTTCTGTATTCATTTAAATTCTAAGTGAATATTAATCTGAGTGAAACCTCAAGGAGTTCGGCGTGAAGTAACAGGGTGTAGGCTGCCTCTGTGTAGTTCTCACAAACAAGGTGTAAATCTCTCAGCTTGTAAAGATACCTGAGGATGAAAAATGTTAGAGTTACATCTAACAAAAAGTTTCAAAGAAGCCTATTAATCTACTCAGTTTTCTCACCGAATGTAAATATCTTCCCGCTTCTTCTCCTTGTAGAAATTCTGTCAAAACAAGAATTTAAACAGTGGAGGAAAATTGTTATAATTTTTTTTATCAATTGGTTCAATGAATAAACAAAATGCACTTAAATCACTTAAAATAATATTGACTTGAGGGGGTAAGTGTGGCTCACATAAACCAGTCTAAGGTGTTATGTTAACCCCTGCTGACGCCCTCTTAGTGGGGTACCAAAAGGGCATACCAGGACATTGACGGTACAGCTCATGCGGAGCTCAGGGCTTTCATCATGAGTGATGGTGCGGTAGGCTAATAGGTTCTCCAGTAGACTGCTGAGCAGCAGAGCCAGCTCCTCCCCTGACTGTGACAGGTATCTATGCCTCCGGCAGTGCTCCAGCAGCCTACACAATGCAAAATGTGAATAAGGGTTAATTAGTGTTTTTAAGGTATGGACTATGGAATCATGAGGTATGACAAATATGAAAAAGGTGTCAACCTTACAGATTGGAAGGGTACTTACGTTTTCTCCAGCAAGATTTTGTACTGTTCATCCCCACGGCCTCCCTCTACCTCCTGATCCAACTTGGTGATCAGTTCATTCTCAAACTGCATGTGTAGAAAGACATTGAAACCATCAGAAATACAGAGAACAGTTCAGCCTAATAAAGCTAGGAAACTGTTTGTACAGTAATACTGTAAAGCTAGACCATCAGCAGCATTGTGGGCAGTGTAGCCAACTAGTTTTTAATAAGAACCGCTACTCGCTCTTTGATTTCTTACTAGAGGTTACTAGATTACTGTCACAGAGCCAATTAGTTCAGAAGCCCCTCACCCTCTCCCACTGCACAAATTAAACTTAATTCTGTCTACGAACACGCTGCTGCTGTGACTTCTGATGCACAGACAGCTTCGCCCAGTTGCGTTAGAAAACACCTGAGAACATGCTAAATTTAGGATGTCTCACCATGTCAAAGGTGCGGCTGGGAGAGAAATTGTGTTCACACTGCATCATGTCGAAGAAGATTGGGATGGTGGCTTTTCTCAATTCTGGCTCAGGCACCAGGGTAGCCTTCAGAATGGGTCCCACCATGGCAGGGATGAATTTAATCTTGTGAGGGCCTTACGGGGGCACATGGGATCCGGTTAAAGGCAAATGTTACACAAGCATATTAGGAACGATAATACATCACACTCCATTTTAGTGAACATACCCCTGTTATTGGCCACCCTCTATTACTATCCGTTTTGAGCGGTTCAAAATTGAAATGCACTGGTAAACAACAGTACATTTTACTATTAAATATACCCTTTCAGCTAGCCCACCACCATTTCTTATAGGGACATACAGAGTTAAAAAAAAAAATCTAGATTAAAAAAAAAATCATATATTGATATAAGTTGCAAACTGTGAAACTCAACTTGTGCGACAGACCAGACATCATGTAAGATCTTTTTTTTTTTTTTTTTTTCAGAAGACATGAAAAGTAGTTAATAGTTTCTGGTATACACTTCAGAGAAGACTATGATCAGTTTTTTGTAACACAAAAAGGAAATATAATGTAATCAACAAAATAGTAAGGTAGATGATAATTGGAGACGGTGGCCGATAATAGGGGGTCATATGCTTTTAGCTATATCTCTAACCAACTAGCTGAAAATATGAATGTTTCCAGTAAAATTTCAGAAATACTTATTAATGATATGCTAGTTAATATTTGCTCGTCACTAATTATCACAAAACATTGACCAAATGATTACTCTGTACAACATATATTTCAAAACTGCTGATGGCTATGCCAATAACAGGGCATTCTATGCTAATGCTAACAACAATCAAACTAACTCAGTGGTAAACAAAAAGACAACCATTATTGAAAAGCATTGTCTGACTCTCTCCTCAGAAAGTGCCACTGAACAGGCAATCTATACATGGGATGGTACTTACCAAGATTATACCACATGTCTCTGATTTTAAAGCCAATGGTCTTCCTCATGTCTCCATACCTGTAATATCCAAGAAGTATTCTACATTCAGTTCAACATATGCATAAAAAATTGCAAACAATGCTTACTTACATTGAAAATCAGGTTTAGTAAGCAATTGTTTTGTCATTAAACTAAATACATACAAACCCAAAATACATCACATACTTGTTAAGTATTTTATTCCGTTTTTCTTGAGAGAAGGATTCCAGCTGTAATGACTTGTGGGTAAGGAAGGCCACAGTCAGTTGGAAGTAGCTGTTCCAGAGCTGAAGAGAAAATATGAGTAATAATTTATACAGATTTTGAGATCTTGGTGTCTTCATCCGATATCCTGGAGATGGTAATTTAAGACCCACCTCCAGCTCGAAGTGGGTCTGGTCAAGGAAGTACATGTTGAGGACATCAGAGTACTGGTTAATAGCCCGCAGAAAGACAGAGATCTGCAAGAGGTTCATGGTCATCCAGTCAGCAGGGAAAATGTTCCCCATCAGGTCCTTAAACATGATGAATGTCTCCATCAGGAAGTCCTGTAGTGGGACAGGGAGAACACTATTGTTGAGAACAGGCATTTTCTAGAAATACATTGATTGGCAAATGCAAACACTCAAAAAGTGCATTAACAAGTGTACTTCCATAATCGCATGTTGAAATCTGTGTCCAAGCCACTGGTCAGCTCAGTTTCTGGCATGGAAAAGTTCATCTTCAGTCTCACTAGCAATTGCTCAATTCTTATGATTATTAAGAACTTAGTAGATACCAATAAGCCTATTACTGGCAAATAAGCTGTTCAACCGGCCAGTGGCAAAAGCTAACAGTTCATAGACGCTATTTGTGGTGGCGGTAAACTTAGTAAGAAACGTTAGTCAGTTTAACACAATGCTCAATAGTGTTTAGCGACTGGCAAAATCCGTAATGCCGTGGAGTTAGGGTTGAAGACCCTCACGTGGAGGCTCAAGTTCGAATCTAAACAACATTTATTTTATTTCCACGATTCTCTCGTTGTTTCACTTGATTAAAAAGTTAGTTATCGTCACCTTTCTTGATAGTTATTGTATCAATGTCATTCACGAATAAAAGAAAAAAGTATGTTACGCCATGAAAAGAAATAGCCTTGGCAGACAAGCTAGCAATTGCTCAATTCCTATGAATATTTCAGTAAGTTAGTAGATACTGGTAAAGCCTATTACTGGCTAATAAGCTGTTCAAACAGCCACTGAAAAGCGTCTATGAAAAGCTAACAGTTCATAGATGCTATTTGTGGTGGAGGTAAACTTAGTAAGAAGCGTTAGTCAGTTTAACTGTATCAATATAATTCACGAATGGCCAATTAGCTGTTAAAACGGCCAGTGGCAAAAGAAGAATTGTTCATAGACACAAGAGGCTATACTGACACCTACCAAACATAGAGCTCTGTGGTGTAGTGGTTAGTGACACAGCCGTTCATGTGGGTGACCTGGTTTTGAATCTTAAGAGGGCAATACATTCTACTGCGGTCCGGCTGAACTCGGCTTGCCTGGTTTTTTGTTTTCCTAAGAATCCTGTCATCCAAAATGACCTAACATGGCCAATTACAAAAGGTCACAATACTCCAGGACTCTATGGGCATTTGTGCCATTTCTGAAAGCAATTCTATGCCTTTCTGTGAATTGTATCAATTATCTGAAAACAGAATGTCATGTATTCCGGGAAGCCTGAGCCCTCCAGCTAAACCACCTATGGCCCTCATTGTTTGTTCCGGCACCCTTCGACTTACAAATTAAGCACTGGGAGAGTCACTTATTTTTGTTCAGGGAGTGTTCAGGGAGGGTCATCTGAAAATGCATTTTCATTTCAGAGAAATCCAACATTATCCAACATTTTTCATCAAACACTCAAGTCACTGACATAAAATATCTAGTATTAACAGTCACTTTGGGAGCAGTCACATGCACTAGTGGTTGAGTGCCAGCTTTCAAAATGGATCATTCAGGAACACCCAGCCCAAGAAAGGGCAGGTGAGGTGCTACTTACATTTATGTCCTGCCTGGTCTTGAAGGTGCTGATGTAGTGGGCGTAGTGCATATCATCCATCTGTTTCAGGATGGCAGTCATGCAGGCTAGGTAATGGCCCTGCCGTGAGGAAGACACATAACAGCTGTGAACGGGTTTAAGCTTCCACATATAACATGTCTTACCACAAGTGAGTTTGTAGTAAGCCATAATTAATTGTCGTATGCATATCAGTACTAAGTTATTAGTGCTAACTAAATATAAAGGATCCAAAGATTAGTATAAATTGCAGTTTAGCCCAGTTGTGTATAACTTAAAAGCTTATAATACAGCCACAGGGTTATAGCACCCTTCCTAAAACATGGAAACCTACACTGAAGTTTCATTTTCAAATACGCTCCTATAAACAGTTGACAATCAGATTTTTTTTTAAATAAATCCAGACTCGTAACTTCCAAATTTGAAATACTCCTACAACCTGGGTTTAAATCCATACAAGTATTTAAAAATACAAAATGAAGCTGTCCCAGTGAATAACAAGATGCACTGCATTTCAATCCTGAACAACTCTGAACCCAGTATTTGAGCCCAGTGTTTGAGCCCAGTGTTTGAGCCCAGTGTTTTGAGTATTTTTTTGTCTTACAATGAGTGGAGAGTTCCTACTCATGCTGATGACAGTGCGATTAACCCTGCGAAGCAGCCGCTCCATAATGAGCTGGACATGAACCCGAGTTGGACCCTGAGGACACAGGCAAACAGGATATGTTAAAGACGTATTCATGAAAAACCACAGAGATGGATAGACAAAGAATCGATTGAGCCAATTTTCTGCACAAATATAATTCAATAGCTGGTTGGATTTATGTGAATCCTTGATCAAGATCAGACAATTAAGTTGGATGTCCGACCCAGTTGCTTTAAAATGGCAGAAACCCTGAACTGCAATGCCATGCTAAAACATATCACAACTCAAATTGAGTTCTCTATCTGTCTCTGTTGCCAAAACAATCCCGTAAAAGTTAGGGATGGGACTGATTTCCAGCAACAGATATAGATGTGTGTTGTAGCTACTCACAACATCTTTTCGGTCCAGGTTGTCCAGCACAGTGCTGAGCAGTTGAACACATGCCTCGTGGTCTGGCTTATTGGAGTGGTCATCCAGCTGTCCACTCAGCTGGTCAGTAAGCAGAGGTAAGAGGACATCTCGACACTCTTAAAAAGACGAAGAAGCCATTAAAAACTGTTAACCTATAGCTCATTTATATAGATTTAGAATTTTATAGACATTATCAAGTTGAACAATGGAGGTAATATTGTACCTGGTTGTTTAAAAAGGTCACTCTCCACTATCTTACACATGCAACCAAGCTTCTGGCGCACTAGCTGTGAGTCAGGGATGCTTTCGATGAACTTGGTCAGAAGAACACTAATTGATAAAAGAAGTGAAAACATTGAAAAGAAAGAAGGGATAATTGTATAATTTCTGACATGGAACTATTATTGCAAGGGGTTACCTGAGCTCCACAGGATCAAAGACATTCTTGATGTCATTAATGATGGTTGGAAGGTATTTCAGTATCGCCCCCTAAACAAGGAAAGCAAAAAAAGTAGTATCAGAAAATAAGGCTTACATATTTTACATATCTGTCCTGATAAAAATGTTTTCATTTACATTCCTCTACAGTTTATGGAAAAGGTAAGCTAGTTTGTTGAGGCTGACAATTTCATAAATTATTAATTGTTGCATTAACAGGCTATGCTAGGTTAACCATTTATACTCATGAAAATGGGCCTTTACATATATGGCTACGTGTAAATATATATGTGTCTTACAGAAGGAATACAAAAAGCACACACTTTAGATTTCCTACAATTGTTGCTGCATTTCTTGATAACGTAACCTAACAATCTTTAGGATCCACTCAGCAACAAAATACTAATTTCCTGTCAAATATGGGGAAGGTGAAACATTGCATGAAAACATTTGAACTACTTCAATGAAGGGAGTATTTCGTGTCTTCAACTGGTAACACATTTTTCCCTAATTTGGCATTTCAACTTACTTTCCTCACTTAATTAAAGGGTCACCAAGTATAAGATTAATTCTGTAGCTCTCCTAGCAACTGCAAGTCATAACTGCAAGGTGTTTCCCAGTTACATTTCTTAAAAATAGACACACATTTGAATTACATCACATTTATAATTCTGTTCAAAAGAACCCAGTGTGTGACACAAAGATATCTTGTAAACGTACATCAAATGAAGTAATATTAACCAGAACACTGTAAAAGACAATAATATACAACAGAGTTACTCAATTAGCAGGAGCGATGGGGCAACTTCTGCTAGCTCACTGCCATAATGTATAGCATTTTACAGTAGTCACTGCATTCTAATGTGGGCACTAATCAATATCTTAATATGCCATTTTCAAACCGTAGGAAGATTCTAGTGCAAGAAGCGACACTATCAAGTACCACGTAATTATCAATCATAGTTTCTCTCCCATGAATCAACGCACCTTTATCTTCACTCCCTCGTCCAGCGGTCTGTCCATGAGTGTGTTGAAGGAAAGGAAGAGTGTCCGAATGGAGTTTAAAAAAGCATCCCCATCCTCACTGGTCCCATAAAATCTGAGTAAACAAGAATCCATAAGCATACATATGCATCAGAAAGAGTTTCATGGCCAAGTAAGTTTCACAACAAACAAGGAATCTGTTCTGGCCCATTGGTGAAACAATTTATACAAAAGGAATAAGGGGAAATAAAAACAAATAAGAACAGTTGACCGAGCATAAAAACAGTAGACGGAGTATTAATAAATAACCCAAAAAAAATTTTGGATGCAAGATTTTGTCCAGTTTGAGGGTTGTGTGTGTATGTAGGGAGCTAAAGTCAGTTTGGTTCCGGGGGCATGTTCATGAGGCATATTCTTGTAGGAAAGAAACACATATGCATATCTAGAGTTTAGGCAAAATCCAATAGAATCGTTTTAAACAATTCCATATTCTGAAATATACTGACATTTTAAAAAAGTGCTTACCACATCTAGCTATTGGATTAACAACATTGTAGAACTAATTTAAGTTTTCTAACTTTAAATGCATAATAAATGGTAAGACAAATGACAGTGACACACCCTGGAGCTTTTTATAGCAGATCGAAATGTATCCGAAGACAGAAAATGCCTGGCCTAATCCAACTTAGGCCCGCCAAATTGTTTTAACATGTCTGGCAGTGAAAGTAAACTTTTCACATGCATTTTGTTATAGCCTGGCTGGTCAAATACATGGTTGATGCCATACAGCTTTGTTTTTTAGACAGTTTCAGTTAAAGAGAAACACACTCTCTGTCTTCCACTAATTTGCGCTTTCATTTATTTGTGAAATAGGCTATAGTTTGAGCATATGCATTACATGGACTGCATGCATGTAAGTCTCAAAAAGAGCATGAGGGATGACTTCGTGATGGGTCGTCTGCAAACAAATGGCTCTTTTTGTTGGCGTTAGGTCAAAGGAGCTGTTCATTTGGCTCTTTAATTAATTTCTTGAATTTTTAAGGTCAAAGAAAAAGAAAATATCACATAAGCGTGAAAATGGATTAACTAAAAATTGTACATCCGCATTGCAGAATCAATAAATAATGGCTGGAATGGATCTTTCGTTGTGCATTTTTCCAGTAGTGTAACATAAGTATAAAAAAAATTATAATTGCAGATCATCTAATGATTGGGACAGGTAAGCTGTAACCTATTTGAACGTGCAAGAGCCGGCTCACCAAAGAGACTCGGAATGCCCATCACTAATATTTAATAGCAAATTAGAATGATTACATGAACTGCCCTCCAGAGCTGTAGTGCTTCTGAAAGTAATTTAAACAGCATGATTTGTCTACATATTTGTCTGCATCTGAATAAGAAGGAAGTACATGGCAATAATACCTGAGGTAGAGGACACGGGACTGCACAATAAACCGGAACAAGTACTTGAGGGCCTTGAGGGCTGAGTAAAGTCGCTCAGTTAGGTCAGGTTCCTCTGCATGGCCCACATAGTAATTCAGGACCTTGCTCAGCTTCCTGAAAAAGTTAGATAATGGGGCACTCAGGCAGACAGCATATCATTTACTGCATTTTAACTACAAGGTATAAAAAAAAACACAGGGAAAAAAATAAAGAAAAAAATAAAGACTTACATGTAAGCCAGAGTGGCACTGAAGTGCTTGTTAATGTATGTCTCCAAAACCGGGTTAAAGTGTTGGAACTTGATGTCTCCAATCAGTGTGATTATGAACACCTAGAAGCAAAGCAGACCACTGTCAGGAAAATATTTACAAAGAAACCTGCTAGGAAATATTTTAGCATGAATTGTATCAATGATCTCCTAAATGAAATGAAAAAGTTCAAATATTCATGGCAACGTGCTTAAACAAGACTAATAGGTCTTCTTATAATAACGGCTAAATAATAAGAACATCTTGTTAACATCAAAATACAGTTTCTACAAAAATCATTGGCATCCTGAAGCCCAAGGCAATACTTTTTGCACAGAGAAGTGTCTTGTTTGAACAACTTAGTATCTGAGATACTATTTGAGATACTGAGTTGTTTAATACAGATTATTTTGTCTAATAAAGGCCTCATTTGTTTTTTGCAGCACCACTGCAAATCCATGAAATGGTTGCTGCAGCCATTCATTCACTGATTCTACTCAATTATAAAAAATAAATTAAAAAAAAGGAGAAAAAAAAATTCCCCCAAAATGTCTTTTCAACCAGAAAGATGTATATTCATTGTCCTTGGCTCAGGGGAGAATAATGTATTTTGAGAGAAATGTAAAAGTTCACAGGTGTTGCTGGTTTGAGGATGGAATGAAAAACTAATGCCCTGTGCCAATGAATAAAACATTACCAAAATGAACCAGTAAACAGCCTTGCTTTTATTAGATTAACATTTCAAACTGAGCTAATTGCAGAACTATCAAACGAAATTGAGGTGCAGGAAGGAATGGCAATTAGTCAACTGTTATAGACAGCTCTAGCATAAATTAATAGACCACTCAAAGTATTTCTTAAATCAGCATCTCTACATATATGGCAGTCAGGTGACTACCTGAACTAAATCTTATTTAAATGCAAATAAATACTCTAAATTACTATATTTTTATTTGGAATTTGGGAGTAATGTTATTTAGAGAATAAAACAAAACTGTTCATTTTACTCAAACACATACCTATGAATAGTAAAACCAGAGATACTGATCATTTTGCAGTGGTCTCTTAATTTTTTCCAGAGTTATTTACACAGTTGTGCTCAATTGTTTGCATACCCTTGGGGAATTGGTAATATATGTACCATGTTACGAAAACATGATTGAGCAGGCAAAAAACATTTATATTATTTCTTATGGGATTGAAATTCAACTGTAGGTTATAACAGAACGGCACAATCATAAAACAAAACATGGCATCAAAGAAAAAAATGAAATGACCCTCTTCAAAAGACCCTTAGTTCTTGATTCTGTGTATTGCCCTCTTTAGCATCAATGACAGCGTGCAGTCTTGTGTAATAGTGGTCTATGAGGCACCGAATTCTTGCAGGTGGTATAGCTGCCCATTCGTCTTGGCAAAATGCCTGCAGGTCATGCAAAGTCTTTGGTCATCTTGCGTGAACCGCACGTTTGAGATCTCCCCAGAGTGGCTCGATTATATTAAGGTCAGGAGGCTGTGATGGCCACTCCAGAACCTTCACATATTTCTGCTGTAACAACTGGAGGGTCAACTTGGCCTTGTGCTTAGGGTCATGGTCGTGCTGGAAAGTCCAAGAGCGTCCCATGCGCAGCTGTCGTGCAGAAGAATGCAAATTGTCTGCCAGTATTTTATGATAACATGCTGCATTCATCTTGCCATATAGTTTTACAAGATTCCCTGTGCCATTAGAGCTCACACACACCCAAAACATCAGTAAGCCACCACCATGCTTCACAGTGGGGATGGTATTCTTTTTCTTTGTATCCCCAACAATTCTTCTGGCAGTTTTGGCTGAAATCTTTCTTGGTCTACCAGACCTTGGCTTGTTATCATGAGATTCCCGAATTTTCCACTTCTTAACAAGTGATTGAACCGTATTGACTGGCATCTGCAAGGCTTTGGATATCTTTTTATATGCTTTTCCATCTTAATGATCTTCCATTACCTTGTTACTTAGGCCATTTGACAGTTATTTCCTGCTCCCCATGGCTCAGTATCTAGCATGCTCAGTGCATCCACGTGAGAGCTAACAAACTTATTGACTATTTATACACAGACACTAATTGCAATATAAAAAGCCACAGGTGTGGGAAATTCCCCGTTTATTGCCATTTTCACCTATGTGTGCCACCTTGTGTATCTGTAACAATTAGGATTAAAAAAGGAGCCCTTAGTGGAAGCACTGTTTTCAACACTAAGTTGTAGCACTGAATTATAGCAGTATGTCAACTGCAGTAACCTAGCAAACCTGGATTTTGAAATTTTAGCTCACTCTTCTTTGTTGAGAAGTTCAAGCTTAATCAGATTGTGCGGGGAACTCCTCACAACTCAACATCCCTATTTTGGTTAGTCCACAGATTTTTTTATACAGTAGCATTGAGGACACTGATGACATACTGAGGACATACATTTTGCAAGCTACTGCTTTTTGATTTGCCTGTTTGCTTCAGAATGTTGTTGTTTTGAAAGAAGACATTCTACTACAACCTTCAGCTTCATACTAGAGGGCAGCTTGGTTTTTGACAAAATATCTAGACTTTTGGAACTATCCATTATCCTCTCAACCATAACCAGACACTTTGTCCCCACTGAAGAGAAGCAATCCCAAAGCAGCCACTACTTTGATTGACACTAGGTACAGGGTACTTGAGTGATGAGCCAAAAAAGTAACTTATCTTCCCATATAGTTTAGGGAAATGTATACAGGCCCTTACATTTCACTCTTACTGTAAGTACTGTAGACTGTTCTGTTGTTGTGCCTATCAAATTATCAGTAATTGATACACTGCCGTTTTTGCAGGTTTTCCCACTTACAAATAATGTAGAAGTCTATAATTTTTATCATAGGTACTCTTCAACTGTGAGTGATGGAATCTAGAAATCCAGAAAATCACATTGTATGATTTTTAAATAATTAGCATTTTATTGCATGACATAAGTATTTGATACATCAGAAAAGCAGAACTTAATATTTGGTACAGAAAGCCCTGTTTGCAATTACAGAGATCATACGTTTCCTGTAGTTCTAGACCAGGTTTGCGCACACTGCAGCAGGGATTTTGGCTCACTCCTCCATAAAGACCTTCTCCAGATCCTTCAGGTTTCGGGGTTGTCGCTTAGATTTTCTATTGGGTTCAGGTCTGGAGACTGGCTAAACCACTCCAGGACCTTGAGATGCTTCTTACGGAGCCACTCCATAGTTGCCCTGGTTGTGTGTTTCGTGTCATTGTCATACTGGAAGACCCAGCCATGACCTATCTTCAATGCTCTTACTGAGGGAAGGAGGTTGTTGGCCAAGATCTCGCGATACATGGCCCCATCCATCCTCCCCTCAATACCTTGACGTCGTCCTGTCCCCTTTGCAGAAAAGCATCCCCAAAGAATTATGTTTCCACCTCCATGCTTCACGGTTGGGATGTTGTTCTTGGGGTTGTACTCATCTTTCTTCTTCCTCCAAACACGGCGAGTGGAGTATAGACCAAAAAGCTCTATTTTTGTCTCATGAGACCACATGACCTTCTCCCATTCCTCCTCTGGATCATCCAGATGTTCATTGGCAAACTTCAGACGGGCCTGGACATGCACTGGCTTGAGCAGGGGGACCTTGCGTGTGCTGCAGGATTTTAATCCATGATGGCGTATTGTGTTACCAATGGATTTCTTTGAGACTGTGGTCCCAGCTCTGTTCAGGTCATTGACCAGGTCCTGTCGTGTTGCACTGGGCTGATCCCTCACCTTCCTCATGATCATTGATGCCACACAAGGTGAGATCTTGGATGGAGCCCCAGACCGAGGGAGATTGACCGTCATCTTGAACTTCTTCCGTTTTTTTATAATTGCGCCAACAGTTGTTGCCTTCTCACCAAGCTGCTTGCCTATTGTCCTGTAGCCCATCCCAGCCTTGTGCAGGTCTACAATTTTATCCCTGATGTCCCTACACAGCTCTCTGATCTTGGCCATTGTGGCGAGGTTGGAGTCTGTTTTATTGAGTGTGTGGATAGGTTTCCGTTCCATCCTTCCCTCACTCGTGAACAAGACCCCTAGATACTTAAACTCCTCCACTTGAGGCAGGAACTCTCCACCAACCTGAAGTGGGCAAGCCACCCTTTTTCCGATTGAGGACCATGGCCTCGGATTTGGAGGTACAGATTTTCATCCCAACTGCTTCACACTCGGCTGCAAACCGTCCCAGTGCATGCTGAAGGTCCTGGTTTGAAGGGGCCAACACGACAACATAATCCGCAAAGAGCAGAGACGGAATCGTGTGGTACCCAAATCTTACACCCTCCGGCCCCTGGCGGCGCCTAGAAATTCTGTCAATCAAAATTACGAACAGAACCGGCGACAAAGGGCAGCCCTGCCGGAGTCCAACATGCACTGGGAACAAGTCTGACTTACTGCTGGCAATGCGAACCAAGCTCCTGCTTCGGTCGTGGCAAAGGACCCAGGACCCCATACTCCCGAAGCACCCTCCACAGGATGCCGTGAGGGACACAGTCGAATGCCTTCTCCAAATCCACAAAACACATATGGATTGTTTGGGCAAACTCCCATGAACCCTCCAGCACCCTGTAGAGGGTATAGAGCTGGTCCAGTGTTCCATGGCCCGGGCGAAAACCACACTGTTCCTCCTGAATCCGAGGTTCTACTATTGGCCGTATTCTCCTCTCCAGTACCCTGGCATAGACTTTCCCGGGGAGGCTGAGAAGTGTGATCCCCCTGTAGTTGGAACACACCCTCTGGTCCCCCTTCTTAAAAAGAGGGATCACAACCCCGGTCTGCCATCCCAGAGGCACTGTCCCCGACCGCCACGCGATGCTGCAGAGGCGTGTCAACCAAGACAGCCCCACAACATCCAGAGACTTGAGGTACTCAGGGCGGATCTCATCCACCCCCGGTGCCTTGCCACCGAGGAGTTTCTTGAGCCCAAGCCGTGCGTAGAGGTGATCCCGACTATCTCTAGTCTGAACCTCTCAACCTCACGCACAATCTCAGGCTCCTTCCCCGCCAGCGAGGTGACGTTCCACGTCCCTAGAACTAGTTTCTGTGTCCAGGGATCGGGTTGTCGAGGCCCCCGCCTTCGAGTGCCGCCCGATCCTCTACGCACCGACCCCCTTATGGTCCCTCCTGCAGGTGGTGAGCCCACGGGAAGGCGGCCCCATGTCGCTCCTTCGGGCTGAGCCCGGCCGGACCCCATGGGGAAAGGGCCGACCACCAGGCGCTCGCATACGAGCCCCAACCCCGGGCCTGGCTCCAAGGTGGGGCCCCGGCTGCGCCATACCGGGCGACGTCACGGTCCTCAAAATGTTTTCCATCATTAAAGGGTTTTTGAGATCAAACAGGTGCAGTTAATACAGGTAATGAGTTGACAACAGGAGGGCTTCTTAAAGAAAAATGAACAGGTCTGTGAGAGACGGAATTCCTACTGGTTGGAAGGTGACCAAATACTTATGTCATGCAATAAAATGCTAATTAATTATTTAAAAATCACACGTGATTTTCTGGATTTTAGTTTTAGAGTTGGTCTCTCACAGTTGAAGTGTACCAATGATAAACATTACAGACCTCTACATGCTTTGTAAGCAGGAACACCTGCAAAATCGGCAGTGTATCAAATACTTGTTCTCCCCTCTGTAGATAAACATTGTCAGATCCTATTCAAAGCAATCGAAAAAGAAATTAGTTGAAAAATAGATATTCCACTACTGAAATAGACTCAAATAAAGTCCACAAGACTTGCATTTTCAGGTGGGTGTGGTTTGAACCTGGTAGTATGTCAGCCACCACTCCAGAACTCACCAGAGCATTGAACAACAGGTTGTCATAAGTGTCCTTGTCCGAAGTCTCCATCATAATGCTGAACAGGGCATCAAGTGTGTCCTGTAAAAACTAAAAACACAAAAAAATAATATAGCTACAAGCAGCAATGAATGGTGTTCTCAGGATGACACTGATCATTCATTGTTTCAAAAAAAGACCCATATATTTACAATATTTTCTATACTCTAAGAAATTGGGTTGAAGTTCTGGAGAAAACTAAAATCCAGATACCTGCAAAATTATGTAAACCACTGAACAATTTTAAAACGTTATTGAATTGCAAAAGGATTTGATTTTCATTTGGTTTGATGTTTTGTTTTAAAACAGACTTCGGGTTAATGTGGTGAAATATTTAGAAAACAGAAATATATCATCATGCATAATTAGTCAAACCCAAAACATTACTATTTGGTATAAAACACCTTCCTCTGCAATTAAATCTTTGCTATGTAATCAGGGTTGTGTCTGAGTCATTTTGCCAAATTCTTCTTGTCAGTTATCCTCCAGGTTGGTGGAGTTTGCCACAGATTCTCAATGGAATTAAGATCAGGACTTTTACTGTGCCACTGTAGGATAGTCATCTTTTTGTTCGTGAGCCACTCAAATGTTGCTTGTCTGGTGCTTGGGATCAGTTTCCTCACAAGCTTATTTTTTAGCAGACCTTGTCCAGTTCTCTCACAGTATTTCTCTGCATTTTGCTCAATCCATTCGTCCATGAAATGTATTAAGATGCAGTCCCTGCTCATGAGAAACACCTCCACACCATGGTGCTAACACTATAATCCTTCACTCTAGATATAGTCAGAGTTGAGGCATGGCAGTGTTAGGTTTACGCCACACATAGCACTGGCCAAAAAGCCATGTCTTGGACTAACAGCGGGGACTGAGGGTTATGAAATGCGTTAACCAGCGCATCAATACTAGGCATGTTGAACTCTTATGATCCTCTGAACAAACCATAACAGAATCATGGAAATTAACAAACTCAGCAGTTAAAATAAATTCAGTGTAAGCGTGCTTCAAAATTTACAATACAGTTTATATTATAATTTTTTTATTTAAATGTTGGGATTTCTTTCACGATCCCGGCAACACAGAAATGATAGGACTCACAGGGTCAAGTTACAATCAGTGTTTCACAATAAAATATCAAACAGCACAACATCTCAAGGAACCATTTGTAATTCATTGAAATTAAGAGAAGTTACTCAGGCTTCTAGTTATTGTTTGCCAAATACAAACAATTTATAAATCTGTGCTGGAGTTCTTTGACCATGTCAAGAAAAACAAATCCTCCATGAACATCTTCCTATAAATATATTTCTATGTTGTAGTTAAATGTCCACTCCGGTCAAACTGAAATGTCTTTCCAGTTAAAAAGTCCTACCTTCCAAACATATAACTGACTTAAAGAAACAAAATATGTGATTCTACTCCATTAAAAGAGGAAGAGCAGTGCATCTCTCCAACCAAATGACCAACTACACATCTGAACCTCATTTTGAATGGTTTCATGATTTGTTGTAATATGTCTGAGACTATGTGATGTCCCTTCTAGACAAGTTTAAATAACAAGGTGTTTTTAGAGCATTGTGACAATTTCCTTAAGGTAACCATGTGACCAGAGTGCACATTTAAGGAGACTGGCTCTGCTCCAGGTTTAAACTCACCTTGACAATCTCCCCTCCCTCTACCTCCATCAGGCGCTGCAGGTTCTGTTCCAGCTCTTCAGGATTTGACCTCCAGTTCAACAAACCCAGCAGATCCACTGGGAAAACAGCAACAAATAATTACATAAGTCAATGTCTTTTTATATTCAAATGCACAAAATAACAGTGTCGTTCTGAGCAGTGAAATTCTTATGACATGGCACGTGACATCTACGCAGTACCATTAAGTCAAATATAAAGCAATAATAGGATAATAATCAACAATGTAAAGTAGCAACAATTCCAAAGAGTGAATATGGACAATATGAAATAAATATAAAATATTATAAGTAACCAATGTGACCAATATGACCATAGATCATTGTTGCTGGTTAAAAAAACTGAGTCTGGAAGTGTTTGCCGTGATGCTCCGGTAACGTCTACCAGACAGCAACAGTGTGAACAGACCATAGCCTGGGAGGCTGGAGTCTTTTATGGCATTCTGGGCTTTTCTAAGGCATCAGGCGTGGTAGATGCCTTGCATGGAGGGGACATGGCAACCGATGATGTGCTCCGTTGACTTCACCACCCTCTGGAGGGTCTTGCGATCAGTAGCAGAGCATCTTTGATGAACACATTGAGAAACTTGAAATTGGAGACACTCTCCACTTCAGCTCTATCGATGTGTATGGGGGCACGACCCTCCCTCTGCTGCTCCCTAAAGTCCACAATAATCTTTTCAGGTGGGGACTGCAGACAGAGTTAAGGAGAGGTTGAATATGGAGGTGAAAACTTCCACTAGCTGGATATCCCCTGAGGACACAGCCTGGAATGCCATTTGGCCCTGGTGGTTTCGGTGGATTCACTCTATGAAAAGCTCTCTTCACGTCGTCCGTGACTAGGGACAGAGTGCAGTCGAAGGTCACCTCAAACCACGCATACAAGGTGTTAAGCTTGTCTGGGAGAGAGGCAGCAGGCTGGACATCATTGCTATTTCTTCCTTTATAGTCTGTGATGTGTTGCAGTCCTCCCCACATGCGTCTGGGGTCAGAGCTGTGGTAGTTAGACTGCAATTATCCCTGTAGTCTCTTTTTGCATCTCTGATAGGATCCTACGGAAGGCCATCTGGACCTCCTCAAAGCCTCCAGGTACTGGAACTATAGGCAGAGGACTAAGCTCGGAGCTTAGCAAGGATATTACCATTAACCCACGGCTTTTGGTTGGGGAAAGTCTGAACATTTGAGTCTGTGTATTCATCAATGTCCACATCAGCTGGGACACAGAACATCTGCCAATCTGCTGTTTCAAAGCAGTCCTGGAGAGTGGTAATGGATTCCTCATTCCAGTGTTCAACAGCCCGGGAAACCGGTTTGTCCTGTTTTAGACGTTGTATGTAGGTTGGGAGGAGAAGAAAGGAAATGTGATCTGCCTTACAAAGGCCGGGCGGGAGAGGAGTTTGTAGCGGTTTTGTATTTTTGAATAACAATGGTCAAGTGTCTGATCACCACGGGTGGGAAAGTTAATGTGCTGGTGTTATTTTGGCAAAACTTTCCTCATATTAGGCCTACTGAAGTCACCAACAACAATAGAAGCTGCCTCAGGGTGAGCATCCTCTGGTCCATTAATAATTGGGTATAGGTCCTCTACCACATGCATTTTATCCACCTGCAGGTGTATGAAGACTGCTGCGATTATAGCGGAGCTGAATTCCCGCAGAAGGTAGAAGGGCTGTACTTTTATTGTTAGGAGCTCCAGGTCTGGTGAACAGTGTGTTGAAAGTACAACAACATCCAAACCCCAGAGTGAGTTAATAATGCAGATCCTTCCACCTTTACGTTTACTTCTGTCCTGCCGGTAGATAGAAAAACCACTGAGTCAGGCACCATAGGGTCTAGCCAGGTCGCAACAAAAGCCGGCACACAGCAGTTTACAATGTCCCGCTGGAGGTAGTTCTTCATTTTTAATCTCCAGGGATTGAACATTTGCCAGTAAAATGCTCAGTAACGGCAGGCTGCCGTGTCTCGTCCGATATCTACATGGGATTCTGGCACATTTGCCTCTCTTCTTTCTCCTGTGTTGGGAGTATTCGTAAACAAATTGGTGGCAGGACAAAGGAATCACAGCAAGTGCTCCGGTAAGTAGAGAAAAAGTCAGTATTCGGGGATGAACGAACTTCCAAAAGTGTTAGTCGATCATACTGTATGAGCAACAGTGCAGCATAATCAAAAATAAAAACAATATAAACAGTAATAAGCAAAACTACTAAGTGAATGCAGAGCCATTGTCAGTGCGACCTTTCATCACAGCACACTGTAGCAAAGCAATATCCTAGTTAAGCTTTAATGTATTTCACGTAAACACCACTTTGCTTTAAAATACGAGAAAATGTGAGACCTTCATTCTATTAGATTCTACTTGTTTTTGTCCTACATTACCATTCTGGGTAAGTTTAGTGGAACAGGTTAGAGTGCCAATCTGGAAGCTGTCCTTGGTTAGAGGGATGACTGAATTGTTCAATGTTTTCCCTGTCTGCTTCTCTTTCTCCTCCAACTCAGCCCGGGTGCCTGGGAGAGTCAGGTACGTCTTTACATCCTCAGACTTCTTCATGTCAACCTAAGAGACATTTTAAAAGGAATTAAATAATAAAACATGCATTACCGCGCAATTTACTATTCATTGTCATGGATGGAAACTCACTGTCCGATTTTTGTTTTATTTAAAATATCTAAATAATTACACGTGAGTGTCACAGCTATGTATCAGAGCCCTCTAGTAACACCAAACTGTCTGTATTCTACAGGTTCTGTGACCACAGTGTGGTTTACATACTGAACTGTAGGGTCAATGACAGTGGCAGGATGCTGTGCATGTCCCACCTTGTAGACAATGAGGTCATGTCTGCCGTCTCTTAGTGTGGTTCCATCTCCTTTCATCAGGCGGACGAACGCCATGCCAAACGGCTTTTCTGATTTGTCTCTAGCTGAAGGAAACACAGCAGTGTCACTGCGGAATCAGTCAAAAAACTATTGTGGTAGCTCTCAGAGGGCTAAGACAGTCTGCCTGGTCATTGAATGTTTTAGGAATGTGAGGTACTTACAGTCCTGAGATGATCTGTGTCGAAACATCACCCTGAGATGACAGCGTCCCACATCTTCAATAGGTATAGTCACCTTGTAGGGGATAAGAAAGGTATCAGGGGACAAGGAGATTACACACAGATGTCCAAAGTCCAACAGTAAGAATTATTTCATGGTATACAGGAGGGGTCTCCAAATTTATTTCGCATGAGCGCAATTGAAACAAATAGTAAAACCTGTCGCAACCTACACATTATGCAACTACCCTAAGTCAGGGATTTTCCTTCATCCAAAACTCAAAGGTGACTGCTTTCACAAAATCTCGCACCGCCTGTGTCGACATGGTAAAACAGGATTTTGCGCTCATAAAAAAATTCAAGTGAAATACTGCGAAAACTTTTTCCATATTGGCAGTGTTGCCAGGTAAGGAGGTCTCTTACACAACTGGGATGTTTTTAATGGGCTTGGGAGAGCAGGGAGATTTAGCGGTTTTCTGTCTGGCAACTTTGCACAAAGGACCCCACCGGTCCTGACATCGCAGAGATGCGTAAAGTGGATCCTAGTTCTTTTGTCAAAATATGTCAAATATTTAAATGAAACATAATAACCCCTACATCCAATCTAAAAAAAATTTACATTTCAGATTACTTCCACTAGCCTAGAATTATAGATTAATATACTTTTTTTACAGAGTTCACCAGACAAACAAAGAAGACTGGTGAAAAGATGTACAGATTAGGGTATGTAATGATAGAATATGGGCATGAGAAACTTAACACAATGCGTAAGTGCTGACTAATGCTGAACAATGGACAATAGATAAGATGTGGTGGCCATTACTGATAGGCCCCACACACCCTGTCCACACTGTCCTGCGAGGAACTGTCCATATGACTCATAGATTCTATCGATAGACCCATGGACGATAGGGGAGGTTGGAACACACCATACAAGCGTATCATGTAGGATAAGCCTTTCTTATAGGAAGATAATAGACTGTGTTATGGTTGGCGACGATCACCGACCACCTACTGTGTATTGGCATAAAAGACTGTTTTAACTTAATTATTGGAGAACATGTAAGAACTATGGATGATCAACATCTTGGATTCCTGCTAAATAAAGATAGTCCCCTGACTACCAGTTGCATCAATTTTGTTTGTGGATCAAAAATATACAGAATCTAACAGTACTGTCACTAAAAACATCATATATGCAATATACAGTGTAAAAAATATACACCACATATTTAAGTCATTAACAATTTAAATGTATGAATGTGAATATGCTGGACCAGCACAAGCAGCATAGCCATGTACAGCTGAAGGGAATCAAGAGAGGGAGATGAACGATGTGGCGTCAAGGCAAGGATGGAGAAAAAACAACATGAAAAGGCTGAAATATAAGGAAGCACTGAACTGTAAGGTGAACTTTATTTTTTGGTGTTGCATCTTTAAGTTAATCTTACATGCAGCACAAACCATGGTGCTTTCCTACAGAGCAGCAAGGGGAACAGCCCCTCCCCATATGCAATGTTCAAACTTTTGGCTGACCAGAATTCCTGTCAATTTTCTGAAAATGTCTGAAACTACTTTTCTGAAGAGGAAAGAAAGAAAACTCCATTACAATATTGAGCTATTCACCTGTTTGAGACCCCAGGTATAGAGCTATATCCAATTAGGATAGTAATTAGGAACTTGAGTAACCATAAGAAGAGTACAGACCTATTATTTTCCTAATAGAGAAAACTGAGAACAAAGTTATGTACGGTGTACCTTCACGGTTTCGTTCCAGCTAGGCTGCTTGACCTGATAGTAAATGACAGACTTGTATTCGGTAATCCCATCATATCCAGCTCCAGGAAATATTGCTTTCTATTCAAGAGGAAGGACAATTTTTAAATAAAAACCAGTAGAACAGTTTAAAATATAATAAAAACTAGGGACTGTGGCAATAATGAGCTTCAAACAAGAAAACACATTTAATACTTCAAATATGTATGAAGATTCATCAGAATACCTTAGTAATCTAGGGTGGAGATACTTCAGATAAAAATGGTTAAATAAATGTGGCACATGTTAAGACCACACCCTTACCTCCATGAGATTGCCGTCATCATCTAGTACACTCATTATCACCTCAACATTTTTGGGTGTTGTTTTTTTACCACGGTCAAACTCCCCCTGCAGCAAGGTCACATATATATCGTTCCTCACATAACCTAATGGAAAATAATTAGTTGAAGAAAAAAAACATTATTTATCTATCAATCTATTGATGGATGGAAATATGAAAATGTAACCCTATGGCACCTGGGAGGATGATCTCAGGGAAACCCATCTTTCTAACAATGGCGGTGGTGCGATCCACAAAGTGGGGGTAGTCCTTCCTAACCTGGGACAGGTCCCCAGGAAGCAGCTTCAGGGTCACAAACAGCCCTGAGAACCCAGCAGCAGAAAGCAAAAAAGTCTATATATAAAATACAGATAATGAGCTACTAAAATAACACCACAAACTTTCTTAGTTCCCTTTTGTTTGTGTAGGGACATTGCTTGGTTAGCTATCAAGGAAATTAAAAAGTCAGTGATAAATTCATTACTTAACAATAGTGTTTAACTGAACATACATGGTCTTGATGCAATACATGTACAGTGAGGGAAAAAAATATTTGATCCCCAGGTGATTTTGTACGTTTGCCCACTGACAAAGAAATGATCAGTCTATAATTTTAATGGTAGGTTTATTTGAACACAGAGTCAGAATAACAAAAACAAAAATCCAGAAAAACACATGTCAAAGATTTTATGAACTGATTTGCATTTTAATGTGTGAAATTTTGGTCTCCTCTAAATCTGAAACATTTCTGGCTCCCAGGTCTTTTTTATACAGGTAACGAGCTGAGATTAGGAGCACACTCCTAATCTCAGAGATTAGGGAGTGCTCCTAATCTCAGTTTGTTACCTGTATAAAAGATACCTGTCCACAGAAGCAATCAATCAATCAGATTCCAAACTCTCCACCATAGTCAATACCAAAGAGCTGTCCAAGGATGTCAGAGACAAGATTGTAGACCTACACAAGGCTGGAATGGGCTACAAGACCATCGCCAAGCAGCTTGGTGAGAAGGTGACAACAGTTGGGGCGATTATTCACAAATGGAAGAAACACAAAATAACTGTCAATCTCCCTCGGTCTGGGGCTCCATGCAAGATCTCAGCTTGTGGAGTTGCAATGACCATGAGAACGGTGAGGAATCAGCCCAGAATTACACAGGAGGATCTTGTCAATGATCTCAAGGCAGCTGGGACCATAGTCACCAAGAAAACAATTGGTAACAGTACGCCATGAAGGACTGAAATCCTGCAGCCCCCGCAAGGTCCCCCTGGTCAAGAAAGCACATGTACAGGCCCGTCTGAAGTTTACCAATGAATATCTGAACATCTGATTCAGAGGAGAACTGGGTGAAAGTGTTGTGGTCAGATGAGACCAAAATCAAGCTCTTTGGCATCATCTCAACTCGCCGTGTTTGAAGGAGGAGGAATTCTGCCTATGACCCCAAGAAGAAGCACATTAAGGTCCTGGAGTGGCCTAGCCAGTCTCCAGACCTTAATCCCATAGTAAATCTGTGGAGGAAGCTGAAGGTTCGAGTTGCCAAACGTCAGCCTCAAAACCTTAATGACTTGGAGAAGATCTGCAAAGAGGAGTGGGACAAAATCCCTCCTGAGATGTGTACAAACCTGGTGGCAAACTACAAGAAACTTCTGACCTCTGTGATTTCAAGGGTTTTGACACAAGGGCTTTGCCACCAAGTACTAAGTCATGTTTTGCAGAGGGGTCGAATACTTATTTCACTCATTAAATGCAAATCAATTTATAAAAATTTTTACATGAGTTTTTCTGGATTTTTCTGTTGTTATTATGTCTCTGACTGTTCAAATAAACTTACCATTAAAATTATAGAATGATCACATCTTTGTCAGTGGGAAAACATACAAAATCAGCAGGGGATCAAATACAGTGAGGGGAAAAAGTATCTCAACTGTACACTGGAGGATGCTGTATTGAGGCTGGGGGTAAAAATAATTAGAATAAATAATGGGGTAAAAAAAAATAATACTAAGTTCACTCTTAAAATATGCCTAAAGAAATGTTTTCTAACACACATTACAACAAAAATCTAATGTACCTGCCATACAAAAATTGTTTCCCGATTTCAACAATCTAAGCTACTCCTGAATTAAGTATATTCCTTTTTATTTTATATTTAATTCTGCACAGAGTGAATGACTCTTTACCCTGGCCCTTGTGGTTGACCTCCCGGGTGTTAATGACTTTGTTGAAGACAGCAGTGAGAGGCTCATTCTCTCCAATGACTCGAGATGGAAGGAGCGGTGACATAATGAGCTGTCTCTGACGGATGTAGGTTTCCATTGCGATCCTGTGAATGAGCGAGGAGAAAGGAGATAGAGAAAAGAGAAAGAGGTAGAAATAAATTGTAAAAGCTATCCATGTGACCAAAAAACAGACAATTGAACATATTTTAATAATTTTAACACTGGGAATCTGCAATGTTCTTGAAGTGGATATGTTTGGTAAAATATTCTGTTTTATTGTTAAAAATAGACATTGAGCATAGAGTTACATGTGTTGTTTAACACTGCTTCTTCTGAGCCACCCACCTGTGAAGCTTGATACTTGTCACATGTTAGTGGTGTCAGGGTATATTCTATGGAGCTTAGTTGTGGAGTAGGTAAACCAACAAGAGGTAAAAGAAATAATGGCAGTGTCTAGAATTGAGCATGCATGAATGTCTTTGAAGCTCTCCTCCAAATCCAACTGAAGTGTTTCACTGCCTAGTTCTTCCTCACATTGTGTTTTGGATGGTTCTATAGAGGCCTGTTTAATGTGTCATATAGATGGGATATATAGTATCTCGCAAAAGTGAGTACACCCCTCACATTTTTGTAAATATTTGAGTATATCTTTTCATGTGACAAACAATGTAGAAATGACAGTTTGCTACAATGTAAAGTAGTAAGCTTGTATAACAGTGTAAATTTGCTGTCCCCTCAAAATAACACTACACAGCCATTAATGTCTAAACCGCTGGCAAGAAAAGTGAAAATGTCCAAATTGTGAAGGGTGTACTCGCTTTTGTGAGATACTGTACGTTTGCTTGTGCACATTTTGAAGCATCTACCTGGTGGGGTTCCTCGCCATCAGGAGTAGGAATGACAGTAATCTATGGCCAAAGTGCACCTTTTGTTTGCTTCCACATGCAAATGGTACTTATGATAGAATTGTGAAGATACATTTCATAAGACGTGAAAAAAACATTTAAAAAAACTAAAAACATCCTGCTTTCAGTTTTGACTATTTTTTATTTTACAGTTATTTAAAATGTATGTACATGTATGAGGTGCTACTCAGTCGGCCACTTTCCTAGTTAATATTTGACTCAACCAAATTTTTTACTCCTACACGAACACAAGATCTTAGGGTTTAAAACTGGTTTGATAAGAAAGGCCAAAGACCTGAGTAATGAAAACAAAAACGAAAGGGGAGTATTAATATAAGGGATTTGTTAACATGTGGACTTTGTTCGCTCAAGAGCTGTAGCCACGTGTTTAATGCTGGGGGCCGAAAAGTGTCAAATGCATCAACACAAATATTTTTTTTTCCAGAGAATTAGCTTGAATGCTAGCCAAGACCCAATCATAACACTTCTTTGCTCAGACAATTACACTTGCAATTACACTAGGAAATTACAAAATAATGTCATTCAAGGGCTAAGGGGTGTAGAGCAGAGGGCTGTCTAATTTGCTTTTGGCCTGCAGCCATGACGAAAATTTGTAGAGCCTGTGAGACTCACTGTTGAAACGGAATGAAATGCTGCTTCTCCTCATCATCTGCTTTTCCATGGGCGATATCTGTGATGTCCATTACTGTGAACAGAGGCAATGATATTGTGAATGTGGTGAAAAATTTGCCATGGCTATGCTAATAATCTGCTATCAATTCAATTCCCCCACTTGTCCTCTTAGTATGCTAGAAAAGTAACAACTGATTCTGGCCTATCACAGAATTCTAAAAGAGAAAGTCTTTTGGCCATGAGCACACCTAGATCATACCATTCTGCCTAAAGACATTCCCTCATTTGGTGTTTTGATGATGTTGGTGTAGAGAGCTATCTAAAAGCTGTCTGATTAAGGTGATAACTTAGATTTGCAGTGACCATTCCCTCAAAGAAAATATTTCTAAAGATGAAATAAATGTCACACAGAACCAAAAGTCCATGTACCATTCAAAATTCAGTGATATGAGGCACTTGGTCAAACGTTTGCCTGCACTGTATTTCTTTATGAAGTATGATTTCTTACTTGAATAAATTGAAGTAAATTAAAGTTAGATTTGTCATATATTCAGTGGAGATGTAATTTGTAACTGTTAAAACATTTTATCCTGAAATGCTGGCATCGCAGGCAACAACAGATATTATTTTAAGGCCCAGAAGGGAAAGCAAGTGCAGTTATGGTCAGTGTTTTTCTGGCTCTTATCCAGGACAGGCAAGCAATTTTATTTTGGCCTTCATTTACCTACAATATACAATCAACCTGAGCATGAAGGACAGTGTTCACATTTAGGATTAAGTAAATACATGAGTAAACCAGCACAAAAGTGCATTAAAATACATCTCACCAGCCACTCCAAAAGGCCTTCTTAAGCCACCTGTGTGTTTCTTGCCCTCCTTGAGCTCCATGCTGCCCACCCTGATGATCTGACAGACGAGGAAGAGACGCGGCCTAATCAGGTCACTACTGCTCAGGTCCTGGCCAGGGGGCAGAGAGGGGAGACTTTCAATGCAGAAATGGATAACATAATTGTTGAATAACATTTTAATATAGTAGGCATTTATCAATATTACTAGAGAAATGTGCTTACATGACTAACCTTTGATTAACTTGGTGAGGAGCTTAATGTCACCCACACATAAGGCTTGTGCAAGAACCAACATTTACTAAATTATGTTGTTTCCTATTACTCGCTGGCTTTAAGCAAAAGAGTAGAAATGACCAGACGAACTGTCTGATGAACTGTCTAGAATAATAGAGCTGTGGTTAAGGGTGATATAAATTACATATACTTGTTCTTGTTTCCTGTTTTCCATGTATGCTGCCGAGTAGAAAAAGGTCAGAGACAGGGCAACCCCAGGTGTCACATTAAAACAGTCCTAGCACATGTGTAACCAATACGAAGGGAGAGAAATAGGACAGGGCAGGACAAGGAAGTATTCAGATTTGTCTACTTACAAGTATAAATTGTATGTGTTTTTCCAATTGTATCAGAATTTTCTGAATAAACGCTTAAGACCAGTTTGCAATTTTTAGTGTTTCATTGGGTTCAGTTCAGTTGACTCTGACAATATTGTAATTAAAAACAGCATGGCAAAACATTTGTTATATGCTATTAATCATTATATAACAAAATAATATATGTAAGCAAAATAAATTAAGAGCCTGATTGAACAAATAAACAATCCATCACTGATACTGTGAAAGTTCTCATAACATTTCGTAGGTTGTGGCTAACTATCTCATAACACAAAAAACTATGTGGTCTTGGGCATGATCAAGTGAAAAAGGAGCTCCCAGGTGATGTATTGGTCATGGCCATTGACCAAACAGACACACTGTATATAGAAATTACAAATATAAAATGTAATGCTTTTTAGGGTCTAACAAAATAACAAAACAATCATGAAATTACTCTTAATAAAAAAATGACATCTGATCTATACATACTGTTCTATTCAAAAGTATGTGAATCCCTTGTGCAATTTAAGTTTTCTCCATGAAATCTGTAGTTAATCAGAAGTCTTATTCATCAAAATCAATATAACAGGTTTACAGTAACCAATTCCATATTTTAGTTTACAGGAAATCATGTGTTTCGAAGAAAAAATAAATATAAAAGGGGCAAAAATAGGTGATGCCCAAGCTGCATTAATTTAATCAAGAAGCAAGCAAGCAAGTATATTTATATAGCACAATTCATACATAGAAGCAATTCAATGTGCTTTACAATGAAAATAAAAAATGCAATAGAATTAAAATAGTCAGATTAGGTAAGTAAAATCTGGTGGGTAAATAATTGGGTACCAAATGAACCAACAAAGGAGGAATTGTTAGGAAAGAGTTTTGGATGTGACTGATAAAGAGAGACAAGACACCTGGTCAGTTTGGTGTTACCCATAGTGAATGCAAAACACCACACAAAGGGAAAGAAGATCTCAGAGGACTTCAGGGAAAGGCTAATGAGAGCAGTCTGGGGATGGCTACAGTATAGAACCATCTCAAAAAGAATTGAGCTTGATCAGTCCACTGTGAGGCAAATCATATGCAAATGGAATGCATTTAACATGACAGCAACTCAGCCTAGATGTGGACGCCATTCCAAATCATCTTCCAAATCATTATAAATTAATTATTAATGTTTAGGTTGCCATTTACCTAATCATTATAAATTAGGTAAATGGCAACCCAAACATGACACCCGGAAATTTGCAGACCTCCTTTGATGCATCTTAGATTACTGTGAAAGCTTCAACAATATGAAAACTGTATCGAAATGACATTCACGAAAGAGTGGCTAAGGAGAAGCCTCTGCAGTCAAAAAAGAACCCAACTGCAAACTCCAAAACTGACACTTCAGGTCACAATCAAAACTGTTATATTTGGTGAAAATCCAATATATCCTAGAACCAAAACAACCTTATACCAACAGTCAAGGATGTCAAAATCTGGGGGCAGCTTTTCGTCCTCTGGAACTGGTCAACTGCACATCATCATGGGAAACATTAATTCTGATGCATAACTGAATATTATTGAACATCAGGCCATCAGTCAAGGAGCTAAAGCTGGACAAAAAATTGGTCTTTCAACAAGCCTACAACCCAAACCATTTAAGAGGTATCAAAAAACACCAAAAAAATACCAATAATTGTCTCAGGATAAAGAAGATTTGTATTTTGGATTGGCCCAGTCAAAGTCTTGACCTTAAAGCAATCGAAATGCTATGGCCAGAAGTGGCCCATACATGCCAGACCCCCTCAAACCTCATTCAATTGGCTGAGATCTGAGTTTGTGATTAGATTATTCCAATAACATACATTTTTGCAAACAGAAATCAATTATGAAAATAATCGATACCTGCAGCCTTAGATTTGTCCCCAGTCCATCGGTTAGGGCACATGGCTAGTAAATTGCAACTACAATGGAGAAACAAGATATCATGAAGTAGGAGGAGTATTTCATAGAATTTACCGTAAAGAGGGCAGGCAGATTGTTGAGTTTCTCAATCTCTTTTGGCATGCCCATGCTGTCCCAGCGAACAAGGAAGTTCTCACTGCAAACATGCATGATATTCAATCAGTATCCCAACATAACGTGGGCACGCATTTGTTTGTCAAATAATACAAATACATAGTAGACATCTACATAGAGTAACATTTTGAAACAGTGGGTTACAAAAGTATACAAACTGTCTTATATTACTGAATAACAAATGGTACATTGAAATGTTCTGAAAAACAAAAATCCATTAAAACTGCAACTCAAAATAAATCACTCTAAGGTGACTGGTTGTATCTTGGGAAATACTGAAATAAATAAAACAAACAGAAATATGGGGCTTGCATAAGTATTCAATCCATGTGCTGTGAAATCTCCCTGTTAATTCAGATGAAATAAACTTGGCAAAACATGGACAATTACTTGACCATTAGTCTCCATCTGTGAACCATTAAAGTCACTGTCACATATTGCTCCAGTCAACAATGTCATGAGCTCTGCATAACACAGGCCTGTATGGGAGGGTGGCAACAAAGAAGACATCAATCAAAAACTACTTTCAAAAAGCATGTCAGGAGTTTGCTAAAAAACATAAGAGTAACGCACTATGGTCAGACTAAGAAAGAGGTTGGAAGACCAAGATAGAGCTTTCTGGACAAAACTCAAAGCCCTGTTTGTGGTGCAGACCTAATACAAGATACACTCTTGGTACAGGGAGGTCAAGTGGTGGTAGCATTATGCTGTGGGGTTGCTTCTCAACAGCAGGGACTATGCAACTTGCAAAATTAAAGGAAGGATGGAGGAAAATACAGCAACAAAACCTGCTTCAGTCTAAAAAAACAAAACAGGAAATTCACGTTTCAACAGGAAAATGGTTCTAAGCACAAGTGTGAAGCGAGAATGGAGGGCAACAACAAGATGAATGTCTTACAGGAGCCCAATGTCCTAAAGTCCTAATGTCAACCCCATTGAATTGCAGTCCACAAGCGACATCCAACCAACCTTAATGACTTCTAATGAATTTAGCAAATCAAGAAGTCTGGGCCAAAATCCCTCCAACACTGCACGCAAAACTGGTACATTTTTACCAGAAACGACTTAAAGCTGTTATTGCAGCGAAAGGTGGCTCTACAAAATATTGACCTGAGTTTTGACACCTATTTTGATTGTCATTGTTTTCAAAATAAAACATTAAACTAAACTAAATGTACAATTTGTAATTCAGTGACATTTGAGAATTTATCAGGGTTCTGAATACATGCCAGAAACTTTATAAGAAATGTCGAAAACACATTAATGCTTCTCTCAGATGTCAGAATCGTAGGTGGTGATGTTATCTAGTTCAGAACAAGACCATTAATGTAAGAGCATTGATATAAGACCTGATGAACTCAGACTGGTCTGGGTCATAGAGCGACATTAGCAGCTCTGCATCCTCCCCAATGTTACACACGAAGTTCTTGAGGTTCATGAGGAGACTGTAAGTGTGCACTGTGCTGAAAAGGGACTGGCGCCTCATCTCCAGATTCTGCAGCCGGGTCTATAAAGGGTCATAAAAACAACATATGAGCTCTCAAAGCACTGGGCAGGGCTAAGTCTAGAACCAGGGGTAGTCAGAAATACAAATTAAACAGAAAACAGGAGGCCCTTGCCTTCTCCTCCTGTATTCTGTCATCTATACTGCGAGACGCAGTCTCAAAGGCCCGGAACAGACTGACTGTGCTGGTGCAGTCTGGGTCCAATGTATTCCCTGCATCGTCTCTCACCACCAAGTCCAAACCCAGAATCCTGTACAATAGAATGCATCAAAATAACTTTATATGGATTTACAAGAGCATGTTAACTATATCATCTTAAGTGCCATCACTCAATGATGGAAAACTAAGCAGGTTCATGTCACCATGCAATTCATACCGATTTCCATAGTCAATCTTAGCTGTAACTTTCTTCCTGAGTTCCACTAGGTCATCCTTGGGCAGTGTCCCCGAAACTATCTGTGATCGATACTCAATAAGACTGTAGGCCATCTGTTGTACACCCCTGAACAAAGTCGTCTTGTTTTTCTGTCAAACAAAGTCATATTCGTCATAATCACAGTCACCCAGGCTTACAGAATAACAATATTTTCAAACACAGTGTCAGATATGAATATCCGAATAAGGGTAAGGTACTTTTTTAATGTGAGGATTATACATTTAGGGAACTGGATTAGAAACTAGTTCTCAACGTACCACATAGAGCTTGTGCCATATTTGTGCCCATTCCCTCAGTGTGGCACCTAGCTCAAGTACAAGAGGTACATCACTGGGGATAACTATTTCCTGTTGTCTACAAGATGGAAAAAAAAAGAATGACCAAATAATGTATCTATCTGATGCATTATAGTTGGCATGCATCCCATCAAATATAATCAATTTCTACTGACATGATAGTTGAGCAATACGTTACCCAGTCCCTTCAACTTTAGCCTCCTTAAGATGGATGTAAGATGCTGGGAAAATACCCTATGAAATTAAACAGAAACAATAACCTCTCTTACTATTTTTTGTTTTAAATAAAATCTATTAACGAATATTGTTTCCATACCTTCCGTGATTTGTTCCGTAATGTGTATCCTCTGTACCAGCCTATATTAATGATGAAAAAGATAAATGTCAGAGGTATAAAGGACCATTTAATCTGATCTCAATCACATGTGGACTGTACCTCTGTTTTGCATTGCTAGCATTCAGTTTTGCAGGGATTTATATAGCTTAGTGGTGTGCCTGAACTTTTTAAGCAGAGTGGACATGGCATACTGCAGACAAGTCAACTTATTATTAAAATAAAATTTTTATTCAAGTATAAAATAAATAGTTATCTAATTATTATGGTAACAGTTTTTTCAAGCAAAAATGCATGCAAAGTAGTACATAGGAATAGTCACAGGTAAATTATTTGAATAATGAACAGCATTTACCGGTGTTATGAAATAACATTGCCTCTTGTGCCTTATTGCCTGAACATAGATTTACTCTTGAATACAGGGTGGAAGTCATTTTAAATATAATAGAATGGATCAATCAACAGTAAAATTAAATCTAAAAATAAAAGAACAGACAATTACAACCAAAAACAAAAACAACATACTAATTCATAGGAGATACTGTATACGTTTGCTTGAATTCAATATTTTTGTTTTGATATAGAGAAAGGATCTACTGATTTTAGAGGCAAAAATATGATTGTCCTCAACTCTTAAAAATTGTGTGTGTGTTTCTCTAGTGTTGGATGCAGAGTATTCTCCTGGTCTCTTAAGTTGACTTGTCTTTCCAGCTCTGCTAACTCTGTCCTACTTTGTTTCTTTCTGGATGCCTGAAATTCTATGATTCAGCCCCTCAGATAAGCTTTATGTGTTTTCCATGGTAAAGATGAAGAAAACTCTCTGTTATCATTAAGGCTGCTCTAGTGTACCCAAACAAAGCTTTGTGATGTCATCATCACAAAGAAAAGACAGTTTCCACATTTTCTAAAATATACACAAAAATTGTTGTATATTGCCACGTGAAACAGCAACTTCTTAAAAAGACACTCAACCAGCAGGCATGAAGAAAACTACAAAAACTACAGTTGACCTGTCTACAGAAATATTTCAGATTCCAAGATGCTGGTGCACCCTTGTACCACCTGTCTCCACTCTCCAGGGCGTGCTTCTCCATTGGGTCATTGAATAATCAACTACTGTCTGCTGGATGTGTCGACTAAACTATAAAAGACATTCTGAATGTACACATGATGAAAAAGGTAACTTGAATATGAATTAAAAAAGAAGAAAAGCTAAGTTATTCAGGGATCAAGTTGTCTCATCCCCTCACCTCAACATACATTTCTCCCAGAAGAAAAATGAGAAACATGCAGATTATGAGGCACGGGAAACCTGTCAATGGCCTTATACGTAATGTGCAGTTAGTGAACAATTTCTTTGTTTTAAGAAATGCTCTGCAGTTGTGCTAATAACCCTCACAGCTCTGAAGCAAAACCCTTGAATTCATAAAGAAGTAGTTTTTTTGTATGCCTAGCAGCTATAAATGAACTTTACATAAACCACACATTTAAATGAGGTACATTAAAACGTGATTCATGGGGTAAACCACAAGTTTAAATCTACCTCACCCCATAACCTCAAGCAGTGAGTCATGGGGGTGTTGTGTGTAACTCCCTCAAATAAATAAAATCAACTGAAATTTGAATGCTTTTCCCTGAATTAAATTTGAATGCTTTTCCCTGAATCCAATAAAAAAAAGTTAATCTTCCTATAATTAGCCTTTACTGAAATCTAGCATGCCAAAGCACAAGGTATTAACTTAAATGTAAGACTAAAATAGCTAAAAATTGAAATCCCAATGCTACTAGTAATCATGAAGGTAAGGGTCAGCTGTCTAGCAGTACAATCTAAGGAAATAACATAATCTTTATGTAGAACATTTTAAACCAAAAATGTCTTACACTTATTATTATTATAAGATTTTTTAGGGATGAAGGCAAATGTATTGGTACAACCAACTGAAATACTCAGTGGAACCAGTGTCACCAGCAGAAATTGTTAGTCTGAAGCCCTGTTGTGGGGTAATACAATTCTGTTTGGCACCAAAGGAAATTAGTCTGGGACTTCTGTTACAATGCAAATAATTAGTCAGCTGGACATGTTATATTTTGTCTATATTTTCTCTAGCTGATTCATCTGATACTGATGACAATATCTACAAATTAAAGCTGAACAGTGTACATTTTAACCCCATAAACATTCAAACGCCATACAACTATTTCCATAATAATACATACATTGCTGCTTGTAAGTATGTGAACCCCTTGAGCAGTAATCATTTCACCATAAAATACTTATTTATGTAATCAGAACCACTCTTTTCTTCTCTGACATAACAGGTTTATACACTGAACAAAATTATAAATGCAACACTTTTGTTATTGCCCCCATTTATCATGAGCTGAACTCATAGATCTAAGCTTTTCTCTATGTACACAAAAGGCCTATTTCCCTCAAATATTAATTATAATAATAATAATAATTATTATTATTAGTGATCACTTCTCCTTTGCCGAGATAATCCATCCACCTCACAGGTGTGGCATATCAAGATGCTGATTAGACAGCATGATTATTGCACAGGTGTGCCTTAGGCTGGCCACAATAAAAGGCCACTCTAAAATGTGCAGTTTCTCTGTATGAGGGGGCTGAAAACCAGTCAGTATCTGGTGTGACCACCATTTGCCTTGTTGAATGGCACAACAATGGGCCTGAAGATCTCATAACGGTATGTCTGTGCATTCAAAATGCCATCAATAAAATGCACCGGTGTTCGCTGTCCATAACACGCCTGCCCATACCATAACCCCACCACCACCATGGGCCACTCGAACCACAACGTTGACATCAGCAAACAGCTCACCCACACGACGCCATAAACGCTGTCTGCCATCTGCCCTGTACAGTAAAAACCGTGATTAATCTGTGAAGAGAACCTCTCCAAAGTGCCAGACGCCATTCAATGTGAGCATTTGTCCACTCAAGTAAGTTACAACGACGAACAGCAGTCAGGGTGAGACCCCGATGAGGACGACGAGCACGCAGATGAGCTTCCCTGAGACGGTTTCTGACAGTTTGTGCAGAAATTCTTTGGTTATGCAAACAGATTGTTGCAGCAGCTGTCCGGGTGGCTAGTCTCAGACGATCTTGGAGGTGAAGATGCTGGATGTGATCGTCCTGGGCTGTTGTGGTTACACGTGATCTGCGGTTGTGAGGCTGGTTGGATAAACTGCCAAATTATCTGAAACGCCTTTGGAGATGGCTTATGGTAGAGAAACATTCAATTCACGGGTAACAGCTCTGGTGGACATTCCTGCAGTCAGCATGCCAATCGCACACTCCCTCAAAACTTGCGACATTTGTGGCATTGTGCTGTGTGATGAAACTGCACATTTTAGATTGGGCTTTTATTGTGATAATCATGTTGTCTAATCAGCATTTTGATATGCCACACCTGTGAGGTGGATGAATTATCTCAGCAAAGGAGAAGTGCTCACTAACACAGATTTTTACAGATTTGTGAACAGTATTTGAGAGAAATATGCCTTTTGTGTACGTAGAGAAAGTCTTAGATCTTTGAGTTCAGCTCATGATAAATGGGGGCAAAAACAAAAGTGTTGCGTTTATAATATTGTTCAGTGTATTTACCAATTCCATATGCTGGTTAGGAGGAAATCATGTGTGTAGTAGAAAGAAAGAAAAAAAAGGAATAAGTACAGGTGCAAAAATAAGTGAACCCCAAGATGAATTTGTTAATCAAGTAACTACACCAGATGGGGTACCCAAATAATTGGGTACCAAATGAACCAATCAAAGGAGGGATCTTTAGGAAAGAGTTTGGGCAGGACACAGAAAATAAACCTGGTCTGTTTTGAGTTACTCATACAGGTGAATGGAAAACATACCATGCCAAGAGGAAAAAAGATCTCAGAGGACTTCAGGGAGAGAGTAGTTTGAGCTAACCAGTCTGGGGAAGACTTGAGCTCCATCAGTCCACAGTGAGTAAAATAATTTACAAATGAACCGCATTTAAAATGATGGCAATGCAGTCATGAAGCGGACACCCTTCCAAAACCTCCCCAAGAGCCACAAGAAAAAGAAATCTGGTAATGCCAACCCAAACACAAAAATAAAACAAACTGACAACCCTGTTTGTAAGCTTTTATATTATGTAAAATTCACCCATTTATCTTTTCTAGTGATAAAGACGAAAATGCTCCATGCAGAGCTCTACGCTAATATTTACTCAAGGACCATTTGTGCACCTATGTATACAAACATACAGTAGGTGTGCCCAATGGAAATATTTATAATAAGCACCTACATGTTTGGAGAACGCATTCACCAGGCATCAACCATGATTACGTTTATAGGTGCCATCCTACCACAAGGAGTCACTAGAAGGCAAAATAACTATTTGACAACACAAAGACCTCCAACCCTGCATGGTGCTGAGCCCATCTACACCGCCAAATACAAGACTCCTGGCTGGACACAGCTATACTGTGAGGCAGTGACATTACTACTGCACCATTCTGGAACCTTTGTTGTTAAAGCTAGAAAGACAAAATAAAAATCCCAGGTCGCACATAAAATATGTTTACGTGTATCTGCAAGTTAATGGGTGCACTGTAGAGCTCTGTTGTCGTAGGAGTGGGGCAACCCTGAACCTTTTGGCATTAATGTCCAAAAAGTAACTTTTAGACAGCTTTAACAATAGGCAAACATGCATGTAAGGTTATTTTCAAATCAAAGTGGCGTGTAGCCAAAAAGTACAAATATAAATACAATATAGACAAAATGGTTGAGAAAAGAGCAAACTAGACAGAGGTTGTGTTATTGATTTCTCTTTCACCAGTTCATTAAACACGGGATATTATTAATGTATTAATTACAGCTTTGTTTTAATGTTTTAGTAAGTTCCAAAGTGTTGCACAGAAGGTTTCTCAGCGTGTGACAGCTTGTTGAACACGAGTATGTGAGTAACGCTAGAGTGATATGTTAGGGCATGTTGTCTGTTCATGCTCACCTTCAAATGTCTCAAGTATGTGTACTGTGTCTCCCACCTGGAGAGACAGCTCCTGCTCGCCTCTTGAGTCATAATTATAGATTGCTAAATGAGAAATACAGAAGGGAAGAAAAGAAGAGAAAGCTTTACTACGGCAGTCTTTACATTTAAAACAACATACAAAAAGACAATCCCAAGTAAGATTAACATAAAGGAAAAACTGAAAATAAAAGAAATCCCAGATTATGTCAGGCATTTATCGCAATGTAAAAACAGTTTGAGCTCGATTGAAAGTAAACACTGTTGAATTGATTGAATGAATTCATGAGTACATTTCAGTGGCACATGAGGATTGTGGTGTGGGCATATAACACTGTTGAATTAGGATATTGGTAAGGATATGTTTCCATTAGGAGTGTGACACTAAGAGCCTTTTTACATAACATAGAGCAAATAAGTGAGAAAAGCCGCCTTATTTTACATATCCATTTACAGTATATTTCAGTTTACCTATGCATGTACCAACAAACATGCCGAGAGAGGGTCGTGGCCTTAAATCGAGGGACATGTTGGCGCAGCAATCTGACCAGCCCCTTATCATTCTCTACTGTCCAGACATCTTTTAATAGGCTACATGAGATAGCCATCGTGCTCTGTTATATTACCTTGAACACTCATACAGAATTAAGGCAAGGAAAGAAGCATTCATCTGAATTACATATATGCATAATTATTTTGCTCAAAACAAGGCAATAACCTTCAGCTTGGTTACAGAACAGAAATATACATAATGTTCATTATCACTGCAAAAACAATAACTGTTGCTGAGATCACATTATTCTGATCAATATTAATATTTCCAGTGACACTGGGTGACGCAGGTATTGTGTTTGTTTGGCAGGTGATCTGATAATTAAGAGAGATGAAAAGATACCCATTTCACAAACAGAAATTCTGGTAAACTATTGGGACCTTGGGGTCATTGTAGACCTCACCACTGAGCCAGGATGTTATCTCTAGCAATGTTCATGATCAGCAGCAGTGCCCGTGTTTCTAAAGGAAACCCTATATTCCATCTGTCAGGAGGTACTCTTTTTGCAATGTGTAACATTTTAAACTCTGCATTTCTCATGTTCTTTTTTGCTAACATGGCCTGAAAACATTGGGCCAACTCCCCTTCACTCAAGACTACTGTAACCCCCCCTGCACACTTTCAGACACAGTGACTAAAGGACAGCCACCATTTTAGTCAATTCTCTAAATGGCAGGTATATTATGTGTGTGGGAGACTTTGAACATCATGCTCTACTTGCCAGCCATCTGTAACAGTTGTAACCCTTTACAGACCACCAAGGTCATGTGGCACTTTGAGAAAACAAAATTTCTGATCATCAGAGGTATTTGACCTAAGACAAAGCTGTGCTATGTCAATGTATATTTACATGTAGAATGAAGCTGACAACAAAGCAATCTAGATTTTAGATGTTCAAAATGCAATAGACTTTATGCTACATATCAATGAGCCTACCCACAATCCAGGGCAATAATGTGAAATCTGTGATTAAGTGAAAATTCAGGGATCTCTTGATACCAAGCCAAGGTCAGGTAGAAGAAAGATTTCAGCCAAAAGAAGAATTGTTTGGGATACAAAGAAAAACCCACAGGTAACCTCAGGAGAAATACAGGCTGCTCTAGAAAAAGACGACATGGTCGTTTCAAGGAGCACAATATGACAATACTTGAACAAAAATGAGCTGCATGGTTGAGTTGCCAGAAAGAAGCCTTTACTGCGCCAACACCACAAAAAAGATTGACAAAGAAGAAAAAAGAGCATTATGGTCACAACCATATGTGTTATATTTGTAGAAGGGTCAACAAGACCTACAGTGAAAAGGATACCATCCCCACTGTGAAGCAAGGTGGTGTCTCACTGTTGTTTTGGGGGGGGGGGGGGGTGTATTGCAAGATGAATGCAGCATGTTATCAGAAAATACTGGCAGACAATTTACATTCTTCTGCACAAATGCTGTGCATGGGACTTTCCAGCACGACAATGACCCTAAGCCAGTGTTTCCCAATCCTGGTCCTTAGGACCCAAAGGGGTGCAGATTTTAGTTTTTGCCCAAGCAATCCCACACTTGGTTCAAATGGTGCCCTACCACTTAAACTTGATTGATGTAATCAACCTATCATCAAGTCTTTAATTTGAATCAGGTGTGTGAGTGCTTGGGCAAAAGAAAACTTGTACCCCTTTGGGTCTCGAGGACCAGGATTGGGAAACACTGCCCTAAGCACAAGGCCATGTTGACCCTCCAGTGGTTACAGCAGATTCTGGAGTGGCCATCACAGTGTCCTGACCTTAATATCATCGAGCCCTCTGGGGAGATCTCAAACGTGCGGTTTATGTAAGATGACCAAAGACTGTGCTTGACCTGGAGGCTTTTTGCCAAGACGAATGGGCAGCTAAATCACCTGCAAGAATTTGGGGCCTCATAGAGAACTATTACAAAAGACTGCACGCTGTCATTGATGCTAAAGGGGGCAACACACAGTATCAAGAACTAAGGCTATGAAGACTTTTGAAAAGGAGTCAGTTCATTTTTTTCTTTGTCCCCATGATTTGTTTTAAAATGTGCCATTCTGTTATAACCTACAGTTGCATGAATCCCATAAGAAATAAAATGTGTTTAGCCTGCTCACTAATGTTTTATTTACAAATGGTACATATATAAGCAATTCTCCAAGGGTATGCAAACTTTTGAGCACAACTGTATATTTGTACAAGCTTTGGACAAATATATTATAGGTATATTATAGGCCTATCCCACTGTCTATTCTAAGCCCATCCTGTGATGATCTAGTAAATGAATGGAAAACTCTATGGCGTAATCAGGAAACATTTTAACAAAAGAGAAACTACTGAAAGGCTGAATGGGGCTTTGTTTGTTTAAGATGCTAGAGAAGAAAAAAAAATAAAAAATTTATAAATACGAAATGAAATATTTCACAATACTACTTTAGGAGAAGGCTTCCAACATAGTCACACAAGATCAACAGATTTTTAAATTTGATTAGTATTGCCTTAATGTGATATACTGCGTAATATAGAGGGCAAGCAGGTCACTTGCTTTTTTAGGACAGAAAAATACTTAAGTCAAATGTGTGTGTGTGTGTGTGTGTGTGTGTGTGTGTGTGTATATATATATATATGACCTGCTTGCCCTCTATATTACGCAGTATATCACATTAAGGCAATACTAATCCAATTTTAAAATCTGTTGATCTTGTGTGACTACGTTGGAAGCCTTCTCCTAAAGTAGTATTGTGAAATATTTCATTTCGTACTCATAAGACAGCAGTAGGCCTAATTCTATAACTTTGTATAACAATGTATCATCATTCACATGTTCCTCATTCTATAAGGAAATACATAGTGCTACAGTACATTGGTGACATGTCTATCAGAGCAATAAGAGAAGTAATATGAATGAATCTCATTCTGTGAGTAATCAAGGCGTGGACACCTCATTCGTACCACACAACATTCGCACTTTGGTCTCAACTCTTGCGCATACCATAATCCTGACACGCCCAACCTGAATTGCCTCACCTGGCAAGTAGGGGATGCATGCAGGATTGACATGCGTTTACATAATAAGCAACTAGTTATAAAACGGTGAGAAATACTGAAACTTCATTGTTTACAAATTACATGACCATCCACTGCACTAAATAAAATAAATAAGACACCCCCACTAAATATCTAGGCGTGATTTAAAACTGACCTCATTTTTAAAGCCGATTAAATCTGGAGTTTAAGACTTTTGAGACACACTGCAAAAGTGAGTACGTTTCTCTGCCAGGGCAAATTGAGCAACTGTACCCAGCAGCAGGCTTGACTGTCACAATTAACTGTTTTCAGGTATTACCCAGAACATCAGCAAACTGTAAATTATTTAGAATGCAGCAGCAAGAGTTCTAACAAAGACCAAAAAAAGAGAACAAGTAACTCTTTTAAAGTCCTTGCTTTGTCTCCTTGTAGTTATATTATTGTTATTATAATAAAGTTATTATAATAAAATGTCTTTATTGATTATTAAAGCATTTCATGGCCTTGCACCTGAATACATGTCTGACATGACTTTTAGTTATGTGCCTTGTCAGTCTGTCAGATCTTCTGGCACAGGCTTTTAAGTTGTCCTGAAGATCAGAACTAGAATTTGGTAAGGGCTTTTTTAGCCACTATGGTCGTGTCCTACCTGAAAATCTGAGGGACTTTTAACATTTAAAAACAATATCCTAACTTATTTTTGGCCTTGCTTTTTAAATCAGGTTTAAAATAATCTTGTATCAATTTTAATTCACATTTGTTTTTATTTATTCTTATTAGATTCAACTTTATTGTCATTGAATAAAACAAGTACAGTAAAACAAAATGCAGTTAGCATCTAACCAGAAGTGCAAATAGAGGGCAGAAAATGTACAAGTATATATGTATATAACAAGTGGAATGTGCTAATGGCATTACTAAATGTGCAATTAAGGCAAATAGAGGAGGAAAGAAAGTTTTAGGTATAGTTACAAGTGCGATACTAGTTGTTCGGGTACAAATGGCAATTTCTAAAGGGCATTCTAGATGGGCAAACTAGGCAAATAAAGGAGTAATGTAGTATGGTAGCTTGAGCAAGGATGCAGGGATAGAAGCACTAAGGTCCCATATTCAATGATCTCTCATACAATCTTTTTACCATTTCATTATTTTCCATTTCTTTACATACAGTACGAGTCAAAGGTTTGGACACATACCTATGAATGAGTATGTATTTATTTTTACTCTTTTCCATATTGCAGAATAACACTGAAGTGAAAACAGTGAAATAATATATGTAGCAGCCAAACCAAAATAAATGTTAAACAAATCAATATATATTTTAGATTTTTTGAGGTAGCCACTTGTTGGTCCAGCACATCCCACAGATGCTCAATTGGATTATCCTGCTGAAAGAGGCCACTGCCATCAGGGAATACCATTGCCATGAAGGAGTGCTTAGGTAGGTGGCATGGGTCTTAATAACTTCCACATGAATGCCCAAACCTTGGGCATCAATGAGCCTTGGGCGCCCAACAGCGCCGTTTTGTGGTTTGTCCCTCCTCGGACCAGTGTCGGAATGGTACGCATCACTGCAGACATGGAGCACCCCACAATCCTTGCCGTTTTAGCAATGCTCTGAGCCAGTCATCTGGCCATAACAATTTGGCCCTTGTCAAAATAGCTCAGGTCTTTATTCCTGCCCATTTCTTCTGCTTCCAAAACGTTAGATGCGATAACTGATTGTTCACTTACCATCTAATCTACCCAGACCTTGACATGTGCTTTGTTAAACGATCAATATTATTTGCTTCACCTGTGAGTGGTCATAATGTTTTGGCTCATTAGTGTATAGTTTAAGATATACAGTGCCTTGCAAAGTATTCACCCCCCTTGGCTTTTTACCTATTTTGTTACATTACAGCCTTTAGTTTAATGTTTTTTTTTTATCTGAATTGTATGTGATGGATCAGAACACAATAGTCTAAGTTGGTGAAGTGTAATGAGAAAAATATATACATTAAACTATTTTTTAGAAATAAAAAACTTGAAAATTGGCATGTGCATATGTATTCCCATAAAGCCCATAAAAAGCTCTGGTGTAACCATTTACCTTCAGAGGTCACATAATTAGTGAAATGATGTCCACCTGTGTGCAAGCTAAGTGTCACATGATCTGTCATTACATATACACAAATTTTTTGTGGCACCAGAGGCTGCAACACCTAAGCAAGAGGCACCACTAACCAAACACTGCCATGAAGACCAAGGAACTCTCCAAACAAGTAAGGGACAATGTTGTTGAGAAGTACAAGTCAGGGTTAGGTTATAAAAAAATATCCAAATCTTTGATGATCCCCAGTAGCACCATCAAATCTATCATTACCAAATAGAAAGAACATGGCACAACAGCAAACCTGCCAAGAGACGGCCGCCCACCCAAACTCACTGTCCGGGCAAGGAGGGCATTAAATCAGAGAGGCAGCACAGAGACCTAAGGTAAACCTGGAGGAACTGCAGACTTTCACAGCAGAGACAGGAGTATCTGTACATAGGACGACCACAAGCCATACGCTCCATAGAGTTGGGCTTTATGGCAGAGTGGCCAGAAGAAAGCCATTACTTTCAGCAAAAAACTAAATGGCACGTTTTGAGTTCACGAAAAGGCATGTGGGAGACTCCCAAAATGTATAGAGGAAGGTGCTCTGGACTGATGAGACAAACATTTTTTACTTTTCAGCCATCAAAGAAAACCCTATCTCTGGCCAAACCCAACACATCACCAAAAGAACACCATCCCCACAGTGAAACATGATGGTGGCAGCATCATGCTGTGGGGATGTCCCGGCTGCCGGGACTGGGAAACTGGTCAGAGTTAAGGGAAAGATGGATGGTGCTAAATACAGGGATATTCTTGAGCAAAACCTGTACCACTCTGTGCGGGTTTGAGGCTAGGACTGAGGTTCACCTTCCAGCAGGACAATGACCCCAAACACACTGCTAAAGCAACACTTGAGTGGTTGAAGGGGAAACATGTAAATGTGTTGGAATGGCCTAGTCAAAGCCCAGACCTCAATCCAATAGAAAATCTGTGGTCAGACTTAAAGATTGCTGTTCACAAGCGCAAACCATCCAACTTGAAGGAGCTGGAGCAATTTTGCAAGGAGGAATGGGGAAAAAATCCCAGTGGTAAGATGTGGCAAGCTCATAGAGACTTGGAGCTGTGATTGCGACTTGGAGCTGTGATTGCAGCAAAAGGTAGAGTATTGACTTTAGGGGGGTGAACAGCTATGCACATTGACTTTTTCTGTTATTTTGTCCTATTTGTTGTTTGCTTCACAATAAAAAAATATTTTAAAAAACATATTCAAAGTTGTGGGCACGTTCCGTAAATTAAATGATGCAAATCCTCAAACAATCCATGTTAATTCCAGGTTGTGAGGCAACAAAACACAAAAAATGCCAAACAGGGTGAATACTTTTGCATGACACTGTAGATTCAATTATAATCTTTTGTTACATGTAATCTGATACTAGGCCACTTCAGTATACTTTATACTATATAGAGTGGATATAAAGTCTACACACCCCTGTGAAAATGGCAGGTTTTTGTGATGTAAAAGAATGAGACAAAGATAAATCATGTCAAAACTTTTTTTACTTTTAATATGACCTATAATGTGAACAATTCAATTGCAAATCAAACTGAAATCTTCGAGGGGGAAAAATAAAAAAATAAAAAACCCAGACCTGAATCCAATTGAATTGTTCACGTTATAGGTCACATTAAAGGTGGAAAAAGTTCTGACATGATTTCTTTGTTTCATTCTTTTACATCACAAGAACCTGGCCTTTTAACAGGGTTGTGTAGACTTTTTATATCCACTGTACATGTTGACTATTTCTGTATTTTCCAGGAGCTTCCTTGTTAAAAGAGATCAAAATACCTTTCCAGTTGACTCTATATTGGCTTAAATGGGTTTCTGTTTTTTATATTTTTTCCTGAAAACTCTTGTTAATATTAAGCAAATACAAAAAACAAAATTATTTTGTCTCCCATGTCATTATTGTATATTATACTTTTCCTTACTTTTATTGCTGTATGATGCTGTAAAAAGCCTGAAAATAAAAAACGAAAATATTTTAGTAGTATGGATTGTTCTGAAACCCAATAATAAAAAAAAATTACATTTAAGCACTACAATACCAAGATAAAGCTCTTGCTTTACCAGCACAATACTTAGAATTCCAACAGAAGCTATGTTGGTCTACTCTACTTCAAGCAATATGCAGGTTGCTTAGGATTCAAACCTTCTCAAAGAGCCTAACTCATAATGGACTTTACAGTATTCTGCTATTAAAATACTGTATTTGGCACCACAGATTTTTAGATACAGGCCTATTGTAAATGTTTACTGTACTCATTTACTGTACTCATACTCATTGCAATAAAACCTTAGGCTTACTAATAAAAAGCATATGTGGGGACACTTGAGGGGTGCAAAGCAAAATTCAGTTGGTGGTATAGGAACTGAAAAAGTTTGGGAACCACTGGACTAACCTATTTCCTCTTCTACCAAGGCTATTGGTTGTATTTTAGAGGCAATTTCTTTCAAACGGCTACATTTACACTGGCAGCACAATTCTAGTCCAGTAATTGGTGTTTTGACACAATCACTTGTATTTTACAAACAACTGAGCAGAAAAAATCTGAATTCAATCGACCCACCGAATGAGTTTGACACCGGTGTCCTATGCCATGACACAAATGCTGTAATAGACGCATGCAATGTCTTTGGTTAGGCTTTGGTTTTCCACACTTACGTTCTACTTAGTGTTCTCATAGTATTACGTCATTCTCACTCTTTCAATTTAATTTACCTTGAGGGCGTGTATTTATTCGCTCTCACACATACCGAAGTAAATTACTCTAGCTCAACAGTTGAATGACTGCGAACTGACGCTCCGACGTCACATTCAATTGAATTTTTATGAAATCGATGAACAATTGCAGCATAACAAAATGTCAGTCTTTTGTAGATATGGGTTAATCTGTGGGTGCTGAAACCTGTAGTTAAAACCAACATTGCTAAATAGACTACCTCTTAAGCTAAGGGTAAGGGCACCAACAATTTCCACATGCCATGGCTAGCAAAATAAACTTTAAAGAATAAAGTATGGGCGCCTATCTTTTTTTTCTCAAACCAAGACAAATATCTCAAATCCGATTATTGTCCATTTCAAACCTTGACCTACGAATGGTAGCTGAATAACTAGACATATTAGACGCACACCAACACTGGCCTTCTACCTAACATTCATTTTCTGTATTTTCAACACAGTTGACTATTCACATTACCTTCGCCTTCTCCTAACCTTCCCAACTACTGTACTTAACTTCCAAGTTAAAGGCTTGGCCAACTTCTGTAAATAGTGGAAATTGCTTTGTGAGTCGAGCTTAATCAAAGACAAAATGGTTGTCTAAAGTTAACTTACCAACTCCATATTTCTCTTTCTTAGTTGGAATCCAGCGGGTCATGGTGCAAAAATAAGAGATGCATAAATAAATAAATAAATAGATGAACTGTTGCACGGGTGGGACACTTCTCGTCCAGAACGCTACAGTTCCGCCATCATGACTTCAAAAAGGGGGAGGGTAGAAAGCTAAGGTGCTATGCGACTGAGGGGATTCAATTATCTGCCCCGGGTTGCCCAGTACGAAGGATTTCAATAATATAAAATGTAGTTTTAAAAAAGAATACAAACTGATCAAAAACAAACCCACAAGCACATAGAAGGTTTTCACATTCAAGGAAAATTAAGAAGCTTGAGAAAATAACTTAATTACCTTCTTGTTTTAACGGTGCATACTATCCAACATGGCAAAGCTCAATATTATTTGAGCTTTAATAATATTATAATAAATTATTTTAATTATATTTTACAAGTTGTTTATTTTATAGATTTAAAGAGCATTTCATATCAAAGTTAGTGGATCATAACTGATGTCCATAACAATATTTATCGAAGTCCATCCACCGAGAATAATCACATAAACACCCCAAAAAAGACCAACCATTCTGCCCCAGAATGACAACATTTCTTCTCCTCATTTCAAATAGAATTTGCATTTCAATATTTTCACTTTGACATTATACACTGTGAATGCTTTTGAGAGATACTGTTAGACAAGCAAATTAAGTTGTTGGACGCATTGTATTGTGATTGAATAGATCTGTGTGTCTGCAGAGAGCCTAGCGTGTTGGGCCAGTAAACAAAACCAAAGCTGGATGGAAAGTCTGTGCTTACAGTGTTGCAGGAGCAGGCTCACCTGGCTGTATTCGTAAGAAATTCGTTAAAATAACACACCGATTAGCCATAACATTATGACCACTGACAGGTGAAGTGAATAACTCTGATAATCTCATTATCATGGCACCAGTCAGTGAATGGGACATATTAGGCAGCAAATGAACATTCTGTCCTCAAAGTTGATGTGTTAGAAGCAGGAAAAATTTGCAAGCATATGGATCTGAGCGAATTTGACAAGGGCCAAATTGTGATGGCTTGACGACTGGGACAGAGCATCCCCAAAACTGCAGCCCTTGTGGTGTGTTCCCAGTCTGCAATGGTCAGTACCTATCAAAAGTGGTCCAAGATATGGAAAAGTTGTGAACGGATGACAGTGTCATGGGCAGCCAAGGCTCATTGATGTACCTGGGGAGCGAAGGCTTGCCCAAGTGGTCCAATCTAACAGATGAGCTACTGTAGCTCATATTGCTGGAATAGTTAATGCTGGTACTGATAGAAAGGTGTCAGAACACACAGTGCATCGCAGTTTGTTACATATGGGGCTGCGTAGCCACAGACCAGTCAGGGAGCCTGGACCATAGAGCAATGGAAGAAGTTGGCCTGGTCTGATGAATCATATTTTCTTTTACATTACGTAGATATCCGTGTGTGTCACTTACCTGAAGAACACATGGCACCAGGATGCACTATGGGAAGAAGGCAAGCCAGCGGAAGCAGTGTGATTCTTTGGGCAATGTTCTGCTGGCAAACCTTGGGTCCTCCCATTCATGTGGATGTTACTTTGATACATACCACTTACCTGAGCATTGTTGCAGACCATGTGCACCCTTTCATGGCAACAGTATTCCCTGATGGCATCGGCCTCTTTCAAAAGGATAATGCGCCCTGCCACAAAGCAAAAATGGTTCAGGAATGGTTTGAGGAACACAACAACGAGTTCAAGGTGTTGATTTGGCCTCCAAATTCCACAGATCTCAATTCAATCGAGCAACTGTGGGATGTGCTGGACCAACAGGTCTGATCCATGGAGGCCCCACGTCGCAATTTACAGGACTTAAAGGATCTGCTGCTAACGTCTTGGTGCCAGATACCACAGCACACCTTCAGAGGTCTAGTGGAGTCAATACCTCGACGGGTCAGGGCTGTTTTGGTGGCAAAAGACTATTAGGCAGGTGGTCATAATGTTTATGGCTGATCGGTGTATCTCAATGTGAAGGGATTACCATAAAGTTTTTGTCTCTATTCAGGGCATTTTGAGGGCTTTAGTACGCCCTCTTCTGGTAGAAAATTATATTGACTTGGGTTTGTAGTTCACCATTCCCGCCATTAAAAGGGACAGTTCAAACCTGGATTAATACAAAGGTGAAATTCCCCTTAGCCAGATTTCTTAAGGGCCCCCAAAAAAAATGTTTGTTTCTCAGCCTGGAATTAGCTTTATTATCATCGTCCAAATTCATGAATCAAAACCACTCGTCTTGAGCCACAAAAGCTACAATTTCTTAAAAAAAAAACAGTAATCTGTGGTACTAGCATAGATATTTTTGACTGCATACTGATGAAACAGCTGAAGGAATTTGTTGACTTCACACTGGCAAACTATTTTCTGTAGCCACCACACACAGCATCTCTTATTTGGCCATGATGTCATCAGTAGCTAGCCAATGCTAAGTTGTTGTTCACAAAGTTACATTGACACCGGTTGACACTTACCTTTCCTGTAAAAAAACTTGGATTGATAACATAAGAAGTATCAGTTTAATTGACAATTTATATAGATTTATATATCAAAACATTTTATTATTATTATTATTATTTTGAGGAACATAACATTTACATGTTATCTGAGATAAACAACAACACTAGTCTTAGTTTGAATTGTTTTGGAGTGCGTTTCCACTTGCACTTCATTGCACTTAACACATACAAACGTCAACTGAGGTTTACTAAGAAAACTATCTTGTTTCAGTTGTTCCCAGTGAATCCTACAAAACTGACACATTACTGCACCTCTGTGGCCGCCCCAAAACAAAGAGCATGCACACACTAAAGTCAAATTCCTGGTCCTCTCTTCAACCTATCCCAGTCTTCCCAGTTCTCTTCCAGAGTGGTCTGGAGAGTTGTTCATTTACGTATGACTGGCTGATAGTAGCGGAGTCACAACAGCAGGAGACACACTGTTCTAATCCTTTCACCAATTCACTCTCTGGGTTTCAGAGTGGCTCTGGAGAAGAGTGCCCTCAGTCCATCCCAATGGTTCAGTTTATGGTCTTGAGTTACATTCTCAACTGTGTGCTCACATTCGATCAATGACAGGACACCTTTTTGCAATCCCTTTCCTGCTTTTGCAACTGCTGTTGTCCTCAATGAATGATGCCTCTCCTGCTAGCCGTCATTCCTCTCATGCTGCTATGAATGTGGCTGGATCAACTCTGCAGCTGACCAAATGCCAGAACCTTTCAAGCCTTCTTCATCAGTTATTCTAGGTTACCCTCTTGTGCCTTAAGATGCTAGCCATTTGGCAAGATCCCCGGCTGCTTTTTAGAGGGGACCATTGGGTGGCTCTGACATCAAGAACTTTGTAACAGATATCTCCCTTATGGAGTCAGGGTCTCTGCGTAATGCCCTCCACATCCACCTCCTCTTAGTCCGTGCCAGACCGTCCCTCTCTACTGTGTGTGTGTGTGTGTGTGTGTGTGTATGTGTGGGCATGATTCCGGGTTCCTATGATCCAGTTCCCGTTTTCCACTACACCTCCACAAGTCTCCACACCTGCGGTTCAGCTCCTCATCAGCTTGTTATTAAATACCCTGGTTTGCCTTCTACTCATCACCAGATCGTTGTTTTTCACTACCTGGTAGTTACATTCGCGGCCGCGCTATACCCCAATTCAGAATAGTCCAGTTGAGTTATTGTTCCTAGTTGATGTTCCTAACACTGTTCTCCTCTGTTCCGAGATCCTCCATTCCTGACTACCATCTTGGCCGCCAGCATGCCTGCCAGCTAACCTGCTCTGCCTGCCTACCCGCTTGCCTTGCCCTGCCTACCCTGCCTTGCCAGCTACCAGCCCAGCCCTTAACCCTTCAGCCTGGCCACCGTCCTTCTACCCCCAACCCTTCATTAAACACCCTTGCATTCAGTTGTTTGTGTCTGGTGTCGTGCACTTGGGTCCACTAGTCTAGCTCCCCGTAACACTCTATGTATCTGCATGTTCGTGTCCTCTGCATTTATATGGGATGGATGGGGGGGTTCCAGTGCTGTAACAAATTATTATAGTATTTTGTGGAACGGACCTTTGGCAGAGCACATCCTGAATGGCGTCTGTCCCTCTGGGTGTCTGTCCTCCTATAGGGTGATGAGCTGCCTCCTCTGGTGCGTGTGCACTCCACCAGGAGAGTGAGGACCTATTGTGTGTTCTTTTAAGGGGTGTCTCTTGAAAGGCACGTGCACAGGTAAGGCTCAACAAGTGCCCTCTCCAGTTGACATGTGCCCGTCCACCTTGGTGACGGGCGTTGTGCACACTGACGGGCATGCGTCCTCCGTCTTTTTTACGTGCGTCACTCCAATATGCATGTGTCATCTGTGAGTCGACAACTCCGCACACTTTTTCAGATTCAGCAAATGCCCCTCGGGAAGGTCTGTGCACGGTACTGTCTCTAGCTGAGATGCATAGTGGATGTAGAGTGGGTTTCTGCACATGCCTTTATGTTCTACTGCGTTTACGTAACTGCCCTGAGCCTCGCACATTTTGTGCAATCAGCTTTGGTGGACAGATTTGCCAGGCATGGGACTTTTTCCTTTTCTGGGGGCAAGTTGCCTTAGGCCCCTCACGTCAGTGTTCCGAATCTGTATTGTATTGCTCCCTCGTATTTTCACTGGAGGAATCGACCTAAAAAGAACCTTCGTGGATGACTATCACCTTTGTTGAGGGGCATCTTGTTCGATCCCTCAGTGAATTAAATGTGGAAACCTCTAAGACGGTGAATACTTTTGAGAGACACTGTGTATATGTTAGCAATAAGGCACAAATGGGCTGTTCTTTTTCACGACACATTGCAGAGTGCCTGGACACAGCTTGTGTCTTTGATATATTTGCCATATATGACAAACCCCCCAAAAACCTTATTGCTCTTATAAACAGGTAACCAATGCAATTTGAGCAGTGAAAAGTGATGTGATGTAATACCAATGGTATACAGTCTCATAAACCACTGCTATTAGCCAATCAGTATTCAGGATTCAAACGACCAGGTTTATGACAATATATAAACCATTGTAATGTAACACAAAGTAGAAACTACCTGCAGCAGGAACAGCAGTATTTCCTCACTAAGAACATACATGGAATATTAGTTGAAAATGCCCCCCCCCCAGCTCCAACGACTGTGTAGAAAATTGACTGGGAAATAAAGAAAGTTGGATTAATGTTGTTGTTTGTCAAGAGTTGTATTATATATATAAAAAAATACATAATAAGCGTATGGACATTTAGTAGGGAAACAAGGGTAATAGCATTCCTATCGCACGTCCTGTAGTGGGCGGCAATACGAGAATTTGAAATTATGTCCGCTCTTCAACCCTCGCTGAAGAAGAGCTTTGTATGCTTCACACCGGTGTCAACGTCTGTGCAGCATCATACAGCTAGCTAGGTTCATCGTATTGTATAATTGATGCAGACTCGATTCGATCAACAAAGCCTTTAAACCAGTGTGTCGAATGCAGGCAATGAGATTGGGAAGTACTGGTAAGTGGCTATTAACTAGCTAAATTAGGTAGTTACTAAACGAAATGCCAAAGTAGCTGGTTGTACTACAACACTAGCTAGCTAGTATTACAGCTAGCTAGCTACAATAGATGATGTTCCTCTAGTTACCCACATAGCTTGTTGTTTCAGTTACCTAGCTAGTAGTATCTCTATCTAACTAGTTGTACTACTAACTACATTAGTAGCTTAGTTGTACTGCTAACTATTGATTAATGGTTCGTCTCAGTAAAGGTAGCACTAATAGCCATATATTAACATTTATATTATCAAGTCAACTTAATTGTTGTCGATTCCGATATACATTTTCGAGGCCGAGTATTAAGTTAAATTACAGTACCGGTGTTTTGCAGCGTTCCACCAATCTTTGCTCAAGGTGACAAAACATAGTTAAATAACATTTGAGATTGCAAATCACTTTCATATCATAAGAGCGTGAGATTTGTACTATATCAATGACCGTCCTAAGTCGTCGAAAGGCGTAGGTAAAGCATAACGAGGTATATCTACTATTTAGGTCAGTGTGCATTTCTCTTTTGTCAGTAAAATACAATAATCTCACCGGTGTGGCATAGCTGATTAAACAGCATGTTCATTACACAGGTGCAGCTTATGCTGAAGACGATGTCTGTTAAATGTGCAATTTTGTATTGCCAGAGAAGTTTCGACGAAGTATGCAATTGGCATGCTGTCTGACTGCAGGAATTGCCATCAGAGCTGATGCTAGATTATTGAATGTTTTGTTGTCGTAAACTGTCTCCAATGTGTTTTAGAGAATTTGACAGTATGTTCAACTGACCTCACAACCACAGACATTTAACCATGCCAGCTCAGGACAGCTACATCTGGCTTCTTTGGAGATTAGAGGTTAACATGTGAACAAGACTTGCAAGGTTTCAGGTCTCCTGTTTCATTAGGAACAGGAGTTAAAGTAGTCAAGTTTGTGACAGGATTAACAGTCCACAGGAATGGCCAGCATGTGAATAGTTAAAATTCTATGTATATTATTTGTGTGTTGAAGATCTAACTTCATCAAACTGGAGCTGGCACCGGCTATTTATACTTCCTTTGTAATGGAAAACGTAGTTGGCAGTTGCGGAAAGCAGGTGTTTTTTAAATCACAATCTCTGACATTTTTTTGTGGGATTCATGCCCAGTCCTCGGTGAAGAGCAGTATTTTGCATTTACACCTCCTTATAGAACTCAACCAATTGAGTGGGGTTTGAGGAGTCTCTGTCTTGTCCTCCCGCTTCAGGTACTGCCAAAGCCTCTCGATTTGATAAGGTTGGGACTTTGATTTGGCCAATCCCAAACACAATTTTTTTTTGCCCACAGGTCTGGACAAATGGAATCGAAGACAACTCTAGGCACATGATTCAGATATGGTATATCTCATTACATGTTAAGAATCCTATACATAGAACCAACACATGCAAAGTAGTATTGATGCGGTTGCACTATTCATCTTCTAGAGTAGTCATATTACTAGCATATTGTACCACGAATTCAGTTGTATTCAAATTTTTCTCAATTTAATTGCACACTGACATCATTGCTGAATAAAGTATTTTCTTGCTTCAGATCCGGATAGCTGCTCTAAATGCAGCCTCAGCAGCTGCAGATGAATCTGAAGACCCCCTGAAAACGAAAAAGAGTCAAACTAAGGAGGCTCAGGTATGGTGATCTTGCGGAGGCACATTGACTAGCGACATTTGGTTAAATGTTGCTTTCAAATGAGATTTTTTGCTAGTTCTTAATTATTCTCCTCTATCTTCTACAGGAAGCTGAGGCATTTGCTTTGTATCATAAAGCTTTAGATCTTCAAAAACATGACAAGTTTGAGGAGTCTGCCAAGGCTTATCATGAACTCCTTAAAACCCCATTGCTCAAAGAGGTATCATTCCCTTCAGAGTGTGTTTTACTGCTTCTATTCTACATATTATCCAGCCCTTTAACTCGATTATTCATGTCACACCTCACAGGCAATGCCCTCGGATGACCAAAAGGTGGGTCTTAAGCATCCCGGACTGATGCTGAAATACTCTACCTTCAAAAACCTGGCTAGTTTGGCAGTGCTGCGGGATGACTTGGAGACAGCTATGGAGTTTTACTTGGAGGTAAAGTCAGCAGAGCCCAGGTCATGTAATTTATGTACTCTAACCATATGACTATGGAGTACTAATCTTTGTGGTAAACCATTATGTTTACTGTACAATACATTGTTCTAGTCCATGTTACCTGAAGATTGACATTTTCTTGTAGGCTGTGATGCTGGATTCCACAGATGTCAACATGTGGTACAAGATTGGTCAAGTGGCTGTGCGACTGCTGCGCATTCCTTTGGCACGGCATGCCTTTGAAGAAGGTCTGCAATGTAATCCAGACCACTGGCCCTGTTTGGACAACCTCATTACTGTTCTCTACACACTCAGTGACTATAGCTGTAAGTCAATATCTTTCTCTGTTGGTGCCTAGTGGAACTTGCCTAGGCTAAAGCGAACATTTGTGCTAGAGTGTTCCCTGACAAACTACAGACCGACCAACATTGAATTTTTGTGTAGACTTTTTGTATTGACATTTTTTCCAGATTGTGCTCCAAATGATATAAAGACAATCAAAATGTTTTGCAATCTATTGTCTAACAGCATCATTTTTACTCTATACTTAAAACTGACTAACTAAACTGATTGTTTTATACTAACTGTAGGCTATAAAACATTTACTTCAGTTACACTTCGTTTTAAGCATAGATTTTTTGCTGGGCCACGTAAGCGGATCTGGCCAAGAAGAGCGACTGTGTCTTACTGACTGGCTGTCTACCCGTTGTTAAATAGCGTAGTGGTTTGAGAGGCGGACTTCCAACCAATAGATTCATATTCTGTCTCGCTAGCAATTGCTACATTTTTATGACTAATCCAAGTAGTACGTTAGACACTAGTAAGCCTATTACTGGCTAATAAGCTCTTAAAACGGCCAGTGGCAAAAGCCAAACATTTCATAGATGCTATTTGTGTTGGAACTAAACTTAATAAGAAAGTTTAACACAATGCTTAACAGTGGCTAGCAAAATATTCAAACTGGCAATCAAATAGCACCGTGGCGTAGTGGTTAAAGTGGGAGACCTGCGTTCAAACCCAGAGAGGCAACAACATTTATCACTTTTAATTGCGGGCCGGCAGAACTTCGCTTGCCTGGGTCCTTTTCTGGTTCAGATCTGCTATAGTTGTCTTGCTCCACTCGTGCAGCACCTATCAAGCTAAGATTTATTTTACATCTTCACACTGCAATACCTCTTCGGGGGCTTCTTTGTAAAAACAAATCTCGAGATACATTTGTGGAAATCGCTAAAATATTTTGCAATAAAATAGCCATCAACGTACCATTTTATTTCAATAAAATACATTTATTTGTCAGGGGCTTGAGTAATTTTTCAAGGCACTGTATACTGTCCCCAACTAATGTTGATTTATTCTGATTTTGTATTTCTTTTAATGTAAGGCCAATTTGCTTAAATTTTTGAGAAGAAGGATCAAAAGACTGAAAATAAGGACACAGGTTAAAATGAGTGAACTTTTCAGTGAACTACTGTAAATTATGCCAGGGTACCGTAATGCTAAAATGGCATAAAAATGGCGACTGAAATGTTTTCTCAATTATGCTTCTTGGTAAGAATGACCAGACCATTCTATGGATTAAATGTAAAAAATACCCCAAATAATGGTCTTAGTAAACATTATTCCTGCCTGCCTGCTCATTTTTTAAATCTCTCTATTGTTATTATTTCCAGGCTGTTTGTATTTCATCTCCAAGGCCCTGGAAAAGGATCATTGTTACACCAAAGGCCTGGTGTTGAAAGAGAAGATCTTTGAAGAGCAGCCTTGTCTGAAGAAGGATTCTATGCAGATGTTCCTCAATTGGTAAGGCCCTCCTACCTATGTACTGAGAACTCTGAATTATTTTCACTTTGTACTTCCATTGAGAAGTTTTAATGTCTGTCAGCAAAACTATCCAACAGACTTTTAGGATGTATATACAGTTGTACTCAAAAGTTTGCATACCCTTGGAGAATTGGTAATACATGTACCATTTGTAAAGAAAACAGTGAGCAGGCAAAACACATTTGATTTATTTGTTATGGGATTCATGCAACTGTAGGTTATAACACAATGGCACAATCATAAAACAAAACAAAGAAAAAAATGAACTGTCCCTTCAAAAGTCTGCATACCCCTAGTTCTTAATACTGTGTATTGCCCCCTTCAGCATCAATGATAGCATACAGTCAATTTTCACAAGATTCCCAGTGCCTTTAGAGCTCACATACCCCCAAAACATCAGTGAGCCACTACAATGCTTCACAGTGGGGATGGTATTCTTTTCACTATAGGCCTTGTTGACCCCTTTCCAAACATAGTGCTTATGGTTGTGACCATAAAGCTCTATTTTGGCCTCGTCACTCCAAATTACTGTGTGCCAGAAGCTGTGAGGCATGTCAAGTTGGGCATATTGTAACCAGGCTTTTTTGTGGCATTGGCATTGTCAAGGTTTCTTTCTGGCTACTTGACCATGCAGCTCATTTTTGTTCTGGATATCGTCGTATTTTGCTCCTTAAAACAACCACATCTTTTTCCATTATTTCTCCTATTTTTCTTTTTATCCTTAACAAATCTTCTGGCAGTTTTGGCTGAAATCAATCTTGGTCTACCTGACCTTGGCTTCGTATCAACAGATCCCCAAATTTTCCACTTCTTAATAAGTGATTGAACAGTACTTACTGGCATTTCCAAGGTTTTGGATATCTTAATATATCCTTTTCCATCTCTATAAAGTTCCATAACCTTGTTACGCAGGTCTTTAAATGGTTCTTTTCTACTCCCCATGTGTCAATATCCAGCCTGCTCAGTGCATCCACGTGAGAGCTAACAAACTCATTGACTATTTATACACACACACTAATTGCAATTTAAAATGCCACAGGTCTGGGAAATTCACCTTTAATTGCCATTTTAACCTGTGTGTGTCACCTTGTGTGTCTGTAACAAGGCCAAACATTCAAGGGTGTGTAATTTGTTGTTGATAAGGGCCATTTGGGTGATTTTTCTGTTTCATTATGAAACAAGTAAAAATAAAAACACTGACAAGGGTTAGTGCTAGAATTGGGGTTACTTTCAGGTTTTGTCATTAAGGATTAGGTTTTGGGCTAAGGTCAGGTACAATAGGGCTAGGATGAGTTTAGGCATATGTTTTATTTTATTCTGTGTAAGGTTGGGGTCAGCATTAGGCATCTGCACTGAGGCATTTAAAAGTGTCTGGGCATCACCCCCCCCTATAAGGTGTATTTCTGATCTTGCACATAAAAGGATGTGCATTACCTTTATTATTGAAATATTTCTAAAATGGTTTCTAAAATAGTTTGCACAATATTACATTGAGAACCAATGTAATTTCTTAGGTTATTGACATCTACTGTGCTGTAAAAATAAAATAATTCTCTGTAATAAACCACCTAAACTAATGAGGACAAGTGTCATATGAAGGAGCACTATCTTTAGTGAGTCACACTTCATAAAACAGTAAACTGCTTGAATTTGAGCCAGTGGTAAAAAAAAGTTATTTATTCCGTGGCTATGAAATAGTTTACGGCAATGTCAGTTTTGAAGACAGGGCTAGATATTTAGCAAATCTTTTTGAAAGGGGAAATGCACATTCCTACAAACCTGATTTCACTGTACAATTGTGAAGAAAAACAGAATGCAGTGATGTGGAAGTTTCAAATTTCAATATTTTATCAAATGTTTAAACTGAGAAAATGTATCACTTTAAGGGAAAAATAAGTTGATTTAAAATTTCATAGCATCAACACATCTCAAAAAAGTTGGGACAAGGCCATGTTTACCACTGTGTGGCATCCCTCTTTTTATAACAGACTGCAAACGTCTGGGGACTGAGGAGACAAATTGCTCAAGTTTATGAATAGGAATTCCCATTCTTGTCCCATTCTTGTCTAATACAGGCTTCTAGTTGCTCAACGGTCTTAGGTCTTCTTTGTCGCACCTTCCTCTTTATGATGCGCCAAATGTTTTCTATGGGTGAAAGATCGGGACTGCAGGCTGGCCATTTCAGTACCCGGTTCCTTCTATGCAGCCATGACATTGTAATTGATGCAGTATGTGGTCTGGCATTGTCATGTTGGAAAATGCAAGGTCTTCCCTGAAAGAGACGATGTCTGGATGGGAGCATATGTTGTTCTAGAACTTGGATATAACTGTCAGCATTGATGGTGCCTTTACAGATCTGTAGGCTGCCCATGCCACACGCACTCATGCAACCCCATTCCATCAGAGATGCAGGCTTCTGAACTGAGTGCTGATAACAACTTGGGTTGTCCTTGTCCTCTTTAGTCCGGATGACATGGTGTCCCAGTTTTCCAAAATGAACTTCAAATTTTGATTCGTCTGACCACAGAACACTTTTCCACTTTGCCACAGTCCATTTTAAATGATCCTTGGCCCAGAGAAAACGCCTGTGCTTCTGGATCCTGTTTAGATACGGCTTCTTTTTTGACCTATAGTGTTTTAGCCGGCAACGGCGAATGGCACGGTGGATTGTGTTCACCGACAATGTTTTCTGGAAGTATTCCTGAGCCCATGTTGTGATTTCCATTACAGTATCATTCCTGTATGTGATGCAGTGGCGTCTGAGGGCCCGAAGATCACTGGTATCCAGTATGGTTTTCCGGCCTTGACCCTTACGCACAGAGATTGTTCCAGATTCTCTCAATCTTTGGATGATATTATGCACTGTAGATGATAACTTCACACTGTTTGCAATTTTTCTCTGAGGAACTGATATTGCTCCACAATTTTTTTGAGAGAGGAATATGCTATTTCAATACTAGAAAATCTGTTGCTTGTTACATATTTAGTTTTAGGTAGCTCTTTTGTTTGAATTGGTTGTTCATCTTTGATTCAGCGCTTGACTAAATGCTCCATCTGCAGTGACATGTCCATTCACTATGTGGAGGTGGATGAGGAGGAGACCCAGACAATTGTGGAGGAGGCAATGGATCTGCGACGACGCAGACATGCACTCTCTGCCCGGGAATTGATACCAGACCTGGCGCTGGTCCAACCCATCCGATGTTTTTCGTGAGTCACAATTATTATTATCTTAATTAGCGGCCAATACCGATTATTAGGATACCGAAATTGCCTATATCCTATTTATCTGTCAATTTGTTTATATTTATGATTACAATACATTGGGTGGGGATCAGCATAGCAAGTTGGGTGTTAGTGGCTCAGTGGTTAGGAAGTCAGGCTTGTAATTGTACCCTACGTTGCTCCGGGGAGAAATGTCCCTGTGCCTATTGTAAGTCACTTTGGACAAAGTTATATGCTGAATGACTAAAATCTTAATGTATTTACCTTGTTGGGCCACTATTTTGCTGGGAAAGTCATGCACCATTTGTCCGTAGATGCAGCAGAGGCTGCATTAATTATTTTTCCTGTCAAATGGTGCCACCGTGTTGCCAAATTTAACCATAGTTCTTAACTTCCATTCCAAACTTCCAAACCCTCAGCTTGTGTGCCAAATGTAAACGCATAGTTACACAGATCATCAGATGTGTGGCCAAACTGAATTTACTTGCATATGTTGCATTTGTAATACTGTTTTGGACTTTTACATCGATTCATATTCTAATATTAGTGTCTTGATTTATATGCATATATGTTAAAAACCACGCTCACCGGAAAGTGTTATTAGTTAATAGCGGCCTTGCTTTTTGGCCAACTGGGTTGGTTTACAGTTGTTACAGTGCTACAATGAGCTGGATTGTGCTTGGCATTTCGTTAGAGGGTGTGACCCATAAGGCTTTACTAAGCACGTTTGGGCCATTTTATCTCATGGGAATAACCCAACGGTACACAGTATAATAGGGCTTCCCCAGTTTCTGTGTTTTAACCCTAATAATAATCAACCAGAACAAATACTGTGCCATCTGTGGGGAAACCTGAAGACCACAGTTTACCGACTATGTAGCTTGTCTGTGATTGTGATTTAATATTAGCTAGCTAACAACTTACTCAAACAGCATTCCCGACAGCCACAACGTTCAGTCATTTTGATTCGGATCAATGTTCTTTTGGGACAGCCTCAAATTGACCCAGATTAATCAGCTAGCCCTATCAATCGGTTGACATCTTGTAATATTTACCTCTCCCTTCTATTATACTAGAACACATACAGACTGATGCTGTGAGTACTCAAAGAAGTATTTATTTGACTAGTTTTTTATTTTCATTAATGGGAGAAATAGATTCTTTAATTGACTAAATACATTTTGCATTGAAATTACATACAGGTGGAAGAATGTTGGAGAGAGCCTCCTTGCCATGTACAGACATCAGACCACATGCGAGCCACCATGCCCAAGCCTTGGTCGCAGGATTGACTTGTCCCAGTACCGTGACCCCAACTGCCTTCAGTCCCCACTTCCTGAACCCTGCCCTTCTGTCAGTGAGATCCAGACCATACCTAGCAGCAGCCCCAGCTCCTCGCTGCCTCCCCTTCCTGTCCCTGAGCCATTAACAACGTCCCTGCCTAGCCCTCTGGTTCAGATCACAAAGAACCAGACTGTAGAGGTCACGACAACTGCTGCACCCTCTGTTGGTCAGTTTTTTTCTTTATCATATTTAATCATATTTAATTCAATGTTGTTGTTTTTTTGCATGGAAAAGTAATGATTGGGCTTTATTTTAGGCTACCTTCTTGTAAAAAACATTTTAGGATGCATTTTCTTATAAACTTAAATGACCAAAACAATATTGAAAGGATGTACAGTAAGTTTGGAGTCACATAGAATATACACTCACCTAAAGGATTATCAGGAACACCTGTTCAATTTCTCATTCATTCATCATTCATCTTCTTCCGCTTCATCCGGGGCCTGGTCGCGGGGGCAGCAGTCTAAGCAGGGATGCCCAGACCTCCCTCTCCCCAGACACTTCCTCCAGCTCTTCCGGGCTTACACCGAGGCGTTCCCAGGCCAGCCGGGAGACATAGTCCCTCCAGCGTGTCCTAGGTCTTCCCCGGGGTCTCCTCCCGGTGGGACGGGACCGGAATACCTTCCCAGCAAGGTGTTCCGGAGGCATCCGAAACAGATGCCCATGCCACCTCAGCTGACCCCTCTCGATGTGGAGGGGCAGCGGCTCTACTCCGAGCTCCTCCCGGGTGACCGAGCTTCTCACCCTATCTCTAAGGGATCACCCAGCCACCCTGCGGAGAAAGCTCATTTCGGCCGCCCGTATCCGGGATCTTGTCCTTTCGGTCATGACCCAAAGCTCATGACCAAAGGTGAGAGTAGGAACGTAGATTGACTGGTAAATTGAGAGCTTCGCCTTGCGGCTCAGCTCTTTCTTCACCACGACAGACCGATACATCGACCGCATTACTGCAGAAGCTGCACCGATCCGTCTGTCAATCTCCCGTTCCATCCTTCCCTCACTCGTGAACAAGACCCCTAGATACTTAAACTCCTCCACTTGAGGCAAGCACTCTCCACCAACCTGAAATGGGCAAGCCACCCTTTTCCGACTTCAATTTCTCATTAATTTAAATTATCTAATCAACCAATCACATGGCAGTTGTTTCAATGCATTTAGGGGTGTGGTCCTGGTCAAATCCAAACTGAATGTCAGAATGGGAAAGAAAGGTGATTTAAGCAATTTTGAGCGTGGCATGGTGGTTGGTGCCAGATGGGCCGGTCTGAGTATTTCACAATCTGCTCAGTTACTGGGATTTTCACGCACAACCATTTCGAGGGTTTTTCTAAGAATGGTGTGAAAAGGGAAAAACATCCAGTATGCGGCAGTTCTGTGGGCGAAAATGCCTTGTTGATGCTAGAGGTCAGAGGAGAATGGGCCGACTGATTCAAGCTGATAGAAGAGCAACTTTGACTGAAATAACCACTCGTTACAACCGAGGTATGCAGCAAAGCATTTGTGAAGCCACAACACGCACAACCTTGAGGCGGATGGGCTACAACAGCAGAAGACCCCACCGGGTACCACTCATCTCCACTACAAATAGGAAAAAGAGGCTACAATTTGCACGAGCTCACCAGAATTGGACAGTTGAAGACTGGAAGAATGTTGCCTGGTCTGATGAGTCTGGATTTCTGTTGAGACATTCAGATGGTAGAGTCAGAATTTGGCGTAAACAGAATGAGAACATGGATCCATCATGCCTTGTTACCACTGTGCAGGCTGGTGGTGGTGGTGTAATGGTGTGGGGGATGTTTTCTTGGCATACTTTAGGCCTCTTAGTGCCAATTGGGCATCGTTTAAATGCCACAGCCTACCTGAGCATTGTTTCTGACCATGTCCATCCCTTTATGACCACCATGTACCCATCCTCTGATGGCTACTTCCAGCAGGATAATGCACCATGTCACAAAGCTCGAATAATTTCAAATTGGTTTCTTGAACATGACAATGAGTTCACTGTACTGAAATGGCCCCCACAGTCACCAGATCTCAACCCAATAGAGCATCTATGGGATGTGGTGGAACGGGAGCTTCATGCCCTGGATGTGCATCCCACAAATCTCCATCAACTGCAAGATGCTATCCTATCAATATGGGCCAACATTTCTAAAGAATGCTTTCAGCACCTTGTTGAATCAATGCCACGTAGAATTAAGGCAGTTCTGAAGGCGAAAGGGGGTCAAACACAGTATTAGTATGGTGTTCCTAATAATCCTTTAGGTGAGTGTATATATTTTTGAGATCACAGAAACATTACAGAAATAAAAGCTAGACTTTTTTTTATACAAGAAGAATCTAAAATGCCAAAAAGATGTTGTGTCCTCCCAAGCCAGTTGATTGCATTGATTTTGCAAGTATTTAGAACATTTGCTTACTGTGTGATCCTATGCTAAAACTGTTTAGAAATTGAATGTATGTCCTCACAGCTATGGAAACCTCCCTCGCTGAGAAGGAGAAGTTGAAGAAGGCCCCTAAGAGGAGACGTATGACGGAGGACTGTGGAGACACGGCAAAACGCCGCTCAGCACGTGTCAGAAACACCAAGTGCAAGAAGGAGGAGAAGATTGACTTCCAGGAACTTCTGTTTAAATACCTACCATCCAGGTATGGTCATGAAACCTCAGGGTGTAGCTATTTTGTACACATCGAATCAAACTAGAATTCATCATATTGCATTTAATTTGTAAACATTGGCTATTCACAGGCAGAGAGAAAAAATAAATAAATGTGATTGCAGGCTTTTAAACTGCAATGTACACCTGCTTTTTAGCATACTCTCAACTCAAAACTCATTGACAGCAGCCAATTAAAAACAAGGGATTATTACTTCTCTGGAGTTCAGAACCATAAAGCCTACCTGTATATGTAACAGAGGTTGAAGGATCCACATGAAATCATGACTCACTTAACTATTGGTTGTGAAGAGATTTCTTTTTTTGCATGTCCAAATTATTTAGCAACAGTCTTGCTTAATTTTACTAACAAAAAACAAAATCTGATAATAATTAACTTTGGTGTTTGTTAGTTTTGTATTCTATTGTATCCTTTTTTTCTCTGTATAGTTTTAGTTTGCCACTTTAAAATCCCAATCCAAACCAGGTTCAGGTGTGCACCAGGTTGTATTAGTAGGCTAGAATGACATTTTGGCCAACAATTTTGTCCTCTAAACCAAGTTGCAAGTTGGGACTTTTCAGCTGGAAAGAGATTTCAGATGAATGATCATGTGACTCGAGGGCACCTTTAAGTGATGCTGTCCATGTTTAAGGAACTGTTCAAAGGAAAATTATTTTTATTGCAAATGCACAAAATAACATAGTCATTCTGAGCAGTGAAATTCTTATGACATAATTGTTCTGCATAAGCCAATCAAATTCAATTATCACAACACTAATGCAGTCAGTTAATAGAAAAAATAACTAACCAGCAAAACAGCTTAGGTTAGTCTAATATGCATTTTCAATAGATTTTGGATGTGCTTAACTTTTTAATGTGCTAGCTCACTTTTTTTATAGTTAGAATATAGTTAGAATATTTGACATAGTGAAAGATAAAGGACAGAATATTTGCTGAAATAGCGGTGTGACAGATTTGAACAGATGCTGCAGTAGTTGAATATGTGTGTGTTTGGGGGCAGCGGTGTAGACTAATTGACCACCCTATGCCACAGCTGTGAAGGATTATTTGGAAATATGTTTCTGGTTTTCCTTTTTGGAACACCCTTGAATTTATTGGCTGTTGGCAGAACAATGGAGTTGTTTAAACAGGAGAATGTGCGTAGGCACAAGTAGCTTTCATACTTGTGCCTACTGAAGTATTTTATTTAGTATTTTTGTCAAGATTATTTGGACAAATTAGGATTGGGTAAGGATGGTGCTTAGCCTCGGACAGTGTTTTTAAAGTTTCTGGTTACTTGCACAGCTATAATATCAAAAGTCACTCTAGTGTGTTTTGTGAAAATAAATTCCTTTTCTTCTGACAGAATATTTTGCTCTCTTCCTTTTGCAACAGTAATCCCAATTGTGAAGAAATACTGGAAATTATTAACTTTCTACATCTTGCTGTAGTAGGCTACATTATGTTGATTAAATTTGTTTAGGGTTCAGAAAGAGGGTATGTAAGAGGGTATGTAATAGACGCTGGTGTGCCAGGCATGGGCAAAAACTCAGTATACAAAAATTATGTACACACTGAAATTTTTTTCTGACTGTTACTTCCCTGTTCCACTCAGACTGAAGAAGTTTGACCTTGAGGATGGTGACGAGAGCCTAAGTAACCTGGAAGCCCAGTGTGAAGCAAAGCAGGACTCCAAATTACTCCATGGCGCCAGCGGCATGCCTTTAGAGTCTATTGAATACATGGAATTAGGTACACACCTCAGTCAATTCCCTGACGGAAATGCAGACATGTCAAACAAGATTTATATTGTTACTTTTTTCTCATCCCCAGAACAACAGGATGTCCACAAATTCCTGCTCAATAATATGAGCAATGGTGGGATATTAGATTTGATGATGCACTATCTGAAATCCGTGGGCCTGAGGTTTATGGAGGAGTGGCCTCGGGGGCTGACCTCTGTGGTGTTGCAGGTGTATCACTGCTGGAGAAAGCACTGTAGTGGCCTGCCTAATCCACTGCTACGTGACTGCAGTGATCAGCATATACGGGTATGGGACACACGTTATTGCTTTCCCTGTGTATTTGTGCCTATATTTCTTGGCCGTGTGTTTTTTCTTTTTCTTTCCACCATTTTGTCTTTAAATATGGAGTTTCATGTGCAGGAAATGTTGTTGATGAGCTTATCCTGTATGGAGCTTCAGTTGGAACAATGGTCTCATAGCAAAGGAAAGAACGGTGAGTGTCAAACGGTTTGTTGCGTTTTGATTTTCCTTGATGTAACGTCCACTTGATTTGCGTTAATTTGTTTAACAAAAAAACATTGTAGGGTCCCCAAGAAAGTGCGTTGGAGGCCAAAGCAGTGTTGTGAGTGACACCGAGTTCCCTGGTCAGCATTTTGATGGGGACCTTTTACAGCTGGCCCTGGGATCATCACAGGCAGACTTGTTTGAGGATAACTGGGTGACAATTGTGGTGCGTGTTTATTGGCTGAAAGCACGCTTCTTGGCCCTGCAGGTAACCTTTACATTAATACATGTCGTTAACCCATATGGTTCTTCAGTCTTTACCATAACAGTAAATATTTGATTCTAATGTCAGACTGAGTAAATCTCACATGTCTTTGTTTAATTAATTAAATCCAATCGCATCAATGTTTTCTGTTGTCTTGTGTAATTCATAACCTAATATTTTTTCTGCCTGTGTGATCACAGGGAGACATGGACCAAGCCCTGGAGAGTTACGATGTGTGTACAGGCATGTTGCAGAGTCAGCAACAGACTAGCGAGGAAAACAAGTACACCATCTACCTACCCAACTTACGTGTGGACTCCGCAATCTCAGTGGAAGAGGTCAATGAAATGTCTCAACAGTAAAACACTGGCTCTTATGCCCTGTTTCTGTGGCATGCACACTGACACCACTTTAATATTCAGGGGTTTTTCTACCATTTGAACTATAGTTTGACCACCTATTGAGTTATTATATATTTATTTTAAATATGCTTTGACAGAGAAAGTCAGAAAGATGGAAGTGTGCTGAAATGGCACACTCCACTCATTGTACCACCTTAGACCACATCATTCTATTGTATGGATTGACAGATTCATATGTGCCATACAATCAAGACACAACTTTGGTTTATCTTGGGCACATTCTGAGGCAGGGGCTAAAGTATTCCTAGATCCCTTTTGCAAAATATAGCGTTATGTGAATGGTCCCAAACATTTGTTTCGATCCAAGTATATTTGATCGCCATCTTCGCCGAAAGCAACATTCTCTAACCTTTGGTGGCTGAGATGATACGAATGGTCATTGCGCGGTAGTGCATACTGTTGAGTGGAGAAGAGATTTTCTAGGGTTTGTGTCACTCAACTTCCCACAGTCCATTATATGTAAACATTCTCTGTTTGCTTTAGTCTTTCACAAACCAATTGAAAGTAATTAATGTATTCAGGTTAATGTCTATTTTTCCCCCTGTTGCACCAGACTTTCTCCTGTCTTAATTTAATAATTGATGGTGTAAATTCTCAATGCCTGTCAGTCAGTCTCATATAGCACTGTGAACCGCAGAACCTGAGCTCTGACAACATGTGTAGCAAGTTAAAGAACACTCAGCGTGTTGCAACCTAGTGCTTTGTCAGTGTCTGTGTCTGACACTTTCCAGTCTAAGGTGCTGCAGGGGTCCTGGGTAATTCATGTCATAATTATCCCTGCTTGTATGTTTTTATATTATTCTTTTAAATACTAAATGTCATATTTCAACAATCCTTCCAGCATTCTACATATCATTTTTTTTGTCTTTGTTTTGTTTTTCCTCCTTTTGGGCAGGTTGATAAGAAGCTGAAGTCTCTGGAGCGATGTCAGTCACTGGAGGAGATCCAGCGTCTTTTTGAGTCTGGCGACTATGACTCTGTGGTGCGGCTGCTGCAGCCCACCCTTAGTTATGGTTCTGGCCGGGTCAGTCCTTTGGAGTTTGTCAGTTCTGTGCCTGAGAGGCCTGCCCAGCTGCTGCTGCTGCAGGTTTGTTTTGGGATTAGTATTAATCTCTGGTATCTTTTTCTGCCGTCACGCAGCTAGGAAGTGGAGTGTCAATGTGGCATATAAACAATGTTAGTAGTCTGTTCTGTGAGCGTTATGACATTGCAGTAGATAGCCTTTAGGACATTTTTATGGATAATATTTTCCCTCTTGCCCTGTCCTCTCTGTGCCCCAGAACTCCCTTTTGAAACAGAAGGATTACCGTCAATGTCTGGAGTGCACTGAAGTGGCCCTTAACGAAGCCCTGCAGCAGCTCAACGCTGTCCCAGCCAGCTCCTACTCTGCCAAGGAGGAGTGGGTCTCCACTATCACAAAGCTGCTGGGAGGCATCGAGGTCTGCTTCACAGAGGACACTCAACTCCTAAGCAACGTCAACCGTTACACCAGCATGGCCAGGCTGGCCAACAACCTCATCCAGGTCAGACACGCCCCTGGGAACACCACGTTTGTTGGTAAACGCACCGGGTAATAAGAAATAAATTCATATTCTTATTCATTTGATTTTTTTGCCTCCAGCTGATTGACTGTAGCATGGTGATCCCTGATGACCCCAAGGAGCCTAATTTCTCCTCAGTCCTGCCCTGGATTCTGCTGCATCACATCATCAAGCATGAGGAGGCCGCGTTCAATTGCCTTCTTCGCCAGCACATTTCTAGGGAGGACGATGAAGGTATGTGGCAGGGGTGGTCCCATACGTTTCAGGACCACAGTGATGTCTCGTTTACATTATTTGTTCCCTGTGACCCTCCTCAGATGAGTCTCACACCCCCATGCTGCCCTCGTCTCTGATGCTGCTCAACACTGCCCATGAGTATCTAGGTCGCCGTTCTTGGTGCTGCAACTCCGATGGAGCACTGCTCAAGTTCTATGTGAGTAGTGGTTGCGATTGCGACGAGCGGCTGGGAGGCCCCATGGTGATGCAAACTGACCATAATTGCCCGGGGTTGGGGAAAGTGGTGTACAGGGATTTTGCATGCTCTGGTTACTCTCTGATGGTTGAGTGTCTACAAAGCTAACATAGATTGTCGGTTGTGTTAGTGTCCCCTCACCTGTTGACCTATGTTACTTCCTGTTTGGACGAGTAGTAAAGGAAAGAAGCAGTATGGCTGGGTGCGAATGCCTAGGAGCATGGGTTGCTGTAATCTTCAGCTTTCCTAACGTGCATATTATACAGAGCATTTTTCTTTTTAAATGCATGGTATTTCATTAGAGGGTTATGTCGTACACCTGAGGAAGATGTGCTGACCAATCAGCAGTCTATTTTTGGATGGGGAACTATTTCACTCTCGGCTAGGTGATAAATTAATAGTCTTCCTTAAAGTTTAAGCCAGCATTTTCTTATCTGTGTACACTTAAAAAAAAAAAAATCAATACAAAATAATTATATTTAATTATTTCTGGGATTTCTCTTGACGTTAGAGATTCTCACAGTCACACCTACTCCCGACACTTATGTTAATTTCTAATGGCTTTGAAGGTACTTGTATAATTTAATTGGGTTCAAAATACTCTGTCATCATGTTCAGGTTCGTGTTCTGGAAAAAGAGCTGACTGTTTCTAAACCAGAGGATACCCATCCCTACAAAGAGGAATTGGAGATGGCCTTGGAGCAGTGTTTCTACTGCCTGTACGCCTACCCCAGCAAGAAGAGCAAGGCTCGCTACCTGGAGGAGCACTCTTCTCAACAGGTCAAACACCCCACTCACTTAATGATGTATTCCTGGCTTTCCTTAAGACATTTTTTTTCTACAGCAATGACTTGTAGAATAGTTACAGGGGGGTGAAGTAACAGATTGGAAGCTGGGGATGATTAGGTGGCCAGGACGCTGGGGTTTACCACATGTTCTCTTGTAAGTGTTATAGGATCCCTAATATAAAAGCAACTACTTTCTGGAAGCTTTGCCTGGCCCTTTTTGACATCTGTGTAGCCTTGTTTGTAGCTCAAATGATTGAAGATTGAAGTTTTGTGACTCTTTACTGAACTTTTTACTCCGACAAAACACTGCCACATTGCAATACATGAATGGCATAAATAAAGGGATGAATAAACAAAAAAGCCACCGGCCATAACATTTTCCCAAAATGATGTCAAAAGCCACAAAATGCCAGTGTTCTTACATATTTTCATCATTATTCAGGTAATATATCATTATAATTGTGCCATAACCAAAGGAAAGCATGGCAGCTGGGGATCTATATAAACACCTACATTAACATGTGAAAGGGTCTGTTATGTGATGACACATTCTCCCTTTTCTTTCTCACTCTCTTTAATACTGTCCAACTGAGGTGAGTAATAGTAAAGAAAGAGAGCACGATGTTGTGGTCATAAAATCTGATTACAATTGACTGTCTTTGGATCAAATTGTTCCAGCCCATGCTGTTTTTCCCTTCTAATTATCTAGGGAATTATCAGGGTTTTAATTAGAAAAGTGACTACCAGGGTTGCTGAGTTTAAAAACATGGTTGTTCCCGAATGTGTGTGTTATATTGTTTTTACCATACAGAACCAACAATCATATCTGCCTTTCTATGGACTGCAGGTAGAACTCCTGTGGAGCAACGCCCTTTTCATGTTCCAGTATTTCAAGCCCAAGACTCTGCCAGAGTTCGACAGTTACAAGACGAGCACAGTGTCTGCTGACCTGGCCAATCTGCTCAAAAGGATCTCTGGCATCGTGCCCAACAGTGACACACCAATTCTCACCATGGATGAGGTGTCAGCCTACATTGAGAGCACGGCTGGGAAGGTCAGTACTGGGTGTTTATGATTCACAGATGTGAATTGACTTGACATGGACAGTCGTGAATGACGAAGCGGCATGACATAACACTGTAGAGATTGTATGTTCATATATCTGTTTTTCAAATGAAGGACTTATGTCTGCGACTCCAGTGGAATTTGTAAGATTACTGTTAGACTTCATGTTGGCTGCATTATCAATGACGATGACCTCTACCATTGGTTGTCTTTCCTTCCAGGAGCCTGTCCCTTGCCTTCCTGAGGGTGGTGCTCCAGCACCCCCGGTGGTCAATGAAATCTACTACCTCTTGGCTGACTACCACTTCAAGAACAAGGAGCAGTCAAAGGCCATCAAGTTCTATATGCATGACATTTGTGTGTGTCCAAACAGGTCAGTTCTCAATAAATTTTGCTATTGTATAGTATTTTAAAGGGGTCACCTATCTATTGTAATATTACAAATGTTAGCAATGATACCTTTCTGTAATAACATTTATTTCAACACAATGTAGAAAAAGCACATTTTAAATGGAACTCAAAATAGAATGAGGAAGTATTGTCTTCCTTTGTAATCTGTTCATAGAATACTCCAAGGTCAGAACCGCGTCTTCAGTGGGTGCAGGGCGCCCAGTCAACACAAATTTTTTCATCATTTAAAAGTATAATCACAAGCGGAATGTTTTTTTAAAAATAATTTCTTTTTTCATTTGTCACATTTAGTTTAGACAATTAGTTTTGCATTGATAAATGATAATTTGTTTCATGATTTCGTAATTCATTTTTATGAACAACCAATCTCTGACCCCGGGAATGTCAGATCTTGCCTGCTACTTTGCTAAAGTCTGAGCTGTGAAAGATGCCTGGCTAATGTCATCTAAAATGGAACGTAAAATGTATTGTACTCAAGTGAAAAGAACCTTTCTGCACTTGATAAATGCCTGGAGTGGAGTTGAACCGAATGAGAAATTTTATTGGCCAAACGTTAGGTCTAGTAACAAAGACGTTAGCCGCAGCATGACAGCCTCAAGTGAGAGGTCTGACAGATGCTAGCCGGTACAAATTTCTGTAAGAGACCAAGTATTTGCTGTCTTGGTGCTGCTAAAACTGGTGGTCTAACTCGCATGCAATCATCAGTCATGCTAGCATTGACCCACCATAGACTTCCACAATGTCATTCATTGCAGAAAATACAGTGGATATAAAAAGTTTACACACCCCTGTTAAAATGCCAGGTTCTTGTGATGTAAAAGAATGAGACAAAGATAAATCATGTCAGAACTTTTTCCACTTTTAATGTGACCTATAATGTGAACAATTCAATTGAATTTTCTACTATAACCTGATTGCACAAGTGTGCACACCCTTAAACTAATACTTTGTTGAATCAGCTTTTGATTTTATTACAGCGCTTAGTCTTTTTGGGTAGGAGTTTATTAGCATGGCACATCTTGACGTGGCAGTATTTGCCCACTCTTCTTTGCAAAAGCACTCCAAATCTGTCAGACTGTGCACAGCCCTCTTCAGATCCCCCCTCAAATGTTCAATTGGATTCAGGTCTGGGCTTTGGCTGGGCCATTCCACAACGTTAATCGTCTTCTGGTGAAGTCATGCTTTTGTGGATTTGGATGTGTGCTTTGGGTCGTTGTTGTGCTGAAAGGTCTTCAGCTTTCTAACGGACGCCTGAAAGTTTTGTGCCAAAATTTCCTGGTATTTGGAACTGTTTGTAATTCCCTCCACCCTGACTAAGTCCCCGGTTCCAGCTGAAGAAAAACAGCCCCAAAGCATGATGCTGCCACCACCATGCTTCACTGTGGGTATGGTGTTCTTATGTCCAGTGTTGTTTTTGCGCCAAACATACCTTTTGGAATTATGGCCAAAAAGTTCAACCTTGGTTTCATCAGACCGTAACACATTTTCCCAAGTGCTTTTGGGGGACTTGATGTATGTTTTTGCAAACTTCAACCGGGCTTGGATGTTTTTCTTTGTAAGAAAAGGCTTCCGTCTTGCCACCCTACCCCATAGCCCATTCATATTAAGAATATGGGAGATTGTTGTCACATGTGGCACACAGCCAGTACTTGCCAGAAATTCCTGCAGTTCCTTTATTGTTGCTGTAGGCCTCTTGGAAGCCTCCCTGATCACTTTTCTTCTTGTCTTTTCATCAATCTGGAGGGACATCCAGTTCTTGGTGATGTCTCTGTTGTGCCATATTTTCTCCACTTGATGATGATTGTGTTCCATGGTATATCTACTGCTTTGGAAATTATTTTGTACCCTTCTCCTGACTGATATCTTTCAACAATGAGATCCCTCTGATGCGTTGGAAGCTCTCCGCAGACCATGGCTTTTGCTCTGAGATGCAACTAAGGAAATGTCAGGAAAATCCTACTAGAAAAGCTGAACTTTATTTGTGATTAATCAGAGTCACTTTAAATGGTGGCAGGTGTGTAATGACTTCATTTAACATGAGTTTGAATGTGATTGGTTAATTCTGAACACAGCCACATACCCAGTTATGAGAGGGTGTGCACACTTATGCAACCAGGTTATTATGAAGGTTTTATTTTTCACTTGTCCCCCTCAAAGATTTCAGTTTGTTTTCAATTGAATTGTTCATATTATAGGTCACATTAAAAGTAGAAAAAGTTCTGACAGTATTTATCTTTGTCTCATTCCTTTACATCACAAGAACCTGGCATTTTAACAGGGGTGTGTAGACTTTTTATATCCACTGTACATTATTCCTCGGTTGATGTAGACACCACCAGGACATCGGCAGTACAAAGCTGCTGATGCAGCTGATCTTAAACATTCAGTTTCCTGTCTCAAATCCTGCTCAGTATACACTGGTTCAAACATAGTATACAATATCACCATGTGAGATCACTTCCAAAAATTATATTTCCTTATCTAAATGAGAAGCTGTTGTGTTGCGTTACATAGTTAATAAAGTCAGTTAGCTACTATAACAGGGTTTTACAGGGAGAGGGTAAAAGGATCAATAAAAACTGAAAACAAACCGCTTTGGGTTGTCCTCCTGGCGGTGGTGTAGGAGGATTGGTTCAGGCAGTTCATGTTTTGACATATTTTTCCTTCTTTCCTTGCACCTGTTGAAGCCAATCAAAAGGGAGGTCAACATAGCTTGTTGTTGCGCTCTTTCTGTCTTCAGAAGCGGCCTCTCTTTCTCTCCAGTTCCTTTAATTTATTCCACAGCATGTCCTTTGGCTTCTTTTTCTATGTCACCTCCCTCCCCAGCCTGCTCTCCCGGAGCTTCTTTATACCTTCCCTTGAGAGGTCCTAATGGTGGGCAGCTGTGCTTGGCTGGCCCTGCTTGTTGCCTCTGGAAAGTACTGGAACCTGACAGCTTTCTGTTTGGGGCAATTGTGCAACACTGATGCGGCAGACAGGGTCCTTCTTCCTTAGTATTCCTGCACTCCTTTTAAGCATGTGTGGAATAAATGTCACTGACCAAGAAAGCTCTGAGACATGATAGACCAGGGTGAAAGTCCCCTTTTAAGCAACTCTAGGAATTTATGAATTTTAAGTTATGCAATGATAATCCTCTGGCATCTTTTTAATGGTTGCAGGTTTGACTCCTGGGCTGGCATGGCACTGGCAAGGGCTAGCCGCATACAGGACAAGCTCAATTCCAATGAGTTGAAGAGTGATGGCCCAATCTGGAAACACTCCCTGGCTGTGCTCAACTGTTTTAAGAGGGCCCTGGAGATTGACAGCTCCAACCTGGCTCTTTGGATTGAATATGGCACCATGTCTTATGCCTTGCACTCCTTTGCCTCACGCCAACTTAAACAGTGGAGGAGTGAGCTGCCCCCTGAGGTTGTCAAACAGGTACAGTTGACAGACCAGTGTATAGAATACTGTCATATGCTGTGTTCTCCTATAAAATGAAATTAATATTACTCCTGTTGTCTGTGTGTGTGACATGTTAAGTTTGGGGAGAAACTTCAAATCAGGCATAGAATGTTAGAATAGTGTAGAATTACTTTTAGGTTTAGCTTTTACCGGTTTGGTTTAAGTGTTAGAGCTTTGTTAAGTTTAAGCATAAAGTTTAGGTTATTGAGATTATGGTAAGGGGTCTTGGGGATTTTGATGCATGAGTGGTTAGGTTTCAGGTCCCCACAAGGATGGAAAAACAAACGTGTGTTTTTTGTGTATTTATTTAGATGGAGGAGAGGAGAGACTCCATGCTGGAGACATCTTCCCAGTGTTTCCAGGGTGCGTCACGGTGTGAGGGGGATAGTGATGAGGAAGAGTGGCTCATCCACTACATGATGGGAAAGATCGCTGAGAAACAGAAGAAGCCGCCCCGGGAATACATCCAGCTCTTCAAACAGGTGCACGAAACCTGTCTTTACATTTGCAGTGTAAATGCTGAAAACCAAAAAAAATTGTTTTCATGCATAATTGGGTTAAAAGAAATCAAGTACAAGTTATTGCAAAGATTTTCTCCAGATTAGCTCTTTTTAACAGAAAGATGCCAGAACGTGCCAATATTGTCCAGTAAGATGTCATCAGTTTTTGCTCGGCTCTGTCCCTCCTTTCATAGGTTCTAGCCTAAACCAGCCTCCCGTTTAAAAAAAGGACTAGTCATTAACAGCACTCTTGTGGATGCACAACTGATGCAAGCAAACGCAGTCTAGTAAGAGACAGCTGTGAATTAAATTGTCCAAATGGACTATGCACAAAACATTATTTTTATTTCCAAATAGTTCATCCAATAGGATGAAAATACACTCAAATTAAAAGTGACAACTTCTGCCATTATCCAAATATTTATGACCTGCACTTCTCAATGTCAGTAGTGTTTCGTATCCATAGCAAATGACAAAGATTATTCTTTCCAGTTCCTTTGCAACAGTTCTTCTATATCAGCCCAAGTACCATGTCTCTGTAGGAAGCAGTTTCTGAACGCATATCTGCAGTGGAACTTAATTATTGGCACCCTAGGTGAATATAAAGGAAAAGGCTGTGAATTTTTTGTTTATCAGCTTGGTCTTTCATTCAAAATGACTCAAACCTTGAGTGAAAAGAAAATCTAAAAATAATTCATAATCATTTCATTCGAAAACATTTGTGCCACTATTATAGGCAACTTTAGAAATCTCTGGAAAAAGCTTGCTATACACCACAGTCTATTACGTCAATACTTGTACAACCTATGCTGTGATTAACCTACCTGAAAGAGGTAGGTTAATCTTGCCCCCACGCAAAGTGAGTGATGCTTCAAGTTCTCCAAGGAACAGCTGGGGAATTGCAAAAGTCAGGGTAACCAAGTCTCCAAAAGATTAGATCCTGTTTTATTTCCAAAGGCCCTGTGAATGCCATTCGGATACATAGCAACATGGACTCCAAGTACCAGGAGATTTTAGGCCAAAACTCGTCTGCCTAAAAATGGGGTTTGTCGTCAAATTTTCCAGTAGGAGAATGATCCAGAGCATACCCCCAAACCCACACAAAAATGCATCGCTGACCATTATTGTAGAATTCCATTTTGTTATGGAATTATTATTTCTTTTTTTTCTTTCTTGGTTGGATTCAAATTATACTTTCAGTTTAAGATTAAGCTGACAAACAGCAATGGCATTTCCACAGACATTTTGGGTGTTTACCTTTGGTGCCAAAATTACGGAAAAGGTGCTGTATCAATAAGAACTTAGGTTTACATAATTAGTTACACACATTTCTTGATTGCAGTTTTTATTCCCTTTTAAATTCCCCTTTCATTTGGTATCAAGATTATTCAGTTATTTAGGATCAAAACAATAGTTAAAAAAAATGCAGAATGACCTACAAACTCTAAAACACTAAGGCTGCCTTTTCACACACCACGCTTTTAGTGCTCTGACTTTGAAGTCCTGACATACAACAACCACTTGTGTGGACTAGTCACTAAGATCCACTTGACATAAGATTTGTGTTGTTTTTCCTGTAAAATAAAAATTGGAAATGTGTTAATATGCCTCCAATCTTGATGGCATGCACATCATTTATATACATGCCTGTAGACAATAATTCTGAGAGGTGGACAGGGTTTATCACTGTCTATTTATGAGTCTCAAGTGATGTAACCTAGCCTTGTGGCATTAGGTTTAGTACCTTTTAAATCCACTAAATATGTGTGTATGTAATGTGTATATCATGTTTATTCTCTCATTAACAATTCTTGATACAGCAACTATTAAGGTCGACTATGTCACAAAACAGTCAGTCGTAGCTAATTCCTTTTAAACAAAAAGCATTCTGCAAACCAGTGCACCATCCAAATTTTCAACACAGCTAGGTACTACTACTAAGTTAGATTTCTAAAAACAGTCTGCAAAACAAAGCTTAACAAAGCCTAATGAAACAAACTAAATATTTTGCTTTGGTCAGCATATTTAGCTAGCTAGTTTAGAAATTTATGTTTTTTTGTTTGTAACAATTGCACATCCTTAAGATAAGGTCTCAGCTGTTAGTTGCCTGAGTCATTCCAAATTCTGGGGACCATCATCTTCAAAAAGTTCAATGTTTTGGAGTGTCCCAGTCAAAACCCAGACCTCAGTCCAAGTTAGAAAATGTGGAGTTGAAAATTGCTGTTCCCCAAAGATTCCCATCCAACTTGATGGACCTTGAGCAATTCTGCAAAGGACACGCAAGTGAAAGTGTCTAGGAAGAAGTAAGGAAATGATTTACCATGAAAAGACCATAGAAAGACATGGACCATGACAACCAGTGTTCCATTGCTTTTTTAACACCCATCTGATTATTATAAATGGTAACTGATGTTCTCTCCTCTCTTGTCTTTCCACACAGGCAGCGCATTATCTGCATGAGGAGGCTGCCAGATACCCCCGAAAAATACACTACCACAATCCCCCTGACTTAGCTATGGAGGCCCTGGAGGTAAACATGCTTTACACCTGACAGTTACTAGCTCCAGTTCTCACTGGGATATAATTTAGTTTTTGTTTTGCACATAAAGCAACCAGTTCAAAAAATACAGTAGGTAATTGCAAATTACATCTGTTTATCACTATGTATCGCTTTCATGGAACGTCTGTTAATTATCCCAAAAATGTACATGGATATTGTCAGAATATAAACATTATTTCAGCAGATAGCTACATGATCTAAAATGCTTAAAATGTGAGCCATGTTTGTGATGCTTTTGTTCTCAACTCCATGGGAATATATTTAGAGTAGCAGGAAAACGCATTGCCAAGATGAGGGAAAGGCATTACTTCCGTTTATTGAAAGTATCAAAGGAGGAATGAAGGACAATGACACTTATAGGCAGTTACTGAGAAAAGACGAAGTTACCTTGGAAGTGTATTATTCCATGGTGTGAAGCTGAATGTGAACAATGTTAATATTACTCCATGCTCACAATCCCACTGTGGCCTGCGTTCTATGTCAGATATGGGCTTGCAACACAGATGTATAAATAGTAGGAAATCGGAGAGAGAAAAATAAAAGCATTGCTGATCAAGAAGGCAAAAGGGTGGACTGCAAATATGGGGATAACCTATGCTAGATGAAGTATACCCAGTTTATGGAGAAGTTCCTATAAAACAAATCATTTTGTAAATATTTTCAGGATCACAAATTCTAAACTACAGGAGAACAGGAGAAATTCTAAACTATCAAGTCAACCCAAATGAATTTAGGATGGAGACCGCAGAACAAGAAAATGTAATCACAAAACCGTTTGCAAGGACATTTTCCAAAGACTCTTCCATTTCACATCAGACAAACAATGAGCTGTTAACCTGCATACTCTGGCAGCAAACAGCATGTTTCTGAAATTGTACTAACATTCACTCACAAATGCAAAATACTTTATGATGCAGCCTCAGAAAGAGTTTGTATACAGGGTCTTGGTCTAACAACGAAAAAAGCCATCAATGACATGTCTTGTTTTATAAAGTTGTCAGCATGTATTCACATTTTCTCATTCTAATCAGTTGTGCACTTTGCAGCAGGGCTTGACTTTTTATGGGCAAGTGGGTCAGGTCTTTTTTCTTGTCCTATAGCCACAAGTACTTGTCCAAAACAGAAGTGTTTTTTGAATACAGGGGAGAAAGCAGCATCTCTGTGTCTCGCAGGGAAACACTGTTAACCATTTTGGGACAAATGTACATTATATTTTAAAGTGAAATAAGTAATAGGCCTACATGTATATAGTTTAATGCCAACTCCTTTACTTGGACCGTACACGATCAGTTGCATGGATATGGTGGAGGAGATAACAGCTGGCCACAATCTGACTCCTTTTAAATTTCGCAGTTCGAAATCGAACCTAATTATTTTAGATTTTCTAACTAGAATAGAGTTGAGTAGAATCGGGTCTGGTAAATCGGCGATATTCCAAGTCTAAGGGCTGTTCATGGGCACAATGGAACAGTGCCTGGATTCAGCACCTAGTCATGATGTATTAGGCCATGTCAAACAAACCCCAGAGATGCCTTATTGCCATTATAAACCTCTTACCCATGCCAAATATTGTTTGCCATACATGTGGGGCGGGATACAGGTAAATTAAGATATAGTTACCTTTCGTGACCGATGTCTTAACTAGACTGCAAACTGTCGTAGCAGAGGGCCTATACTTCACTTTAATGTAGCCCTGTGTGAGTCCAAAATCTCTCTCCCCGTAGCTGTATTTCCGTCTAAGCGCCACCATCCTGAAGCTGCTGGAGGCTGAAGAGCCTGATCTGGACCACGAGGTCTTCTTCAACGTCCTGGTTGAGGCCGCCACTGGACCCTTTGCCCGGGGTGAAGAGAAGACCATGCCCAGGTCCCACGAGAAGTGAGGGGATTCACACTCCAGTCTAATCTCTTTATGAAAGTCATACTGTGACTTGATAAAAATAACAAAGAAAATTGAATGAAGTACATAAAAATGTCCCCAGTCTGGCACAGACTTTTGTTTTGAGCCTCTCTCTTTCACCTTAGGGAGAAGCCCCTCTCGTTGATGGACGAGGACTCCCACTGCTCCGTGTCGTCTGTGTGTGATGCGGCTGCCGTTCACGAGACCTCCCTCCCATCCAACGCTGCAGGTCTGACATCCCCACCTTACACGGCCACTCCGGTTGACCACGATTACGCCAAACGTAAAACCCTCCGGCGGCAGCAGCAGCAGACGTGGCAGCAGCAGAAAGAGGAGGAGCAGCAGGCCGATGGTACAGTCCCAGTCCTAGACTCTGTCTCTGGGCCTCTAGGGTTGGGCCTTCCTTCACTGGGCTGGGGAGGAGTGGTGATTAGGAGGCTGACCACTATGATTGATAAAGGCTCTGACCACTCATGCACTGGGTGATTGGGATATCATGGTAAAATGGGCAATATGGCATCTCAGTATATTTGGATATTGTTTTACTGCTTTGTAAAAGAAACAGCATTTTGGAACAAGTGAGTGTGCGAGTGTGCGAGTGTGCGAGTGTGCGAGTGTGCGAGTGTGCGAGTGTGCGAGTGTGCGCGCACTGTTTGGCAGGGTGTTGGTGTGTGTTTTTCGGTGTGTAAACTATGTAGGCAATATTTATACTTATTTTCTATTTCACATTTCCTTTGCTTCTCCTTTTGATTACATTCATTTTCTATTGCAACTTTGCTTGTGTCTCTGCGTAGATGTTTACTTTAAACAACTCAATTTAGTATTGTCATGCACAGATGGGTCACTTGTATTGGGAGGCAGTTTAAAGGCCGGGGCACTACAGTACAAATTAACCCAGAAATGTGTGCTCAGACTTAGACAACAAAACATTTGCTTATGCAGGTGTGCAGATGTCAACCCCAAACAGCTATTTTGGGTTTCATACTACCCTGCACAATTGACCAATCACGTGTGGTGGAAACAAAGCTCTCATCCACTCTTGTCGCACTTGCATTGATCATGCCAGCTGATGTAATGTCATGTTGTGTAATGTAGCTTGCAAACCAATTCCCAAGTAAATGTAGTCTTCCCATGTTCTGTGGCAAAATCTTATCACCAAATCTCACAAGTATCACACTTGCATAAAACACTTGCACTTAAAGAAAACACACAGAGGAATACATTACTACTAATAATTAAAAAGTAGTAACAGATTCATTGATCATGAAGATAGTTGGTAGTTTCAGACCTTGTATACATAAACGTAACAGCCAAAACATACAAGGATGACTCTTAGAGATCACATAAAAATATAGTACATCTGTGGGTTTTCCACTTACAACTGATGATTATTGTGTAATCCTGTGAACTGTTCATTTTTGCTCACAGCATCATTTGAAAGGATTTTCACTACTGCTTTGTTTAATATGTTTGTTTGCTATGTTGCAAAGATGTCAAGGAGTAAAAACTAAGTGAAAACATTGAATTAATACCACTTTAAATATTGAATGTAAGTTGAAAATCTATTACACACTGTCGTGCAAATAGTTATATTCACATTTTTTCTTTTTCGTCATTTAACTGATGCTCTTATACAGTGACTTTCCTCAGTATACTGCAAAAACAGCCCTTGGCATTTTGTGTCCTTCCCCTTTAGCTTCTGTGTCTAAATACTGCCGCCATATTGCCCATGTTGCCAGTGTTTCTGTCACCCTTTCCAGATTCTTTCCTACCTACCTACCCACATATCCACCTGCCTGCCTCTCTGCCTGCTTGCTTCTGCCACCTGCTTTGTCATGTATATGCATGTGGATCCCAGGGAATGAATGCTGATACTGGACAAATTCAGTCGCTTCTCAGATGATCCACTAAACGGTCTACCATGTGACTAGGCCATGTGCTACAATTTGGCTTGGATTTGGTGTTTGGTGTTGGCTTACGTATGCAGCAGCGATCTTAACCTGTTTTATGCAAGTTTGTATTTTTTCTCATGAGTCTTGCTCTGGAGGCAGGTGGAAATCTAATTGCTTGCCTCAGTGTTTATTGCCATTCATGATATTTGGCCATGATTAGTACTTGCTTCTAATCTAAATCTTAACCCTTACTCTTAATTTTAACAGTAATCATAACCTTAGCCCTTAGAAACTTCTGTTATGGTTACATTAAAGTTAATAAATGCATAATTCCATGCCCTAGGGGCCGATCTACCTCCAAAACCAGATTCATGATGGGAAACGGCTAACCTGCTGATGTGATTCTGCTGGAGAGTTATATGATAATGTTTTTAATTGCAATTGTTTATATGATGTATTGCCATATCAGTCAGAAAGTGTATTGCTCCTTATTAGCACGCATCCTCTGAGATGGATGTCAGAAATCGACTCGAAGCCCCGGCAAGTTTGCCATTGGTTAACAAGACCTTGACAGGCATCATTGGGAGTATAGTCAATGCTGCTCTCAGTCAAAGCATAATGTGTGATCTACTGTTGTATTGTCACAATTTTCAACAAAACAAGAATGCAACATTTCTTTAATGTTTTTAAAACAATCTCCCAATATTTTCAACAGCCAGCCCCATAATTATTAACTTAACTAGGTCTCCAATGTGGCTGGCACCCTGGGATGGTACTGAACATAACTGTTTAAACTAGAATTGGCCTTTAGTCCCCTCCAACGATTTGCTCCCTTGAAAAAAGGAAAAGGTAATGCAGGGAATGAGCTATATTGTAGCCTTCTAACATGATTAATATATCGTTGGGTAAGCCTATTAAGGCCACCAAAATCTAAGTTTACAGACTGTCAAGGTTCGTGCTTAAAATGCTTTGGTATTTGGGTCTCAGAAATGTCAGTAGTGGAGTGCCTGGAAAATCAATTTTTTTTAAAAAAAATTGCTTGAAAAGTAATTGAAATTACAAAAGCTATTATATGAGAGAACATTTAGCAAAATCTCAAAATTATCACTAGTTTCCGAGTGTAGTGCTTTCAATCACAATCAAATTAAACTTTACAGGTACTACATATTTGCAAGATGTGGATAGTATTATTCTACTGTACTACACATGCTGGTCTTTGTTTACCGACCAATAACTAGCTTCTATACAATTATCTCTCAGACGTAACATTTGTTAGGTAGCTTTCTGTCTTTATTCTGATAATATTAGCAAGCCAACTTGACTGAAACAAGTTTGTTGAACTATAACCTTTACTTCGGAAACGCTATAAATCCAAGAACGACATTTTGTTTATTTTCTAGTTATAACGTAGCCAAAAAAATAACATTTAAATCAGCGTTTCTAATGGTTTTCCTGCAAGCTAGTTTCAAAATTAAAGCAGTTAATTAAGGCGGCATTTAATTTCAATATTCATCCCAAAACACTAGCCTATATTTTAAATAATGTTTACTTGGAGGAAGGAAGATTGCGTTGCATGTGGAATTACCTTTTCTACAAAGATCCACTAAACTCTCTTGAACACGTGATAACCAACGCACTGCACTAAATATCTACTTTCAATACTGGCATTGTCAGTTAAACTATCCACCCTAAGTATCATGTTTTACCTTAATATTAAGTTACAAATAAACAGAACGTCAATTTAGTGTCTTCTCATTTAAGCAGAGTCGCGCATATACAACGGAAAAATATCTTGTTTCTAACTTGATGCGCTTTGATGCCACTGACAGTGTTGACATTCAAGGCCCATTTGTTCTTTGATTCACTCGTATGCGTTCTTGCTCCAGCATTGCACATGCGGAACAGAATTCCACTGAATGGTTACCACTTTTTGATCGGGGCTGTGATGATTTATTTTCTCCAAACCGTCAAAATGATGATAATAAATCGTAACTACACTGTATGAAGCAGAACACAAGTTGTTATATTTACGCAATAACCTAATTTCTAAATTATACTCAAAAACATGAATTTTTATTACATTTTAATGTTCATCACTACATTATTATTATCTTTTTATTAAAACAATGGTTTGTGTATATTGATATTATTAGTTTTTCATGTACTGTGTTTAGAGTAGGTGTCTTTTATGCTAATTTCCTGTTAAGCCCACCTGAAATAAGTGCTATTTTTAAATAAATATAATGTTTATAACAATTTAGGTTTTATTTCACAGTAATGTGAAACCTAAACTTCACCAAATGTATTGGAAAATGCAAGTTGTCTTTGCTCGAGATCTAATATATTGTGGCAGTAGACTAAGCTATGTTGCTGCTATATTAGTTGGTGACAAATTATATTAAACATTCGATTAAAATGGTAATACACGCATTAATAAAATGTACTTGTACATGAACATTAAAAAGCCCAGAAATAAATGAAAAACCAGATTTTCCTATATTTTTCTTGTAACTTCTAAATTGACCGTCAGGAAATAGTGGCACATGGACATCCATAACTCAGGAATGGCAAATCTGATGGGCTTAATAAAAGGTTAACAAGTACCCTGCTCAAATAAAATTAAGGGAGCACCTAAATCACATTGGGTCTCGATTAACAAAATATATTAAAGATCAAAATCTTTACTGTACATTGGGTAATTCGTTAAGGACAACATGACGTAACAACGGTCAATGGAAACCAAAATCACCCAACGATTGAGGTCTGGGTTCAAACTCACACTGAAAATTTAAGTAAACAATTGAAATCAAAGGCTATTCCAACCTGCGTGAATTTCATTGTGGCAACTCAATGTGACTCAGTAGTGTGTATGGCCCCCACGTGCCTCTATGCACTCCCGACAACGTCTGGGCATGTTCCTGATGAGATGGAGGATGGTGATCTGGGGGATCTCCCAGACCTGGATCAGGGCATTAGTGAGTTTCTGGACATTCTGATGTGCTAATTGGCGGTGTCGGATGCACCAATACATGACATCCCAGAGGTTCTCAAATGGAACTGGGGAATGTGAGCGCCAGTCAATGGTATCAATGCCTTCGGTCGACAGTATCAAAGATCTTTGAAAAATCTTTACATTAACCAGCATACTGATTTCTATGATGTAGACAAATGAACTTATCTAAAACAAGCCTTGTGGCTGAAATTGTACAATATCCCAATGTAAAACGTCACTAGCACATTTGGAGTAAATATTTCAAAATCTTTAAAATGTTTTCAATTATCCCTTGATAACACAGAAGAGGAAGTGGGAGTGGTGGCCCCTCCATTTTATATGTTTGACTGGCACCCATGCCAGTTTCGCAGTTGGCCACATGATCTGTATTTGTGTTTTTTTTCCTGGCAGAGCGCAGTCAGGACAGTGTGGTGATGCTGTCTGACTCCAACTCCACCCAGGATGCCTTCACAGACCCCACCAGCTCCCAGGACAGTGGCCATGTTAAGTTACAGTCTGCTTTCACAGACCCCGCTAGCTCCCAGGACAGTAGCCATGTTAAGTTACAGTCTCCATCTGGAAAGGGCAGCACTTCTTCATCTGAGAACACCACCCCTGTCAAGGAGCAGCCACCAGTGGAAGACACTTGTATGTTTTGTTCCTTTTATCCTAGCCTGAAGTGCATTAATGGAAATGTATTCTATATAAATACATCAGCATATTTTTGAGGAATTAAAGTCAGTGTTTCTTGTGTTAAAGAGGACAGAAAATTCTGAATGGATCATATTAATGATTCTTTTTTTTTATTTAAACCCTGAATTCTTCAAGACTCTCATGGTGAAAAAAGCAACGGAGGTGGGACCTCAATCTCGATGGAGGATAAAGAATTAATCCAGGAAGTAGTGGACGCCATGTCAGTTACAGTACCGGAGGCTGGTTCCCCAAAGACCATCATAGATTCTTGCCCTCATCCACTGCCTGTTCCATCCACCCCACCAAAGGCATCGTCCTTTCACCAGGCAAATCAGGCCACCCCCCAGACTCCAATTCATCAGGCCACCCCCCAGACTCCCGCCAGTGATGGAAAGTGCCGTCAATCAAGGTGGCCAGAGCCCCCATCAGAGGTGGTGGAGGTGCCCAAGGCCCTCCCTAATGACCGGACTGAGCAGCGTCGCATGCTAGTGGAGATGTGTGTCCGTGCTCTCTTCCTCTGCCTAGGACGATTCCCCCAGCACTATAAGAGCCTCTACCGCTTGGCTTTTTTCTACACCAACAGCAAAACACACCAGGTTAGTTAGTCAATCCAACCTCCCTCTATATCATGTGTGGCAAACATTAATTCACAAATTGTTTTGACAGATTTATTACCCCTATAACCAGTGACATTTCCTGCCATTAAACCCATCCATCTAATTCACACAATTTTGTGTGTGCGGTATATTTGGTTTGTATTTGGACTTTCTCTTACCAATTTGCCATTTTGCTTCTGTTACTTTTTCTTTTATTTTTACCATACTGGGTGGCAACAGCACAGTAATCTCCACCAGTTTTGGCACAGCGTTTTGCTTGTCAGACCCTCCTAATGGACGCCGTGTCTCAGGGCAGCGTTCTTGTAATTGATAGGCGTGTAGTGAACTAACTGTTAGTTGCTCTGAATGACAACCTCTGCTAAATGACAAAAATGTGAAATGTAAATAAAGTAGCCATTTACTGTAATTAATATCTGCCAATAGTACTTGTGCCAGCCCTGTTTTGAACAAACTTGAAGTTTAGATGAAGTGAACTGCTCCTCTTTACTAATGCCACTGCAAAACTTGTGCTCCTAGAAACCATTAAAACTGAATGTTCTGTAGTGTAACAGGTGGGCTGGGGATCCCCAGGGGACTTCACTTTACCATGTTCTCACAATACTTAAAAAATAGGTACCAAAACTACATATTACTATTCACAGCTGCAGAAGAACATGAGAACATTGTGCTGAAATCACTTACAGTAGGAAGGCCGAGGCCATGTTATGAAAGGAGAAGTATGGGAGTTTTTGGGCTGATACAGCTAACAAGTTATGGCTGACTTTTAAGTATGCTACATGACGTTGAAAAAAACATTGTCAAAAACAGAAGGATTTAACAGGAGCCATGGTATCAGTAGAGGTAGTTTATAATGAAGATGAAATGGATGATTGAATCATTCTTATGCTGTAACATTTCCCCATTTTCTGTTTAATCTTTTGTGGTTAATTTGCTCTGGCTCCTCAATGGGCACTCCCCATTTTCTATTGAGCTGGGCATTGTCTGAAACATAATGATACAATATTGATTTTTGGATCAAGATGGTAAGTGGAAACGATCTACAACCCTGTTTCCAAAAAAGTTGAGACACTGTGTAAATGTGAAGAAAAACAGAATGCAATGATGTGCAAATCATTTAAACCCTGTATTCAATAGAAAATAGTACAAAGACAATATATACAATGTATAAAGAGAAAAATGCTATTGTTTCTTGAAAAATATTTCCCCATTGAATTTGATGCCAGCAACACATTTCAAAATGCTGGGACAGGAGCAACAAGAGACTGGAAAAGTTGTGTACTACTAAAAAATCAACCTGGTGGAACATCTCAACTTATTAGGTTAACTGGCAACCGTTTAGTAACATGATGCGGTATAAAAAGAGTATTTCAGAAGTAAAGATGGTGTGGGGTTCTCCACTCTGTGAAAGACTGTGCAGGCAAATAGTGCAACCTGTTAAAAATGTCTCAATGTAAAATTGCAAAGAGTTTGGGGATCTCATTATCTACGGTACATAATATCATTAAATGATTCAGAGAATCTGGATAAATCACTGTACGCAAGGGACAAGGCTGAAAATCAATATTGGAATGGCCATTATCTTTGGGCTCTCATACGGCACTGCATTAAAAACAGATGATTCTGTAGTGGGCATCCCTGCATGGGCTCTGGAGCACTTCCAAAAACCATTGTCTGTGAACACAGTACTTTTCTGCATCCACAAATGCAAGTTAAAACTGTACCATGCAAAGAAGAAACCAAGATGTAAACATGATCCAGAAACGTTGCTGCCTTCTCTGGACCTGCGCTAATTTAAGATGGACTGAGATGATGTGGAAAAATGTTCTATGGTCTGATGAATACAAATGTAAAATAATCTTTTGAATCATGGACACCGTGTCCTCCAGGCTAAAGAGAAGAGGACCATCTGGCTTCATAGATGGTCCCAGCATCTGGCATGGTATGGGGGTGCATCCAGTATCCGTAATGGTATGGGGATGCGTTAGTGCACGTGGCATGGGTGACTTGCCCATCTGTGAAGGCACCATTAATGCTGAACAATATATACAGGTTTTGGAGCAACATATGCTGCTATCCTGGCAACGTGTTTTTCAGTGATGGTCTTGCTTTTTGCCAAACCACATTCTGCATGTATTACCACAGCATGGCTCCATAGTAAAAGAGTCTGGTGCTAAACTAGCCACCCTGTAGTCCAGACCTGTTGTTGAGGCGCTGTATTCCTATATCAAGCAAGAATGGGAATACATTACCCTTTCAAAACTACAGCAATTGGTGTCCTCAGTTCCCAACTGCTTACTATATAACTTTTCTCTGTTTCAACATTTGATATGTTGTCTTTCTACTATTTTCAATGAAATATAGGGATAAAAGATTTGTACATCATTGCATTCTGTTTTTGTTTGCATTTTATGCAGCATTCCATAAGTGTTATTACACTCCACCACAATAATTAAAACAGCGAATGAGGGGGGTATCTTTTGGAAGAAAGTAAAGTTCCAGGGACTCATAGAATCTATGCCAAGGCCCATTGAAGCCAATGTTGGTTTATGGCCCAAAACCTTACTGAGACACTGTTGGTTTCTGCTTTAATTTGTCAACCATCTCCATGTATTGTGTTTATCACAATTCTATATGTATTGGGATTAAATAATGTTTTTTCTTCATTTCTTACAGCTTTTTAATATTTCAATCATTGCTCACTATATGCATGATGAACATCGTCAAGAGATAGGCGTGATTGTCACGGCTTCGGGGTGTGGGAACAAGGAGGAGCAGGAGAAGGCGTGGTAGAAGGATATTTAATGGTATCCAGGAGAGATATACAATATATATGGTACGAAGCGTCGCACAGCTCTTTGACACTGTCGGAGACAATCACACACAAAGACAGGGGGAGCAGAGGGAACATATATACCGGGGGGAAACAGCGATGATGAGGAACAGGTGCACTAAACGGGACACAGGTGAAATGTATGATGAGACGGTGGTGTCAGAAAGCCGGTGACGTCGACCGCTGGGGCCCGCCCACTGCAGGGGGAGGTGAACCAGCAGAGGTCGCAGTTGTCACAGTACCCCCCCCCTGACGCGCGGCCCTAGCCGCGCGACGACGCCGGCCTCGGGGCCGACCCGGGGGGCGCGGAGCAGGGCGGTCCGGCCGACGCCGATGGAAGTCGCGGACAAGGACGGGAGCCAGGACGTCCTTCACCGGAACCCAGCTCCGCTCCTCCGGGCCGTACCCCTCCCACTCCACGAGGTACTGGAGGCCCCCCGTCCGGCGCCTCGAGTCAATGATGGAGCGGACAGAGTACGCCGGGGCCCCCTCGATGTCCAGAGGGGGAGGGGGCACCTCCCGCACCTCACACCCCTGGAGGGGACCATCCACCACCGGCCTGAGGAGAGACACATGAAACGAGGGGTTAATACGGTAGTCGGGGGGAAGGCGTAACCGATATGTTACCTCGTTGACTCTCCTCAGGACTTTAAAAGGCCCCACAAACCGCGGGGCCAGCTTCCGGCAGGGCAGGCGGAGGGGCAGGTCCCTGGACGAGAGCCAGACCCGGTCGCCCGGCCGATACACCGGGGCCTCCCCGCGGTGGCGGTCTGCATTGGTCTTTTGACGGCGGACAGCGAGCCGGAGGCGGGATTGTACTGCCTCCCATGTGCCCGCTGCCCGCCGGAACCAGTCGTCCACCGCAGGGGTACCGGTCTGGCTCGGCGTCCACGGCGCCAGGACCGGCTGGTAGCCCAGGACACACTGGAAAGGCGTCACGCCCGTGGAGGAGTGGTGCAGAGAATTCAGTGCGTATTCTGCCCACGGCAGAAACTCTGCCCACTCCCCCGGCCGGTCCTGGCAGTAGGACCGGAGGAACCTACCCACTTCTTGATTGACCCGTTCCACCTGCCCGTTGGACTGGGGATGGTAGCCCGAGGTCAGGCTGACCGAGATCCCCAGGTGCTGCATAAATGCCTTCCACACCCTAGACGTGAATTGGGGACCCCGGTCAGACACGATGTCCTCGGGCACCCCATAGTGCCGGAAGACGTGTGTGAACAGGGCCTCCGCGGTCTGTAGGGCAGTAGGAAGGCCGGGCAGAGGCAAGAGGCGGCAGGACTTCGAAAACCGATCCACAACGACCAGGATGGTGGTATGGCCCTGGGAAGGGGGGAGATCTGTCAAGAAATCAACAGAAATGTGGGACCATGGCCGTTGTGGAATGGGCAAGGGGTGCAACTTGCCCACAGGTAGGTGCCGGGGTGCCTTACTCTGGGCACACACCGAGCAGGAAGAGACGTATACCCTGACGTCCTTAGCTAAAGTGGGCCACCAGTACTTACCGGCCAGGGCGCGCACTGTTGGCCCGATGCCAGGATGACCGGAGGAGGGAGATGTATGCGCCCAGTAGATGAGGCGGTCGCGGACAGACGCCGGCACATACGTACGGCCCTCAGGGCATGTGGGCGGAGAGGGCTCGTCGCGCTGCGCTCCGGCGATGTCCGCGTCCAGTTCCCATACCACCGGTGCCACAATGCATGACTCCGGGAGCACGGGAGCATCATCCACTGGCCTCTCCTCCGTGTCATGCTGGCGGGACAGCGCGTCAGCCCCGACGTTCTTACTCCCCGGCCTGTAGGTGAGAGTAAACACAAACCGGGTGAAGAACATAGCCCACCTTGCCTGGCGAGGGGTCAGCCTCCTCGCTGCCCGCATGTACTCCAGGTTCCGGTGGTCAGTCCAGACGAGGAAAGGGTGTTTAGCCCCCTCTAACCAGTGCCTCCACGCCGACAGAGCTCGAACCACGGCCAGCAGCTCACGATCACCAATGTCGTAGTTCCGCTCCGCCGCACTGAGCTTCTGGGAGAAGAAGGCACAGGGACGGAGCGTGTTACGACACCCCGTCCGTTGGGAGAGGATGGCACCGAGCCCACAATCGGACGCGTCCACCTCCACGATGAACTGGAGCGACGGGTCGGGATGGGCCAGGACCGGAGCGGTGGTGAAACGATGTTTCAGTTCCACAAACGCCCGCTCCGCGTCCACGGTCCACCGCAACCGGGTCGCCCCCCCTTTCAGAAGGGAGGTGATCGGAGCCGCTACCTGGCTAAAGCCCCGGATAAACCTCCTATAGTAATTGGAGAAGCCTAAGAAACGTTGCACGTCCTTAACCGTGGTTGGGGTCGGCCAATTACGCACGGCGTCAATGTGAGGCTCCTCCATAGCCACACCTGTGCTGGAAAAGCGATAACCCAGGAAGGACACAGACGACTGGAAAAACAGACACTTCTCGGCTTTCACGTACAGGTCATGCTCCAGCAGTCGAGCCAGCACTCTGCGCACTAACGAGACATGTTTGGCGCGGGTGGCAGTGAATATCAAGATGTCATCAATATACACTACCACTCCTTCGCACAACAAGTCTCGGAATACGTCGTTGACGAAGGACTGGAAGACTGAAGGAGCATTCATCAACCCGTACGGCATCACTAAATACTCGTAATGGCCAGACGTGGTACTAAAAGCGGTTTTCCATTCGTCTCCTTCCCGGATACGCACCAGGTTATAGGCACTCCTGAGGTCTAATTTAGTGAAAAAGCGGGCCCCGTGCATCCTCTCCACCTCCGCAGAGATCAAAGGGAGAGGGTAGCGGAACGGAATGGTGATCTTGTTCAGCGCCCGGTAATCGATGCACGGGCGCAAACCACCGTCCTTCTTTTTCACAAAAAAGAAACTCGAGGAGACCTGTGACTTGGAGGGCCTGATGTAGCCCTGTTCCAACGCTTCCGCAACGTAGGCGTTCATAGTCTCCGTTTCGGTGCGGGACAGTGGATACACGTGACCCTTCGGGAGTGCGGCTCCGTCAACGAGGTCTATCGCACAATCCCCCAGCCGGTGTGGTGGCAACACAGCAGCCTTGGCTTTGGAGAAAACCGTAGCCAAGTCCCTGTATTCGGGGGGAATGGGCACGGCGGGCGCACTGTCTGGACTTTCCACCGAGGTCGAGCCAACGGAAACACCCAAACACCTACCCTGGCACTTCCGCGACCACCCCGACAGACGTCGACTAGACCAGGAGATGAAGGGGTCGTGTAGGGACAACCAGGGGAAACCTAAAACGACTGGGAACGTGGGAGAGTCGATGATGTGGAATGTAATGGTTTCGCTGTGTCGGCTGTCGGTAATCAGGAGGAGGGGAACAGTGCAACTCGTGACCAGACCGGACCCTAGTGGCCGGCTGTCTAAAGCTCTCACGGGCAGGGGGGTGTCGAGGTCCTGGAGGGGTATGTGCGACCGTAGGGCAAAAGACCTATCCATGAAATTCCCGGCTGCGCCTGAGTCTACCAGCGCCTTACACCGGGCAAGCAGCGGAAATCCGGGGAACCTAACAGGGACAGTGCACATAGAGAGGGAAGAGGTTAGTGGTGAATGTGCATGTGCTACCTGGGGTGATGCGGAAGTGCCCTGCCTGTCGCCTCTTGACTCAGGGAGGGAGGTGCGGCGTGGTGCAGTATTACGGCCTCGTTGCCCCCTGGAGGCATTCCGCACCTGCCCTCCCCGACGTCTGCCCGGCAGTGCAGCCGCCCCCAATTCCACGGGGACGGCGGTGACGGGTTGGCAGGGTGGAACGGGCGGGCCTCTACCGGGACGTCCTCGGGCAGCTAGCAGGTTGTCGAGACGGATGGAGATGTCCGCCAGTTGGTCAAAGGAGAGGGACACGTCTCGACAAGCCAGCTCCCTCCGGACGTCCTCGCGTAGGCTACACCGGTAGTGGTCGATCAGAGCCCGCTCGTTCCACCCCGATCCCGCTGCCAGGGTCCGGAACTCCAGAGCGAACTCCTGCGCCGATCTCGTCTCCTGCCGTAGGTGGAACAGTCGTTCACCCGCCTCTCTCCCTTCGTGCGGATGGTCAAACACGACTCGGAAGCGGCGGGTGAACTCAGCGTAGCTGCCCTGGGTGGGCTGCTCGAAGTTCCAAACGGCGGTGGCCCACTCCAGGGCTCTCCCGGACAGGCAGGAGACGAGTGAAGAGATCTTCTGGGCTTCGGTCGGCGCAGGATACAATGCCTGGAGCGCGATGTCCAGTTGCAGCAGGAAACCCTGGCAGCGGTCCGCCGCCCCGTCGTAGGCCCTGGGTAGCGGAATGGCCATCGCTCCCGTGTTGGGCGGCGTGGCTTGGGGAGGCGTAGAGACGGCCGGTGCTGCGGGGTTCCGCTGGCTCAGCTCTAAGCGCTGCACCGCTTTCAGTACGCTGTCCATTGCAGCGCCTAGGCTGGCCAGCATTGTTGAGTGTACTTGAACTGCCTCCGCAACACCGACCTCGCCTGTGGCTCCTTCAGGCTCCATGTCCTTGTTGTAGTATTGGTGTGTGATTCTGTCACGGCTTCGGGGTGTGGGAACAAGGAGGAGCAGGAGAAGGCGTGGTAGAAGGATATTTAATGGTATCCAGGAGAGATATACAATATATATGGTACGAAGCGTCGCACAGCTCTTTGACACTGTCGGAGACAATCACACACAAAGACAGGGGGAGCAGAGGGAACATATATACCGGGGGGAAACAGCGATGATGAGGAACAGGTGCACTAAACGGGACACAGGTGAAATGTATGATGAGACGGTGGTGTCAGAAAGCCGGTGACGTCGACCGCTGGGGCCCGCCCACTGCAGGGGGAGGTGAACCAGCAGAGGTCGCAGTTGTCACAGTGATAAACAAGTTTGCAACAGTCAAACAATATTCCCATTTTAAAAAGACTATTGAGAACAAGTTGTGTAAAGGTGCAGATATAGCAAAATAGCACAAACGATATATTACAATATTGTCCAAAACATTTTTTTTTTTTTTATGTTTTCACAGAATCTGCAGTGGGCACGGGATGTGTTGCTAGGAAGCAGTGTCCCATGGCAACAGCTGAAGCACATGCCAGCACAAGGACTTTTCTGTGAGAGGAACAAGACAAACCTGTTCAATGTAAGTCACCCTGTCCCTATAAAACAATTTATATTTAAAAAAGTTTTCTCTTTATGTGAATTTGTTTTCCTGTGACACAAATGC